>NW_022881582.1:620496-930744 GCF_004382145.1 Drosophila mauritiana
GCTAAGTCAGCTCGCAGTACTGATCAGGAAAATACTGATCAGCAGCCTAGCTTTAGGACACATATCTACTGCCTGGAGTATAGCAAAAGTGGTCTTCATTCCGAAAGCTGGAAAGAAATATCACTGATCCGAAGTCGTTCAGACCCATCAGCTTGACATCGTTTTTGCTAAAAACGTTGGAAAAGGTAGTGGATTAGAAGCTAGCATAAGAAGCACTCTGCTTGAGGAGCATCCGCTCCAACGGACGCAGCATGACTACAGGGCGGGCAGATCAACTGATACTGCCCTATATCACCTGAAAAGCCGTATTGAGGATTCACTGACTCATAAGGAAGTGGCATTATGTGCCTTCTTTAGACATACAGGGTGCTTTCGACAATACTAGGATTAGATGTGACAACCAGCAGATGGGTCAAATCACTACTGTCATCTAGGCGAGCCATGGCCACTATAGGAGAGAATCAGAATACAGAATCTACCACAAGGGGTTGCCCCCAAGGGGGTGTCCTCTCGCCTCTCCTGGGTATATTTTGCCAAGGCTATGCTGACGATATTGTCATTATAGCTAGAGGTAAATATGAGCAAACAGTCTGCGATATTATTCGAATGGTGCAAGGAAGTAGGCCTGAGCCTAAATCCTAGCAAAACTGTTATTGTTCCTTTCACAAATAGGTACAAGCTACAGAGAATGAAGGCAATAACCCTGTCAGAATGTCGCATAGAGGCCAGCAAAGAAGTTAAGTATCTTGGGATACTTATGGAGGTGATGCCGCTTCATATCGTCATTGGAATGAAACGGAAAGCACCCTAATAAGAATTGATGGAGCAGGAAATGACTGTATCCTCAAAAGTAAGGATGCTGAAAGCCTTAAAAGGGGTATGCCTTTGCAAATGCAACCAAGGGATGAGAGGCCATCTATCATGGCAAGGACATTGCTATACTGTCTGATAGTCAAGCAGCCATAAAGGCGCTCAGCAAAGCTAAGATAACATCTAAGCAATTAAATGAAGCGAGGTGGCAACGACCGTTCGCTGAACGGTTGGAGAGTTGGAGGGTCTGTGTGCCGGTAGGAACCGGTAACTCGCGCATTCAATTACTTGGCCATGTTATTAGGAAATCACAAAATTTACCCTTCACCGAGAAAATAGAAGCTGTAACCAAGATGCCACAAACTATTTTGCAAGTAGAAAGTTTTTTGGGCTTGACGGGCTATTTCAGGACGTTTATAGAAAAATTACGCAGGCATAGCTACACCTTGAACTGAGTTGACAAAGAAAAAGGCAATGTTTAGATTTGATTTTAATGAAGGAAATGAGCACTTTTATTACAGTCGACGATGGTCTATTGCATCCTGTTTATTTTATGTCAAAGAAGACCGCTGTACGGTACGGTACTCGGTACGACCCAGACGGGTGCACTCCAGGGGGAATGGCTGTTTTGTATGATGTTTTGTTCGAGCATTTTTGAAATTTGCTTTCGAACTTCGTCTTTATGTAAAAATGGGTAACGGTAAGATTTTGTGTGAATCGGTATATTATCTGTTGGTGGTATAGAGTGTTTGACGGCGTTGCAGAAAGTTAGTTGGTTGTTTTCGTTGTGGAAAAGACTTTTAATAACTTGCACAGTTTAAGTATGTATTGTTTTTCCTCGCTGTTGTTATAGGTCTAGAAATTTCTTTCCTTTAAAATTACGAAATGGAAATATAAAGATTTATCGCAAACAAACCTTAGCTTTTATGTAGTCTTCTGCAGAACACGCGATGGGACTACAGAAATTAACTCGACGTATTTTATTTTCTTCGATCTTCGTGTATCTCATTTTCATTTCTTAAACAATTTAAATTTTAAGCAACCATCTGCAGAACACGCGATGGGACTGCACAGGCCATTCACATATTTATTCTTTCTTTATTACGTCATTTTACTCGAATCATAATCTCCGGGCCGGACTAAGGTGTCATTCGACCCGTGCCGAGAGTCTGCCAGGCTGGGGCCCGGGAAACAACTAGCCCAGTCGCTAACGGAGAGTCCGGGCAATTGGCGTCCGCCCGGTCTAGTTAGTCTTACCCGGGTACTCTGCCCGGGTGGACCGTTTATTTCTCTGCAACTCGTGGGAACTATGAACAATAGACCTAAAAAGATCAAAATACCGCAGGCCTTAACTGCGGGAAATGTCGGAAGACAATTTGAGGACCGTCTCCTTGACGGAGAGCGGCCTACTTCGGGGGTAACACAAAAAAATGGTCGTAATCGGAGTGTGCCAACGGCAGAAGCACGCCCAGTTGCGGGAGGGAAGAATCCGGCAGACACACCGAGTCACTCGAATGTGGTCCAAGCCGGCCAAGCGGGATGGGCTAAAAACCCTGACACCTCCGACGGAAACGCCTAAGAGGCAGAAGGTGGAGAAGAGCAGGCCACTGACTGCTCCTTTCGATGGCCCAAGTACCTCAAGTGCTGCAAAGGCTACTGAGGTACGCAAGCAAGTACTCATATGCGGCCGTAACTGGGGCCATTAAAGTTGCGGTCGTACCAGAGAGATACCCCAAAGTCGTCCTCTGTTATTGTTCCTTTCACAAATAGGTACAAGCTACAGAGAATGAAGGCAATAACCCTGTCAGAATGTCGCATAGAGGCCAGCAAAGAAGTTAGGTATCTTGGGATACTTATGGAGGTGACGTCGCTTCATATCGTCATTGAAATGAAACGGAAAGCCACCCTAATAAGAATTGATGGAGCAGGAAATGTCTGAATCCTCAAAAGTAAGGATGCTGAAAGCCCTCAAAGGGATATTCCCGCAGGCCTTGACTGCGGGAAATGTCGGAAGACAATTTGAGGACCGTCTCCTTGACGGAGAGCGGCCTACTTCGGGGGTAACACAAAAAAATGGTCGTAATCGGAGTGTGCCAACGGCACAAACATGCCCAGTTGTGGGAGGGAAGAATCTGGCAGCCACACCGAGTCACTCGAATGTGGTCCAAGCCGGCCAAGCGGGACGGGCTAAAAAC
Source organism: Drosophila mauritiana (assembly GCF_004382145.1). Classification (NCBI taxonomy): domain Eukaryota; kingdom Metazoa; phylum Arthropoda; class Insecta; order Diptera; family Drosophilidae; genus Drosophila; species Drosophila mauritiana. The sequence goes on from NW_022881582.1 coordinate 623,502, forward strand.
CCTGACACCTCCGACGGAAACGTCTAAGAGGCAGAAGGTGGAGAAGAGCAGGGGACTGACTGCTCCTTTCGATGGCCCAAGTACCTCAAGTGCTGCACAGGCAGCTGAGGTACGCGAGCACGTACTTATATGCGGCCGTAACTGGGGCCATTAAAGTTGCGGTCGTACCAGAGGGATACCCCAAAGTCGTCCTCAGGAGTGAGAGCCTCTCACAGCTCGAGGACGCACTACTGGAAGAGATAGTCCTGTTCGGTTGGTATTCTCCAATTAAGTTTGGAGGAATCCACTGCCTCAGACTTCTCCCTAGCAGTAAATGTCAGATCATAGAATTATTCGTTTTAACATAGGGCTAAGTCTAGAATGTAGCGAAAATACGAACTGGGAAGTGTTCAATGCCTCCTTACTGCGAGATCCAGTTACTAGGGTAACCGGGAAACTCCGTACCACTCTAGAACTGGAGACGAAGATATTAACTCGTGTTTTACTAACGCTTTCAGAGAAAACTGATACCTTGGCCGAGCCAGGGATAAAGGTGCTCCATGGTGGAACTACCAATTGGAGAAGTTGCGGAGAGCGACCAGGCGTCTCTTTAACAAAGCAAAAGAGAAGGGAACTGGGATGCCCACCGGAATAAACTGACCATGTATAACCATGAGATCAGGAAAGCCAAACGAAGGAATTGTAGAACCTTCTGTGAGGCAAGGTGATAGACTTCACAGAGCAATCTCCAAAGGAGTGCCAGAATCAAATCAGTCAATACGAAAGGATAACTCCTATACTATAGGAAGTAAGGAAAGACTTGAGCTACTACTGGCTGGCAACTCACTTTCCGGGAAGCACGCTCCAAACGGATGCGAATACCCTGGTAACGGCACAAAATCAATAGTAACAACGGAGAGATTAAGATGGGCAATTGGTACATTCCAGCCCTACAAATCTCCTGGTCCAGATGGCATTCAGCCAATCCTGCTTCAACGAGCGCTAAGTCAGCTCGCAGTACCGATCAGGAAAATACTGATCAGCAGCCTAGCTTTAGGACACATATCTACTGCCTGGAGTATAGCAAAAGTGGTCTTCATTCCGAAAGCTGGAAAGAAATACATCACTGATCCGAAGTCGTTCAGACCCATCAGCTTGACATCGTTTTTGCTAAAAACGTTGGAAAAGGTAGTGGATTAGAAGCTAGCATAAGAAGCACTCTGCTTGAGGAGCATCCGCTCCAACGGACGCAGCATGACTACGGGGCGGGCAGATCAACTGATACTGCCCTATATCACCTGAAAAGCCGTATTGAGGATTCACTGACTCATAAGGAAGTGGCATTATGTGCCTTCTTTAGACATACAGGGTGCTTTCGACAATACTAGGATTAGATGTGACAACCAGCAGATGGGTCAAATCACTACTGGCATCTAGGTGAGCCATGGCCACTATAGGAGGACAGTCGTCCACAGAATCTACCACAAGGGGTTGCCCCCAAGGGGGTGTCCTCTCGCCTCTCCTGGGTATATTTTGCCAAGGCTATGCTGACGATATTGTCATTATAGCTAGAGGTAAATATGAGCAAACAGTCTGCGATATTATTCGAATAATGCAAGGAAGTAGGCCTGAGCCTAAATCCTAGCAAAACTGTTATTGTTCCTTTCACAAATAGGTACAAGCTACAGAGAATGAAGGCAATAACCCTGTCAGAATGTCGCATAGAGGCCAGCAAAGAAGTTAGGTATCTTGGGATACTTATGGAGGTGACGCCGCTTCATATCGTCATTGAAATGAAACGGAATGCCACCCTAATAAGAATTGATGGAGCAGGAAATTACTGTATCCTCAAAAGTAAGGATACTGAAAGCCTTAAAAGGTATATCCCTTTGTAAATGAAACCAAGGGATGAGAGGCCATCTATCATGGCAAGGACATTGCTATACTGTCTGATAGTTAAGCAGCCATAAAGGCGCTCAGCAAAGCTAAGATAACATCTATGCAATTAAATGAAGCGAGGTGGCAACGACCGTTCGCTGAACGGTTGGAGGGTTGGAGGGTCTGTGTGCCGGTAGGAACCGGTAACTCGCGCATTCAATTTCTTGGCCATGTTATAGGAAATCACAAAATTTACCCCTCACCCGAGAAAATAGAAGCTGTAACCAAGATGCCACAAAATATTTAGCAAGTAGAAAGTTTTTTGGGCTTGACGGGCTTTTTCAGGACGTTTATAGAAAATTACGCAGGCATAGCTACACCTTGAATTAAATGAATTGAATTAAATGAAGCGAGGTGGCAACGACCGTTCGCTGAACGGTTGGAGGGTTGGAGGGTCTGTGTGCCGGTAGGAACCGGTAACTCGCGCATTCAATTTCTTGGCCATGTTATAGGAAATCACAAAATTTACCCCTCACCCGAGAAAATAGAAGCTGTAACCAAGATGCCACAAAATATTTAGCAAGTAGAAAGTTTTTTGGGCTTGACGGGTTTTTTCAGTACGTTTATAGAAAATTACGCAGGCATAGCTACACCTTGAATTAAATGAATTGAATTAAATGAAGCGAGGTGGCAACGACCGTTCGCTGAACGGTTGGAGGGTTGGAGGGTCTGTGTGCCGGTAGGAACCGGTAACTTGCGCATTCAATTTCTTGGCCATGTTATAGGAAATCACAAAATTTACCCCTCACCCGAGAAAATAGAAGCTGTAACCAAGATGCCACAAAATATTTAGAGGGTAGAAAGTTTTTTGGGCTTGACGGGCTATTTCAAGACGTTTATAGAAAATTACGCAGGCATAGCTACACCTTGAACTGAGTTGAAAAAGAAAAAGGCAATGTTTAGATTTGATTTTAATGAAGAAAATGAGCACTTTTATTATAGTCGACGATGGTCTATTGCATCCTGTTTATTTTATGTCAAAGAAGACCGCGGTACGGTACGGTACACGGTACGACCCAGACGGGTGCACTCCAGGGGGAATGGCTGTTTTGTATGATGTTTTGTTCGGACTAAGGTGTCATTCGACCCGTGCCGAGAGTCTGCCAGGCTGGGGGCCCGGGAAACAACTAGCCCAGTCGCTAACGGAGAGTCCGGGCAATTGGCGTCCGCCCGGTCTAGTTAGTCTTACCCGGGTACTCTGCCCGGGTGGACCGTTTATTTCTCTGCAACTCGTGGGAACTATGAACAATAGACCTAAAAAGATCAAAATACCGCAGGCCTTAACTGCGGGAACGGCCGGAAGACAATTTGAGGACCGTCTCCTTGACGGAGAGCGGCCTACTTCGGGGGTAACACAAAAAAATGGTCGTAATCGGAGTGTGCCAACGGCAGAAGCACGCCCAGTTGCGGGAGGGAAGAATCCGGCAGACACACCGAGTCACTCGAATGTGGTCCAAGCCGGCCAAGCGGGACGGGCTAAAAACCCTGACACCTCCGACGGAAACGCCTAAGAGGCAGAAGGTGGAGAAGAGCAGGCCACTGACTGCTCCTTTCGATGGCCCAAGTACCTCAAGTGCTGCAAAGGCTACTGAGGTACGCAAGCAAGTACTCATATGCGGCCGTAACTGGGGCCATTAAAGTTGCGATCGTACCAGAGAGATACCCCAAAGTCGTCCTCTGTTATTGTTCCTTTCACAAATAGGTACAAGCTACAGAGAATGAAGGCAATAACCCTGTCAGAATGTCGCATAGAGGCCAGCAAAGAAGTTAGGTATCTTGGGATACTTATGGAGGTGACGTCGCTTCATATCGTCATTGAAATGAAACGGAAAGCCACCCTAATAAGAATTGATGGAGCAGGAAATGTCTGTATCCTCAAAAGTAAGGATGCTGAAAGCCCTCAAAGGGATATTCCCGCAGGCCTTGACTGCGGGTAATGTCGGAAGACAATTTGAGGACCGTCTCCTTGACGGAGAGCGGCCTACTTCGGTGGTAACACAAAAAATGCTCGTAATCGGAGTGTGCCAACGGCACAAGCACGCCCAGTTGCGGGAGGGAAGAATCCGGCAGCCACACCGAGTCACTCGAATGTGGTCCAAGCCGGCCAAGCGGGACGGGCTAAAAACCCTGACACCTCCGACGGAAACGCCTAAGAGGCAGAAGGTGGAGAAGAGCAGGCCACTGACTGCTCCTTTCGATGGCCCAAGTACCTCAAGTGCTGCAAAGGCAACTGAGGTACGCAAGCAAGTACTCATATGCGGCCGTAACTGGGGCCATTAAAGTTGCGGTCGTACCAGAGGGATACCCCAAAGTCGTCCTCAGGAGTGAGAGCCTCTCACAGCTCGAGGACGCACTACTGGAAGAGATAGTCCTGTTCGGTTGGTATTCTCCAATTAAGTTTGGAGGAATCCACTGCCTCAGGCTTCTCCCTAGCAGTAAATGTCAGATCACAGAATTATTCGTTTTAACATAGGGCTAAGTCTAGAATGTAGCAAAAATACGAACTGGGAAGGGTTCAATGCCTCCTTACTGCGAGATCCAGTTACTAGGGTAACCGGGAAACTCCGTACCACTCTAGAACTGGAGACGAAGATATTAACTCGTGTTTTACTAACGCGTTCAGAGAAAACTGATCCCTTGGCCAAGCAAGGGATAAAGGTGCTCCATGGTGGAGGGAATTGGGATGCCTACCGGAATAAACTGACCATGTACAACCATGAGATCAGGAAAGCCAAACGAAGGAATTGTAGAACCTTCTGTGAGGCAAGGTGATAGACTTCACAGAGCAATCTCCAAAGGAGTGCCAGAATCAAATCAATCAATACGAAAGGATAACTCCTATACTATAGGAAGTAAGGAAAGACTTGAGCTACTACTGGCTGGCAACTCACTTTCCGGGAAGCACGCTCCAAACGGATGGGAATACCCTGGTAACGGCACAAAATCAATAGTAACAACGGAGAGATTAAGAAGGGCAATTGGTACATTCCAGCCCTACAAATCTCCTGGTCCAGATGGCATTCAGCCAATCCTGCTTCAACGAGCGCTAAGTCAGCTCGCAGTACCGATCAGGAAAATACTGATCAGCAGCCTAGCTTTAGGACACATATCTACTGCCTGGAGTATAGCAAAAGTGGTCTTCATTCCGAAAGCTGGAAAGAAATACATCACTGATCCGAAGTCGTTCAGACCCATCAGCTTGACATCGTTTTTGCTAACCACGTTGGAAAAGGTAGTGGATTAGAAGCTAGCATAAGAAGCACTCTGCTTGAGGAGCATCCGCTCCAACGGACGCAGCATGACTACGGGGCGGGCAGATCAACTGATACTGCCCTATATCACCTGAAAAGCCGTATTGAGGATTCACTGACTCATAAGGAAGTGGTATTGTGTGCCTTCTTTAGACATACAGGGTGCTTTCGACAATACTAGGATTAGATGTGACAACCAGCAGATGGGTCAAATCACTACTGGCATCTAGGCGAGCCATGGCCACTATAGGAGGACAGTCGTCCACAGAATCTACCACAAGGGGTTGCCCCCAAGGGGGTGTCCTCTCGCCTCTCCTGGGTATATTTTGCCAAGGCTATGCTGACGATATTGTCATTATAGCTAGAGGTAAATATGAGCAAACAGTCTGCGATATTATTCGAATAATGCAAGGAAGTAGGCCTGAGCCTAAATCCTAGCAAAACTGTTATTGTTCCTTTCACAAATAGGTACAAGCTACAGAGAATGAAGGCAATAACCCTGTCAGAATGTCGCATAGAGGCCAGCAAAGAAGTTAGGTATCTTGGGATACTTATGGAGGTGACGCCGCTTCATATCGTCATTGAAATGAAACGGAATGCCACCCTAATAAGAATTGATGGAGCAGGAAATTACTGTATCCTCAAAAGTAAGGATACTGAAAGCCATCTATCATGGCAAGGACATTGCTATACTGTCTGATAGTTAAGCAGCCATAAAGGCGCTCAGCAAAGCTAAGATAACATCTAAGCAATTAAATGAAGCGAGGTGGCAACGACCGTTCGCTGAACGGTTGGAGGGTTGGAGGGTCTGTGTGCCGGTAGGAACCGGTAACTCGCGCATTCAATATCTTGGCCATGTTATAGGAAATCACAAAATTTACCCCTCACCCGAGAAAATAGAAGCTGTAACCAAGATGCCACAAAATATTTAGCAAGTAGAAAGTTTTTTGGGCTTGACGGGCTTTTTCAGGACGTTTATAGAAAATTACGCAGGCATAGCTACACCTTGAATTAAATGAATTGAATTAAATGAAGCGAGGTGGCAACGACCGTTCGCTGAACGGTTGGAGGGTTGGAGGGTCTGTGTGCCGGTAGGAACCGGTAACTCGCGCATTCAATTTCTTGGCCATGTTATAGGAAATCACAAAATTTACCCCTCACCCGAGAAAATAGAAGCTGTAACCAAGATGCCACAAAATATTTAGAGGGTAGAAAGTTTTTTGGGCTTGACGGGCTATTTCAGGACGTTTATAGAAAATTACGCAGGCATAGCTACACCTTGAACTGAGTTGAAAAAGAAAAAGGCAATGTTTAGATTTGATTTTAATGAAGAAAATGAGCACTTTTATTATAGTCGACGATGGTCTATTGCATCCTGTTTATTTTATGTCAAAGAAGACCGCGGTACGGTACGGTACACGGTACGACCCAGACGGGTGCACTCCAGGGGGAATGGCTGTTTTGTATGATGTTTTGTTCGAGCATTTTTGAAATTTGCTTTCGAACTTCGTCTTTATGTAAAAATGGGTAACGGTAAGATTTTGTGTGAATCGGTATATTATCTGTTGGTGGTATAGAGTGTTTGACGGCGTTGCAGAAAGTTAGTTGGTTGTTTTCGTTGTGGAAAAGACTTTTTAATAACTTGCACAGTTTAAGTATGTACTGTTTTTCCTCGCTGTTGTTATAGCACTAGAAATTTCTTTCCTTTAAAATTACGACATGGAAATATAAAGATTTATCGCAAACAAACCCTAGCTTTTATGTATTCTTCTGCAGAACACGCGATGGGACTACAGAAATTAACTCGTCGTATTTTATTTTCTTCGATCTTCGTGTATCTTTCTTTTCTTAAACAATTTAAATTTTAAACAACCCTCGGCAGAACACGCGATGGGACTGCACAGGCCATTCACATATTTATTCTTTCTTTATTACGTCATTTTACTCGAATCATAATCTCCGGGCCGGACTAAGGTGTCATTCGACCCGTGCCGAGAGTCTGCCAGGCTGGGGGCCCGGGAAACAACTAGCCCAGTCGCTAACGGAGAGTCCGGGCAATTGGCGTCCGCCCGGTCTAGTTAGCCTTACCCGGGTACCCTGCCCGGGTGGACCGATTATTTCTCTGCAACTCGTGGGAACTATGAACAATAGACCTAAAAAGATCAAAATACCGCAGGCCTTGACTGCGGGAAATGTCGGAAGACAATTTGAGGACCGTCTCCTTGACGGAGAGCGGCCTACTTCGGTGGTAACACAAAAAAATGCTCGTAATCGGAGTGTGCCGGGAGGGAAGAATCCGGCAGACACACCGAGTCACTCGAATGTGGTCCAAGCCGGCCAAGCGGGACGGGCTAAAAACCCTGACACCTCCGACGGAAACGCCTAAGAGGCAGAAGGTGGAGAAGAGCAGGCCACTGACTGCTCCTTTCGATGGCCCAAGTACCTCAAGTGCTGCAAAGGCAACTGAGGTACGCAAGCAAGTACTCATATGCGGCCGTAACTGGGGCCATTAAAGTTGCGGTCGTACCAGAGGGATACCCCAAAGTCGTCCTCAGGAGTGAGAGCCTCTCACAGCTCGAGGACGCACTACTGGAAGAGATAGTCCTGTTCGGTTGGTATTCTCCAATTAAGTTTGGAGGAATCCACTGCCTCAGGCTTCTCCCTAGCAGTAAATGTCAGATCACAGAATTATTCGTTTTAACATAGGGCTAAGTCTAGAATGTAGCGAAAATACGAACTGGGAAGGGTTCAATGCCTCCTTACTGCGAGATCCAGTTACTAGGGTAACCGGGAAACTCCGTACCACTCTAGAACTGGAGACGAAGATATTAACTCGTGTTTTACTAACGCGTTCAGAGAAAACTGATCCCTTGGCCAGTATTTTGCCAAGGCTATGCTGACGATATTGTCATTATAGCTAGAGGTAAATATGAGCAAACAGTCTGCGATATTATTCGAATGGTGCAAGGAAGTAGGCCTGAGCCTAAATCCTAGCAAACTGTTATTGTTCCTTTCACAAATAGGTACAAGCTACAGAGAATGAAGGCAATAACCCTGTCAGAATGTCGCATAGAGGCCAGCAAAGAAGTTAAGTATCTTGGGATACTTATGGAGGTGATGCCGCTTCATATCGTCATTGAAATGAAACGGAAGGCCACCCTAATAAGAATTGATGGAGCAGGAAATGACTGTATCCTCAAAAGTAAGGATGCTGAAAGCCTTAAAAGGGATATGTCTTTGCAAATGCAACCAAGGGATGAGAGGCCATCTATCATGGCAAGGACATTGCTTTACTGTCTGATAGTCAAGCAGCCATAAAGGCGCTCAGCAAAGCTAAGATAACATCTAAGCAATTAAATGAAGCGAGGTGGCAACGACCGTTCGCTGAACGGTTGGAGAGTTGGAGTCTGTGTGCCGGTAGGAACCGGTAACTCGCGCATTCAATTACTTGGCCATGTTATAGGAAATCACAAAATTTACCCCTCACCCGATAAAATAGAAGCTGTAACCAAGATGCCACAAACTATTTAGCAAGTAGAAAGTTTTTTGGGCTTGACGGGCTATTTCAGGACGTTTATAGAAAATTACGCAGGCATAGCTACACCTTGAACTGAGTTGATAAAAAAAAAGGTTTATGTTTGATTTTAATGAAGGAAATGAGTACTTTTATTACAGTCGACGATGGTCTATTGCATCCCGTTTATTTTATGTCAAAGAAGACCACGGTACGGTACGACCCAGACGGGTGCACTCCAGGGGGAATGGCTGTTTTGTATGATGTTTTGTTCGAGCATTTTTGAAATTTGCTTTCGAACTTCGTCTTTATGTAAAAATGGGTAACGGTAAGATTTTGTGTGAATCGGTATATTATCTGTTGGTGGTATAGAGTGTTTGACGGCGTTGCAGAAAGTTAGTTGGTTGTTTTCGTTGTGAAAAAGACTTTAATAACTTGCACAGTTTAAGTATGTACTGTTTTTCCTCGCTGTTGTTATAGCTCTAGAAATTTCTTTCCTTTAAAATTACGACATGGAAATATAAAGATTTATCGCAAACAAACCTTAGCTTTTATGTAGTCTTCTGCAGAACACGCGATGGGACTACAGAAATTAACTCGACGTATTTTAATTTTTTCGATCTTCGTGTATCTCATTTTCTTTTCTTAAACAATTTAAATTTTAAACAACCCTCTGCAGAACACGCGATGGGACTGCACAGGCCATTTATTCTTTCTTTATTACGTCATTTTACTCGAATCATAATCTCCGGGCCGGACTAAGGTGTCATTCGACCCGTGCCGAGAGTCTGCCAGGCTGGGGGCCCGGGAAACAACTAGCCCAGTCGCTAACGGAGAGTCCGGGCAATTGGCGTCCGCCAATGAACAATAGACCTAAAAAGATCAAAATACCGCAGGCCTTGACTGCGGGAAATGTCGGAAGACAATTTGAGGACCGTCTCCTTGACGGAGAGCGGCCTACTTCGGTGGTAACACAAAAAGTGCTCGTAATCGGAGTGTGCCAACGGCACAAGCACGCCCAGTTGCGGGAGGGAAGAATCCGGCAGCCACACCGAGTCACTCGAATGTGGTCCAAGCCGTCCAAGCGGGACGGGCTAAAAACCCTGACACCTCCGACGGAAACGTCTAAGAGGCAGAAGGTGTAGAAGAGCAGGGGACTGACTGCTCCTTTCGATGGCCCAAGTACCTCAAGTGCTGCAAAGGCAACTGAGGTACGCAAGCAAGTACTCATATGCGGCCGTAACTGGGGCCATTAAAGTTGCGGTCGTACCAGAGGGATACCCCAAAGTCGTCCTCAGGAGTGAGAGCCTCTCACAGCTCGAGGACGCACTACTGGAAGAGATAGTCCTGTTCGGTTGGTATTCTCCAATTAAGTTTGGAGGAATCCACTGCCTCAGGCTTCTCCCTAGCAGTAAATGTCAGATCAAAGAATTATTCGTTTTAACATAGGGCTAAGTCTAGAATGTAGCGAAAATACGAACTGGGAAGGGTTCAATGCCTCCTTACTGCGAGATCCAGTTACTAGGGTAACCGGGAAACTCCGTACCACTCTAGAACTGGAGACGAAGATATTAACTCGTGTTTTACTAACGCGTTCAGAGAAAACTGATCCCTTGGCCAAGCAAGGGATAAAGGTGCTCCATGGTGGAACTACCAATTGGAGAAGTTGCGGAGAGCGACCAGGCGTCTCTTTAACAAAGCAAAAAGAGAAGGGAATTGGGATGCCTACCGGAATAAACTGACCATGTACAACCATGAGATCAGGAAAGCCAAACGAAGGAATTGTAGAACCTTCTGTGAGGCAAGGTGATAGACTTCACAGAGCAATCTCCAAAGGAGTGCCAGAATCAAATCAGTCAATACGAAAGGATAACTCCTATACTATAGGAAGTAAGGAAAGACTTGAGCTACTACTGGCTGGCAACTCACTTTCCGGGAAGCACGCTCCAAACGGATGGGAATACCCTGGTAACGGCACAAAATCAATAGTAACAACGGAGAGATTAAGAAGGGCAATTGGTACATTCCAGCCCTACAAATCTCCTGGTCCAGATGGCATTCAGCCAATCCTGCTTCAACGAGCGCTAAGTCAGCTCGCAGTACCGATCAGGAAAATACTGATCAGCAGCATAGCTTTAGGACACATATCTACTGCCTGGAGTATAGCAAAAGTGGTCTTCATTCCGAAAGCTGGAAAGAAATACATCACTGATCCGAAGTCGTTCAGAACCATCAACTTGACATCGTTTTTGCTAAAAACGTTGGAAAAGGTAGTGGATTAGAAGCTAGCATAAGAAGCACTCTGCATGAGGAGCATCCGCTCCAACGGACGCAGCATGACTACAGGGCGGGCAGATCAACTGATACTGCCCTATATCACCTGAAAAGCCGTATTGAGGATTCAGTGACTCATAAGGAAGTGGCATTATGTGCCTTCTTTAGACATACAGGGTGCGACAATACTAGGATTAGATGTGACAACCAGCAGATGGGTCAAATCACTACTGGCATCTAGGCGAGCCATGGCCACTATAGGAGGACAGTCGTCCACAGAATCTACCACAAGGGGTTGCCCCCAAGGGGTGTCCTCTCGCCTCTTCTGGGTATATTTTGCCAAGGCTATGCTGACGATATTGTCATTATAGCTAGAGGTAAATATGAGCAAACGGTCTGCGATATTATTCGAATGGTGCAAGGAAGTAGGCCTGAGCCTAAATCATAGCAAAACTGTTATTGTTCCTTTCACAAATAGGTACAAGCTACAGAGAATGAAGGCAATAACCCTGTCAGAATGTCGCATAGAGGCCAGCAAAGAAGTTAAGTATCTTGGGATACTTATGGAGGTGATGCCGCTTCATATCGTCATTGAAATGAAACGGAAAGCCACCCTAATAAGAATTGATGGAGCAGGAAATGACTGTGTCCTCAAAAGTAAGGATGCTGAAAGCCTTAAAAGGGATATGCCTTTGCAAATGCAGCCAAGGGATGAGAGGCCATCTATCATGGCAAGGACATTGCTATACTGTCTGATAGTCAAGCAGCCATAAAGGCGCTCAGCAAAGCTAAGATAACATCTAAGCAATTAAATGAAGCGAGGTGGCAACGACCGTTCGCTGAACGGTTGGAGAGTTGGAGGGTCTGTGTGCCGGTAGGAACCGGTAACACGCGCATTCAATTACTTGGCCATGTTATAGGAAATCACAAAATTTACCCCTTACCCGAGAAAATAGAAGCTTTAACCAAGATGCCACAAACTATTTAGCAAGTAGAAAGTTTTTTGGGCTTGACGGGCTATTTCAGGACGTTTATAGAAAATTACGCAGGCATAGCTACACCTTGAACTGAGTTGACAAAGAAAAAGGCAATGTTTAGATTTGATTTTAATGAAGGAAATGAGCACTTTTATTACAGTCGACGATGGTCTATTGCATCCTGTTTATTTTATGTCAAAGAAGACCACGGTACGGTACGGTACACGGTGCGACCCAGACGTGTGCACTCCAGGGGGAATGGCTGTTTTGTATGATATTTTGTTCGAGCATTTTTGAAATTTGCTTTCGAACTTCGTCTTTATGTAAAAATGGGTAACGGTAAGATTTTGTGTGAATCGGTATATTATCTGTTGGTGGTATAGAGTGTTTGACGGCGTTGCAGAAAGTTAGTTGGTTGTTTTCGTTGTGGAAAAGTCTTTTTAATAACTTGCACAGTTTAAGTATGTACTGTTTTTCCTCGCTGTTGTTATAGCTCTAGAAATTTCTTTCCTTTAAAATTACGACATGGAAATATAAAGATTTATCGCAAACAAACCTTAGCTTTTATGTAGTCTTCTGCAGAACACGCGATGGGACTACAGAAATTAACTCGATGTATTTTAATTTTTTCGATCTTCGTGTATCTCATTTTCTTTTCTTAAACAATTTAAATTTTAAGCAACCCTCTGCAGAACACGCGATGGGACTGAACAGGCCATTCACATATTTATTCTTTCTTTATTACGTCATTTTACTGGAATCATAATCGCCGGGCCGGACTAAGGTGTCATTCGACCCGTGCCGAGAGTCTGCCAGGCTGGGGGCCCGGGAAACAACTAGCACAGTCGCTAACGGAGAGTCCGGGCAATTGGCGTCCGCCCGGTCTAGTTAGCCATACCCGGGTACTCTGCCCGGGTGGACCGTTTATTTCTCTGCAACTCGTGGGAACTATGAACAATAGACCTAAAAAGATCAAAATACCGCAGGCCTTGACTGCGGGAAATGTCGGAAGACAATTTGAGGACCGTCTCCTTGACGGAGAGCGGCCTACTTCGGTGGTAACACAAAAAATGCTCGTAATCGGAGTGTGCCAACGGTACAAGCACGCCCAGTTGCGGGAGGGAAGAATCCGGCAGCCACACCGAGTCACTCGATTGTGGTCCAAGCCGGCCAAGCGGGACGGGCTAAAAACCCTGACACCTCCGACGGAAACGCCTAAGAGGCAGAAGGTGGAGAAGAGCAGGCCACTGACTGCTCCTTTCGATGGCCCAAGTACCTCAAGTGCTGCAAAGGCAGCTGAGGTACGCGAGCACGTACTCATATGCGGCCATAACTGGGGTTATTAAAGTTGCGGTCGTACCAGAGGGATACCCAAAAGTCGTCCTCAGGAGTGAGAGCCTCTCACAGCTCGAGGACGCACTACTGGAAGAGATAGTCCTGTTCGGTTGGTATTCTCCAATTAAGTTTGGAGGAATCTACTGCCTCAGACTTCTCCCTAGCAGTAAATGTCAGATCACAGAATTATTCGTTTTAACATAGGGCTAAGTCTAGAATGTAGCGAAAATACGAACTGGGAAGGGTTCAATGCCTCCTTACTGCGAGATCCAGTTACTAGGGTAACCGGGTAACTCCGTACCACTCTAGAACTGGAGACGAAGATATTAACTCGTGTTTTACTAACGCGTTCAGAGAAAACTGATCCCTTGGCCGAGCCAGGGATAAAGGTGCTCCATGGTGGAACTACCAATTGGAGAAGTTGCGGAGAGCGACCAGGCGTCTCTTTAACAAAGCAAAACGAGAAGGGAATTGGGATGCCTACCGGAATAAACTTACCATGTATAACCATGAGATCAGGAAAGCCAAACGAAGGAATTGTAGAACCTTCTGTGAGGCAAGGTGATAGACTTCACAGATCAATCTCAAAAGGAGTGCCAGAATCAAATCAGTCAATACGAAAGGATAACTCCTATACTATAGGAAGTAAGGAAAGACTTGAGCTACTACTGGCTGGCAACTCACTTTCCGGGAAGCACGCTCCAAACGGATGGGAATACCCTGGTAACGGCACAAAATCAATAGTAACAACGGAGAGATTAAGATGGGCAATTGGTACATTCCAGCCCTACAAATCTCCTGGTCCAGATGGCATTCAGCCAATCCTGCTTCAACGAGCGCTAAGTCAGCTCGCAGTACCGATTAGGAAAATACTGATCAGCAGCCTAGCTTTAGTATATCAATGTATATCAATATGCCTGGAGTATATCAAAAGTGGTCTTCATTCCGAAAGCTGGAAAGAAATACATCACTGATCCAAAGTCGTTCAGACCCATCAGCTTGACATCGTTTTTGCTAAAAACGTTGGAAAAGGTAGTGGATTAGAAACTAGCATAAGAAGCACTCTGCTTGAGGAGCATCCGCTCCAACGGACGCAGCATGACTACAGGGCGGGCAGATCAACTGATACTGCCCTATATCACCTGAAAAGCCGTATTGAGGATTCACTGACTCATAAGGAAGTGGCATTATGTGCATTATTTAGACATACAGGGTGCTTTCGACAATACTAGGATTAGATGTGACAACCAGCAGATGGGTCAAATCACTACTGGCATCTAGGCGAGCCATGGCCACTATAGGAGGACAGTCGTCCACAGAATCTACCACAAGGGGTTGCCCCCAAGGGGTGTCCTCTCGCCTCTCCTGGGTATATTTTGCCAAGGCTATGCTGACGATATTGTCATTATAGCTAGAGGTAAATATGAGCAAACAGTCTGCAATATTATTCGAATGGTGCAAGGAAGTAGGCCTGAGCCTAAGTCCTAGCAAAACTGTTATTGTTCCTTTCACAAATAGGTACAAGCTACAGAGAATGAAGGCAATAACCCTGTCAGAATGTCGCATAGAGGCCAGCAAAGAAGTTAAGTATCTTGGGATACTTATGGAGGTGATGCCGCTTCATATCGTCATTGAAATGAAACGGAAAGCCACCCTAATAAGAATTGATGGAGCAGGAAATGACTGTATCCTCAAAAGTAAGGATGCTGAAAGCCTTAAAAGGGATATGCCTTTGCAAATGCAACCAAGGGATGAGAGGTCATCTATCATGGCAAGGACATTGCTTTACTGTCTGATAGTCAAGCAGCCATAAAGGCGCTCAGCAAAGCTAAAATAACATCTAAGCAATTAAATGAAGCGAGGTGGCAACGACCGTTCGCTGAACGGTTGGAGAGTTGGAGGGTCTGTGTGCCGGTAGGAACCGGTAACACGCGCATTCAATTACTTGGCCATGTTATAGGAAATCACAAAATTTACCCCTTACCCGAGAAAATAGAAGCTGTAACCAAGATGCCACAAACTATTTAGCAAGTAGAAAGTTTTTTGGGCTTGACGGGCTATTTCAGGACGTTTATAGAAAATTACGCAGGCATAGCTACACCTTGAACTGAGTTGATAAAAAAAAAGGTTTATGTTTGATTTTAATGAAGGAAATGAGTACTTTTATTACAGTCGACGATGGTCTATTGCATCCTGTTTATTTTATGTCAAAGAAGACCACGGTACGGTACGACCCAGACGGGTGCACTCCAGGGGGAATGGCTGTTTTGTATGATGTTTTGTTCGAGCATTTTTGAAATTTGCTTTCGAACTTCGTCTTTATGTAAAAATGGGTAACGGTAAGATTTTGTGTGAATCGGTATATTATCTGTTGGTGGTATAGAGTGTTTGACGGCGTTGCAGAAAGTTAGTTGGTTGTTTTCGTTGTGGAAAAGACTTTTTAATAACTTGCACAGTTTAAGAATGTACTGTTTTTCCTCGCTGTTGTTATAGCTCTAGAAATTTCTTTCCTTTAAAATTACGACATGGAAATATAAAGATTTATCGCAAACAAACCTTAGCTTTTATGTAGTCTTCTGCAGAACACGCGATGGGACTACAGAAATTAACTCGACGTATTTTAATTTTCATTCGACCCGTGCCGAGAGTCTGCCAGGCTGGGGGCCCGGGAAACAACTAGCCCAGTCGCTAACGGAGAGTCCGGGCAATTGGCGTCCGCCAATGAACAATAGACCTAAAAAGATCAAAATACCGCAGGCCTTGACTGCGGGAAATGTCGGAAGACAATTTGAGGACCGTCTCCTTGACGGAGAGCGGCCTACTTCGGTGGTAACACAAAAAATGCTCGTAATCGGAGTGTGCCAACGGCACAAGCACGCCCAGTTGCGGGAGGGAAGAATCCGGCAGCCACACCGAGTCACTCGAATGTGGTCCAAGCCGTCCAAGCGGGACGGGCTAAAAACCCTGACACCTCCGACGGAAACGTCTAAGAGGCAGAAGGTGGAGAAGAGCAGGGGACTGACTGCTCCTTTCGATGGCCCAAGTACCTCAAGTGCTGCAAAGGCAACTGAGGTACGCAAGCAAGTACTCATATGCGGCCGTAACTGGGGCCATTAAAGTTGCGGTCGTACCAGAGGGATACCCCAAAGTCGTCCTCAGGAGTGAGAGCCTCTCACAGCTCGAGGACGCACTACTGGAATAGATAGTCCTGTTCGGTTGGTATTCTCCAATTAAGTTTGGAGGAATCCACTGCCTCAGGCTTCTCCCTAGCAGTAAATGTCAGATCACAGAATTATTCGTTTTAACATAGGGCTAAGTCTAGAATGTAGCGAAAATACGAACTGGGAAGGGTTCAATGCCTCCTTACTGCGAGATCCAGTTACTAGGGTAACCGGGAAACTCCGTACCACTCTAGAACTGGAGACGAAGATATTAACTCGTGTTTTACTAACGCGTTCAGAGAAAACTGATCCCTTGGCCAAGCAAGGGATAAAGGTGCTCCATGGTGGAACTACCAATTGGAGAAGTTGCGGAGAGCGACCAGGCGTCTCTTTAACAAAGCAAAAAGAGAAGGGAATTGGGATGCCTACCGGAATAAACTGACCATGTACAACCATGAGATCAGGAAAGCCAAACGAAGGAATTGTAGAACCTTCTGTGAGGCAAGGTGATAGACTTCACAGAGCAATCTCCAAAGGAGTGCCAGAATCAAATCAGTCAATACGAAAGGATAACTCCTATACTATAGGAAGTAAGGAAAGACTTGAGCTACTACTGGCTGGCAACTCACTTTCCGGGAAGCACGCTCCAAACGGATGGGAATACCCTGGTAACGGCACAAAATCAATAGTAACAACGGAGAGATTAAGAAGGGCAATTGGTACATTCCAGCCCTACAAATCTCCTGGTCCAGATGGCATTCAGCCAATCCTGCTTCAACGAGCGCTAAGTCAGCTCGCAGTACCGATCAGGAAAATACTGATCAGCAGCATAGCTTTAGGACACATATCTACTGCCTGGAGTATAGCAAAAGTGGTCTTCATTCCGAAAGCTGGAAAAAAATACATCACTGATCCAAAGTCGTTCAGAACCATCAACTTGACATCGTTTTTGCTAAAAACGTTGGAAAAGGTAGTGGATTAGAAGCTAGCATAAGAAGCACTCTGCATGAGGAGCATCCGCTCCAACGGACGCAGCATGACTACAGGGCGGGCAGATCAACTGATACTGCCCTATATCACCTGAAAAGCCGTATTGAGGATTCAGTGACTCATAAGGAAGTGGCATTATGTGCCTTCTTTAGACATACAGGGTGCGACAATACTAGGATTAGATGTGACAACCAGCAGATGGGTCAAATCACTACTGGCATCTAGGCGAGCCATGGCCACTATAGGAGGACAGTCGTCCACAGAATCTACCACAAGGGGTTGCCCCCAAGGGGGTGTCCTCTCGCCTCTTCTGGGTATATTTTGCCAAGGCTATGCTGACGATATTGTCATTATAGCTAGAGGTAAATATGAGCAAACGGTCTGCGATATTATTCGAATGGTGCAAGGAAGTAGGCCTGAGCCTAAATCATAGCAAAACTGTTATTGTTCCTTTCACAAATAGGTACAAGCTACAGAGAATGAAGGCATAGACAGAACCCTGTCAGAATGTCGCATAGAGGCCAGCAAAGAAGTTAAGTATCTTGGGATACTTATGGAGGTGATGCCGCTTCATATCGTCATTGAAATGAAACGGAAAGCCACCCTAATAAGAATTGATGGAGCAGGAAATGACTGTGTCCTCAAAAGTAAGGATGCTGAAAGCCTTAAAAGGGATATGCCTTTGCAAATGCAGCCAAGGGATGAGAGGCCATCTATCATGGCAAGGACATTGCTATACTGTCTGATAGTCAAGCAGCCATAAAGGCGCTCAGCAAAGCTAAGATAACATCTAAGCAATTAAATGAAGCGAGGTGGCAACGACCGTTCGCTGAACGGTTGGAGAGTTGGAGGGTCTGTGTGCCGGTAGGAACCGGTAACACGCGCATTCAATTACTTGGCCATGTTATAGGAAATCACAAAATTTACCCCTTACCCGAGAAAATAGAAGCTTTAACCAAGATGCCACAAACTATTTAGCAAGTAGAAAGTTTTTTGGGCTTGACGGGCTATTTCAGGACGTTTATAGAAAATTACGCAGGCATAGCTACACCTTAAACTGAGTTGACAAAGAAAAAGGCAATGTTTAGATTTGGTTTTAATGAAGGAAATGAGCACTTTTATTACAGTCGACGATGGTCTATTGCATCCTGTTTATTTTATGTCAAAGAAGACCACGGTACGGTACGGTACACGGTGCGACCCAGACGTGTGCACTCCAGGGGGAATGGCTGTTTTGTATGATATTTTGTTCGAGCATTTTTGAAATTTGCTTTCGAACTTCGTCTTTATGTAAAAATGGGTAACGGTAAGATTTTGTGTGAATCGGTATATTATCTGTTGGTGGTATAGAGTGTTTGACGGCGTTGCAGAAAGTTAGTTGGTTGTTTTCGTTGTGGAAAAGTCTTTTTAATAACTTGCACAGTTTAAGTATGTACTGTTTTTCCTCGCTGTTGTTATAGCTCTAGAAATTTCTTTCCTTTAAAATTACGACATGGAAATATAAAGATTTATCGCAAACAAACCTTAGCTTTTATGTAGTCTTCTGCAGAACACGCGATGGGACTACAGAAATTAACTCGATGTATTTTAATTTTTTCGATCTTCGTGTATCTCATTTTCTTTTCTTAAACAATTTAAATTTTAAGCAACCCTCTGCAGAACACGCGATGGGACTGCACAGGCCATTCACATATTTATTCTTTCTTTATTACGTCATTTTACTCGAATCATAATCTCCGGGCCGGACTAAGGTGTCATTCGACCCGTGCCGAGAGTCTGCCAGGCTGGGGGCCCGGGAAACAACTAGCACAGTCGCTAACGGAGAGTCCGGGCAATTGGCGTCCGACCGGTCTAGTTAGCCATACCCGGGTACTCTGCCCGGGTGGACCGTTTATTTCTCTGCAACTCGTGGGAACTATGAACAATAGACCTAAAAAGATCAAAATACCGCAGGCCTTGACTGCGGGAAATGTCGGAAGACAATTTGAGGACCGTCTCCTTGACGGAGAGCGGCCTACTTCGGTGGTAACACAAAAAATGCTCGTAATCGGAGTGTGCCAACGGCACAAGCACGCCCAGTTGCGGGAGGGAAGAATCCGGCAGCCACACCGAGTCACTCGAATGTGGTCCAAGCCGGCCAAGCGGGACGGGCTAAAAACCCTGACACCTCCGACGGAAACGCCTAAGAGGCAGAAGGTGGAGAAGAGCAGGCCACTGACTGCTCCTTTCGATGGCCCAAGTACCTCAAGTGCTGCAAAGGCAGCTGAGGTACGCGAGCACGTACTCATATGCGGCCGTAACTGGGGTTATTAAAGTTGCGGTCGTACCAGAGGGATACCCAAAAGTCGTCCTCAGGAGTGAGAGCCTCTCACAGCTCGAGGACGCACTACTGGAAGAGATAGTCCTGTTCGGTTGGTATTCTCCAATTAAGTTTGGAGGAATCTACTGCCTCAGGCTTCTCCCTAGCAGTAAATGTCAGATCACAGAATTATTCGTTTTAACATAGGGCTAAGTCTAGAAT
The DNA here is from genome assembly GCF_004382145.1 of Drosophila mauritiana. Lineage (NCBI taxonomy): Eukaryota > Metazoa > Arthropoda > Insecta > Diptera > Drosophilidae > Drosophila > Drosophila mauritiana. Next base: position 643,442 of record NW_022881582.1, read on the forward strand.
GTAGCGAAAATACGAACTGGGAAGGGTTCAATGCCTCCTTACTGCGAGATCCAGTTACTAGGGTAACCGGGTAACTCCGTACCACTCTAGAACTGGAGACGAAGATATTAACTCGTGTTTTACTAACGCGTTCAGAGAAAACTGATCCCTTGGCCGAGCCAGGGATAAAGGTGCTCCATGGTGGAACTACCAATTGGAGAAGTTGCGGAGAGCGACCAGGCGTCTCTTTAACAAAGCAAAAAGAGAAGGGAATTGGGATGCCTACCGGAATAAACTTACCATGTATAACCATGAGATCAGGAAAGCCAAACGAAGGAATTGTAGAACCTTCTGTGAGGCAAGGTGATAGACTTCACAGATCAATCTCAAAAGGAGTGCCGTAATCAAATCAGTCAATACGAAAGGATAACTCCTATACTATAGGAAGTAAGGAAAGACTTGAGCTACTACTGGCTGGCAACTCACTTTCCGGGAAGCACGCTCCAAACGGATGGGAATACCCTGGTAACGGCACAAAATCAATAGTAACAACGGAGAGATTAAGATGGGCAATTGGTACATTCCAGCCCTACAAATCTCCTGGTCCAGATGGCATTCAGCCAATCCTGCTTCAACGAGCGCTAAGTCAGCTCGCAGTACCGATTAGGAAAATACTGATCAGCAGCCTAGCTTTAGTATATCAATGTATATCAATATGCCTGGAGTATATCAAAAGTGGTCTTCATTCCGAAAGCTGGAAAGAAATACATCACTGATCCGAAGTCGTTCAGACCCATCAGCTTGACATCGTTTTTGCTAAAATCGTTGGAAAAGGTAGTGGATTAGAAACTAGCATAAGAAGCACTCTGCTTGAGGAGCATCCGCTCCAACGGACGCAGCATGACTACAGGGCGGGCAGATCAACTGATACTGCCCTATATCACCTGAAAAGCCGTATTGAGGATTCACTGACTCATAAGGAAGTGGCATTATGTGCCTTCTTTAGACATACAGGGTGCTTTCGACAATACTAGGATTAGATGTGACAACCAGCAGATGGGTCAAATCACTACTGGCATCTAGGCGAGCCATGGCCACTATAGGAGGACAGTCGTCCACAGAATCTACCACAAGGGGTTGCCCCCAAGGGGGTGTCCTCTCGCCTCTCCTGGGTATATTTTGCCAAGGCTATGCTGACGATATTGTCATTATAGCTAGAGGTAAATATGAGCAAACAGTCTGCAATATTATTCGAATGGTGCAAGGAAGTAGGCCTGAGCCTAAGTCCTAGCAAAACTGTTATTGTTCCTTTCACAAATAGGTACAAGCTACAGAGAATGAAGGCAATAACCCTGTCAGAATGTCGCATAGAGGCCAGCAAAGAAGTTAAGTATCTTGGGATACTTATGGAGGTGATGCCGCTTCATATCGTCATTGAAATGAAACGGAAAGCCACCCTAATAAGAATTGATGGAGCAGGAAATGACTGTATCCTCAAAAGTAAGGATGCTGAAAGCCTTAAAAGGGATATGCCTTTGCAAATGCAACCAAGGGATGAGAGGCCATCTATCATGGCAAGGACATTGCTTTACTGTCTGATAGTCAAGCAGCCATAAAGGCGCTCAGCAAAGCTAAGATAACATCTAAGCAATTAAATGAAGCGAGGTGGCAACGACCGTTCGCTGAACGGTTGGAGAGTTGGAGGGTCTGTGTGCCGGTAGGAACCGGTAACACGCGCATTCAATTACTTGGCCATGTTATAGGAAATCACAAAATTTACCCCTTACCCGAGAAAATAGAAGCTGTAGCCAAGATGCCACAAACTATTTAGCAAGTAGAAAGTTTTTTGGGCTTGACGGGCTATTTCAGGACGTTTATAGAAAATTACGCAGGCATAGCTACACCTTGAACTGAGTTGATAAAAAAAAAAAGTTTATGTTTGATTTTAATGAAGGAAATGAGTACTTTTATTACAGTCGACGATGGTCTATTGCATCCTGTTTATTTTATGTCAAAGAAGACCACGGTACGGTACGGTACACGGTGCGACCCAGACGTGTGCACTCCAGGGGGAATGGCTGTTTTGTATGATGTTTTGTTCGAGCATTTTTGAAATTTGCTTTCGAACTTCGTCTTTATGTAAAAATGGGTAACGGTAAGATTTTGTGTGAATCGGTATATTATCTGTTGGTGGTATAGAGTGTTTGACGGCGTTGCAGAAAGTTAGTTGGTTGTTTTCGTTGTGGAAAAGTCTTTTTAATAACTTGCACAGTTTAAGTATGTACTGTTTTTCCTCGCTGTTGTTATAGCTCTAGAAATTTCTTTCCTTTAAAATTACGACATGGAAATATAAAGATTTATCGCAAACAAACCTTAGCTTTTATGTAGTCTTCTGCAGAACACGCGATGGGACTACAGAAATTAACTCGACGTATTTTATTTTCTTCGATCTTCGTGTATCTCATTTTCGTTTCTTAAACAATTTAAATTTTAAGCAACCATCTGCAGAACACGCGATGGGACTGCACAGGCCATTCACATATTTATTCTTTCTTTATTACGTCATTTTGCTCGAATCATAATCTCCGGGCCGGACTAAGGTGTCATTCGACCCGTGCCGAGAGTCTGCCAGGCTGGGGGTCCGGGAAACAACTAGCCCAGTCGCTAACGGAGAGTCCGGGCAATTGGTGTCCGCCCGGTCTAGTTAGCCTTACCCGGGTACTCTGCCCGGGTGGACCGTTTATTTCTCTGCAACTCGTGGGAACTATGAACAATAGACCTAAAAAGATCAAAATACCGCAGGCCTTGACTGCGGGAAATGTCGGAAGACAATTTGAGGACCGTCTCCTTGACGGAGAGCGGCCTACTTCGGTGGTAACACAAAAAATGCTCATAATCGGAGTGTGCCAACGGCACAAGCACGCCCAGTTGCGGGAGGGAAGAATCCGGCAGCCACACCGAGTCACTCGAATGTGGTCCAAGCCGGCCAAGCGGGACGGGCTAAAAACCCTGACACCTCCGACGGAAACGCCTAAGAGGCAGAAGGTGTAGAAGAGCAGGCCACTGACTGCTCCTTTCGATGGCCCAAGTACCTCAAGTGCTGCAAAGGCAGCTGAGGTACGCGAGCACGTACTCATATGCGGCCGTAACTGGGGTTATTAAAGTTGCGGTCGTACCAGAGGGATACCCAAAAGTCGTCCTCAGGAGTGAGAGCCTCTCACAGCTCGAGGACGCACTACTGGAAGAGATAGTCCTGTTCGGTTGGTATTCTCCAATTAAGTTTGGAGGAATCCACGGCCTCAGGCTTCTCCCTAGCAGTAAATATCAGATCACAGAATTATTCGTTTTAACATAGGGCTAAGTCTATAATGTAGCGAAAATACGAACTGGGAAGGGTTCAATGCCTCCTTACTGCGAGATCCAGTTACTAGGGTAACCGGGAAACTACGTACCACTCTAGAACTGGAGACGAAGATATTAACTCGTGTTTTACTAACGCGTTCAGAGAAAACTGATCCCTTGGCCGAGCCAGGGATAAGGGTGCTCCATGGTGGAACTACCAATTGGAGAAGTTGCGGAGAGCGACCAGGCGTCTCTTTAACAAAGCTTTTTAAAAAAGAGACAAAGTGCTTCCGGGAAGCACGCTCCAAACGGATGGGAATACCCTGGTAACGGCACAAAATCAATAGTAACAACGGAGAGATTAAGATGGGCAATTGGTACATTCCAGCCTTATAAATCTCCTGGTCCAACGAGCGCTAAGGCAGCTCGCAGTACTGATCAGGAAAATACTGATCAGCAGCCTAGCTTTAGGACACATATCTACTGCCTGGAGTATAGCAAAAGTGGTCTTCATTCCGAAAGCTGGAAAGAAATACATCACTGATCCGAAGTCGTTCAGACCCATCAGCTTGACATCGTTTTTGCTAAAAACGTTGGAAAAGGTAGTGGATTAGAAGCTAGCATAAGAAGCACTCTGCTTGAGGAGCATCCGCTCCAACGGACGCAGCATGACTACAGGGCGGGCAGATCAACTGATACTGCCCTATATCACCTGAAAAGCCGTATTGAGGATTCACTGACTCATAAGGAAGTGGCATTATGTGCCTTCTTTAGACATACAGGGTGCTTTCGACAATACTAGGATTAGATGTGACAACCAGCAGATGGGTCAAATCACTACTGGCATCTAGGCGAGCCATGGCCACTATAGGAGGACAGTCGTCCACAGAATCTACCACAAGGGGTTGCCCCCAAGGGGGTGTCCTCTCGCCTCTCCTGGGTATATTTTGCCAAGGCTATGCTGACGATATTGTCATTATAGCTAGAGGTAAATATGAGCAAACGGTCTGCGATATTATTCGAATGGTGCAAGGAAGTAGGCCTGAGCCTAAATCCTAGCAAAACTGTTATTGTTCCTTTCACAAATAGGTAGAAGCTACAGAGAATGAAGGCAATAACCCTGTCAGAATGTCGCATAGATTCCAGCAAAGAAGTTAAGTATCTTGGGATACTTATGGAGGTGATGCCGCTTCATATCGTCATTGAAATGAAACGGAAAGCCCCCCTAATAAGAATTGATGGAGCAGGAAATGACTCTATCCTCAAAAGTAAGGATGCTGAAAGCCTTAAAAGGGATATGCCTTTGCAAATGCAACCAAGGGATGAGAGGCCATCTATCATGGCAAGGACATTGCTTTACTGTCTGATAGTCAAGCAGCCATGAAGGCGCTCAGCAAAGCTAAGATAACATCTAAGCAATTAAATGAAGCGAGGTGGCAACGACCGTTCGCTAAACGGTTGGAGAGTTGGAGGGTCTGTGTGCCGGTAGGAACCGGTAACTCGCGCATTCAATTACTTGGCCATTTTATAGGAAATCACAAAATTTACCCCTCACCCGATAAAATAGAAGCTGTAACCAAGATGCCACAAACTATTTAGCAAGTAGAAAGTTTTTTGGGCTTGACGGGCTATTTCAGGACGTTTATAGAAAATTACGCAGGCCTTGAACTGAGTTGACAAAGAAAAAGGCAATGTTTAGATTTGATTTTAATGAAGAAAATGAGCACTTTTATTACAGTCGACGATGGTTTATTGCATCCTGTTTATTTTATGTCAAAGAAGACTACGGTACGGTACGGTACACGGTACGAGCCAGACGGGTGCACTCCAGGTGAATGGCTGTTTTTTATGATGTTTTGTTCGAGCATTTTTGAAATTTGCTTTCGAACTTCGTCTTTATGTACAAATGGGTAACGGTAAGATTTTGTGTGAATCGGTATATTATCTGTTGGTGGTATAGAGTGTTTGACGCCGTTGCAGAAAGTTAGTTGGTTGTTTTCGTTGTGGAAAAGTCTTTTTAATAACATGCACAGTTTAAGTATATATTGTTTTTCCTCGCTGTTGTTATAGCTCTAGAAATTTCTTTCCTTTAAAATTACGACATGGAAATATAAAGATTTATCGCAAACAAACCTTAGCTTTTATGTAGTCTTCTGCAGAACACGCGATGGGACTACAGAAATTAACTCGACGTATTTTATTTACTTCGATCTTCGTGTATCTCATTTTCTTTTCTTAAACAATTTAAATTTTAAGCAACCATCTGCAGAACACGAGATGGGAATGCACAGGCCATTCACATATTTATTCTTTCTTTATTACGTCATTTTACTCGAATCATAATCTCCGGGCCGGACTAAGGTGTCATTCGACCCGTGCCGAGAGTCTGCCAGGCTGGGGGCCCGGGAAACAACTAGCCCAGTCGCTAACGGAGAGTCCGGGCAATTGGCGTCCGCCCGGTCTAGTTAGTCTTACCCGGGTACTCTGCCCGGGTGGACCGTTTATTTCTCTGCAACTCGTGGGAACTATGAACAATATACCTAAAAAGATCAAAATACCGCAGGCCTTGACTGCAGGAAATGTCGGAAGACAATTTGAGGACCGTCTCCTTGACGGAGAGCGGCCTACTTCGGTGGTAACACAAAAAATGCTCGTAATCGGAGTGTGCCAACGGCACAAGCACGTCCAGTTGCGGGAGGGAAGAATTCGGCAGCCACACCGAGTCACTCGAATGTGGTCCAAGCCGGCCAAGCGGGACGGGCTAAAAACCCTGGCACCTCCGACGGAAACGCCAAAGAGGCGGAAGGTGGAGAAGAGCAGGCCACTGACTGCTCCTTTCGATGGCCCAAGTACCTCAAGTGCTGCAAAGGCAGCTGAGGTACGCGAGCACGTACTCATATGCGGCCGTAACTGGGGTTATTAAAGTTGCGGTTGTACCAGAGGGATACCCAAAAGTCGTCCTCAGGAGTGAGAGCCTCTCACAGCTCGAGGACGCACTACTGGAAGAGATAGTCCTGTTCGGTTGGTATTCTCCAATTAAGTTTGGAGGAATCCACTGCCGCAGGCTTCTCCCTAGCAGTAAATGTCAGATCACAGAATTATTCGTTTTAACATAGGGCTAAGTCTAGAATGTAGCGAAAATACGAACTGGGAAGGGTTCAATGCCTCCTTACTGCGAGATCCAGTTACTAGGGTAACCGGGAAACTACGTACCACTCTAGAACTGGAGACGAAGATATTAACTCGTGTTTTACTGACGCGTTCAGAGAAAACTTATCCCTTGGCCGAGCCAGGGATAAAGGTGCTCCATGGTGGAACTACCAATTGGAGAAGTTGCGGAGAGCGACCAGGCGTCTCTTTAACAAAGCAAAAAAAGAAGAGAATTGGGATGCCTACCGGAATAAACTGACCATGTATAACCATGAGATCAGGAAAGCCAAACGAAGGAATTGTAGAACCTTCTGTGAGGCAAGGTGATAGACTTCACAGAGCAATCTCCAAAGGAGTGCCAGAATCAAATCAGTCAATACGAAAGGATAACTCCTATACTATAGGAAGTAAGGAAAGACTTGAGCTACTGGCTGGCAACTCACTTTCCGGGAAGCACGCTCCAAACGGATGGGAATACCCTGGTAACGGCACAAAATCAATAGTAACAACGGAGAGATTAAGATGGGCAATTGGTACATTCCAGCCCTACAAATCTCCTGGTCCAGATGGCATTCAGTCAATCCTGCTTCAACGAGCGCTAAGTCAGCTCGCAGTACCGATTAGGAAAATACTGATCAGCAGCCTAGCTTTAGGACACATATCTACTGCCTGGAGTATAGCAAAAGTGGTCTTCATTCCGAAAGCTGGAAAGAAATACATCACTGATCCGAAGTCGTTCAGATCCATCAGCTTGACATCGTTTTTGCTAAGAACGTTGGAAAAGGTAGTGGATTAGAAGCTAGCATAAGAAGCACTCTGCTTGAGGAGCATCCGCTCCAACGGACGCAGCATGACTACAGGGCGGGCAGATCAACTGATACTGCCCTATATCACCTGAAAAGCCGTATTGAGGATTCACTGACTCATAAGGAGGTGGCATTATGTGCCTTCTTTAGACATACAGGGTGCTTTCGACAATACTAGGATTAGATGTGACAACCAGCAGATGGGTCAAATCACTACTGGCATCTAGGCGAGCCATGGCCACTATAGGAGGACAGTCGTCCACAGAATCTACCACAAGGGGTTGCCCCCAAGGGGGTGTCCTCTCGCCTCTCCTGGGTATATTTTGCCAAGGCTATGCTGACGATATTGTCATTATAGCTAGAGGTAAATATGAGCAAACGGTCTGCGATATTATTCGAATGGTGCAAGGAAGTAGGCCTGAGCCTAAATCCTAGCAAAACTGTTATTGTTCCTTTCACAAATAGGTACAAGCTACAGAGAATGAAGGCAATAACCCTGTCAGAATGTCGCATAGAGGCCAGCAAAGAAGATAAGTATCTTGGGATACTTATGGAGGTGATGCCGCTTCATATCGTCATTGAAATGAAACGGAAAGCCACCCTAATAAGAATTGATGGAGCAGGAAATGACTGTGTCCTCAAAAGTAAGGATGCTGAAAGCCTTAAGAGGGATATGCCTTTGCAAATGCAGCCAAGGGATGAGAGGCCATCTATCATGGCAAGGACATTGCTATACTGTCTGATAGTCAAGCAGCCATAAAGGCGCTCAGCAAAGCTAAGATAACATCTAAGCAATTAAATGAAGCGAGGTGGCAACGACCGTTCGCTGAACGGTTGGAGAGTTGGAGGGTCTGTGTGCCGGTAGGAACCGGTAACTCGCGCATTCAATTACTTGGCCATGTTATAGGAAATCACAAAATTTACCCCTCACCCGAGAAAATAGAAGCTGTAACCAAGATGCCACAAACTATTTAGCAAGTAGAAAGTTTTTTAGGCTTGACGGGCTATTTCAGGACGTTTATAGAAAATTACGCAGGCATAGCTACACCTTGAATTGAGTTGACAAAGAAAAAGGCAATGTTTAGATTTGATTTTAATGAAGAAAATGAGCACTTTTATTACAGTCGACGATGGTCTATTGCATCCTGTTTATTTTATGTCAAAGAAGAGTACGGTACGGTACGGTACACGGTACGAGCCAGATGGGTGCACTCCAGGTGAATGGCTGTTTTTTATGATGTTTTGTTCGAGCATTTTTGAAATTTGCTTTCGAACTTCGTCTTTATGTACAAATGGGTAACGGTAAGATTTTGTGTGAATCGGTATATTATCTGTTGGTGGTATAGAGTGTTTAACGGCGTTGCAGAAAGTTAGTTGGTTGTTTTCGTTGTGGAAAAGTCTTTTTAATAACTTGCACAGTTTAAGTATGTATTGTTTTTCCTCGCTGTTGTTATAGCTCTAGAAATTTCTTTCCTTTAAAATTACGACATGGAAATATAAAGATTTATCGCAAACAAACCTAAGCTTTTATGTAGTCTTCTGCAGAACACGCGATGGAACTACAAAAATTTACTCGACGTATTTTATTTTCTTCGATCTTCGTGTATCTCATTTTCTTTTCTTAAACAATTTAAATTTTAAGCAACCCTCTGCAGAACACGCGATGGGACTGCACAGGCCATTCACATATTTATTCTTTCTTTATTACGTCATTTTACTCGAATCATAATCTCCGGGCCGGACTAAGGTGTCATTCGACCCGTGCCGAGAGTCTGCCAGGCTGGAGGCCCGGGAAACAACTAGCCCAGTCGCTAACGGAGAGTCCGGGCAATTGGCGTCCGCCCGGTCTAGTTAGCCTTACCCGGGAACTCTGCCCGGGTGGGTTTATTTCTCTGCAACTCGTGGGAACTATGAACAATAGACCTAAAAGGATCAAAATACCGCAGGCCTTGACTGCGGGAAATGTCGGAAAACATTTTGAGGACCGTCTCCTTGACGAAGAGCGGCCTACTTCAGTGGTAACACAAAAAAATGCTCGTAATCGGAGTGTGCCAACGGCACAAGCACGCCCAGTTGCGGGAGGGAAGAATCCGGCAGCCACACCGAGTCACTCGAATGTGGTCCAAGCCGGCCAAGCGGGACGGGCTAAAAACCCTGACACCTCCGACGGAAACGCCTAAGAGGCAGAAGGTGTAGAAGAGCAGGCCACTGACTGCTCCTTTCGATGGCCCAAGTACCTCAAGTGCTGCAAAGGCAACTGAGGTACGCAAGCAAGTACTCATATGCGGCCGTAACTGGGGCCATTAAAGTTGCGGTCGTACCAGAGGGATACCCCAAAGTCGTCCTCAGGAGTGAGAGCCTCTCACAGCTCGAGGACGCACTACTGGAAGAGATAGTCCTGTTCGGTTGGTATTCTCCAATTAAGTTTGGAGGAATCCACTGCCTCAGGCTTCTCCCTAGCAGTAAATGTCAGATCACAGAATTATTCGTTTTAACATAGGGCTAAGTCTAGAATGTAGCGAAAATACGAACTGGGAAGGGTTCAATGCCTCCTTACTGCGAGATCCAGTTACTAGGGTAACCGGGAAACTACGTACCACTCTAGAACTGGAGACGAAGATATTAACTCGTGTTTTACTGACGCGTTCAGAGAAAACTTATCCCTTGGCCGAGCCAGGGATAAAGGTGCTCCTCTTTAACAAAGCAAAAAGAGAAGAGAATTGGGATGCCTACCGGAATAAACTGACCATGTATAACCATGAGATCAGGAAAGCCAAACGAAGGAATTGTAGAACCTTCTGTGAGGCAAGGTGATAGACTTCACAGAGCAATCTCCAAAGGAGTGCCAGAATCAAATCAGTCAATACGAAAGGATAACTCCTATACTATAGGAAGTAAGGAAAGACTTGAGCTACTACTGGCTGGCAACTCACTTTCCGGGAAGCACGCTCCAAACGGATGGGAATACCCTGGTAACGGCACAAAATCAATAGTAACAACGGAGAGATTAAGATGGGCAATTGGTACATTCCAGCCCTACAAATCTCCTGGTCCAGATGGCATTCAGCCAATCCTGCTTCAACGAGCGCTAAGTCAGCTCGCAGTACCGATCAGGAAAATACTGATCAGCAGCCTAGCTTTAGAACACATATCTACTGCCTGGAGTATAGCAAAAGTGGTCTTCATTCCGAAAGCTGGAAAGAAATACATCACTGATCCGAAGTCGTTCAGACCCATCAGCTTGACATCGTTTTTGCTAAAAACGTTGGAAAAGGTAGTGGATTAGAAGCTAGCATAAGAAGCACGCTGCTTGAGGAGCATCCGCTCCAACGGACGCAGCATGACTACAGGGCGTGCAGATCAATTGATACTGCCCTATATCACCTGAAAAGCCGTATTGAGGATTCACTGACTCATAAGGAAGTGGCAATATGTGCCTTCTTTAGACATGCAGGGTGCTTTCGACAATACCTCCCCTGAGTCATGTCAACGCATCCCTGGCAAGAAGAGGAATAGATGTGACAACCAGCAGATGGATCAAATCACTACTGGCATCTAGGCGAGCCATGGCCAGTATAGGAGGACAGTCGTCCACAGTATCTACCACAAGGGGTTGCCCCAAGGGGGTGTCCTCTCGCCTCTCCTGGGTATATTTTGCCAAGGCTATGCTGACGATATTGTCAATATAGCTAGAGGTAAATATGAGCAAACAGTCTGCGATAACAAAATAACAAAACTGTTATTGTTCCTTTCACAAATAGGTACAATGTAGTATATACGAACATAATAACAATAATAATAATAACAATAATAATAATAATATTAATAATAATTATAATATGAATCATAATAATAAGTCAACTAATAAGTAAACTTAGTACCACCCTAATTCCTTAGGTCCACCCTAATCCTAAATATGCGAATTCAGCATGTGCGCTTTTAGGGGCCGCACTCGACTCCCATTGGTTATCGAGTGTGAACTTCATACATACATATTGCAGAATTTGCTAGTGTCAGCACTTGGCTGTCACGAGCGATCTGCCTGTAGACCACACTAAGTTCAGTTATAAATCAGGAATATATCAGGAATGTACACATGCTGAATAAAAACAAAATAAAGATAAAAAATGACCGATTGCGTTTTGAAACTTAATTAACTACATGGCGACCGTGACAGGACCGTCATAAGTGCAAGCACTGAACGTGAGAGGATCAGCATGCCCGGCATTCGATGCTTATCCACCAAGACGGCGGCAATTGTGGAGAAACAGCGATCTGAGTGAGTAGAGTGTTAGTGTGATGGGTAAAAACAGGGGCGGAGTTCGAAATAAAGCAAAAAAGAGAATAGCACACATAAAGTGGCTATTATATACGAACACTCCAGCGCCCGAATGGTCGAAAGCTCAAAAACTACAAGCTGAGCTAGACCACTGTGTCGAATATCTTAAGAAAAAAAAACCCCACCACACCCGCTCACTCAGAAAAACAAATAAAATCGTTACCTATTAACAAAACTCCAACTCCCCATCCGAAAAGCCTGCCTGCTTATTAGAAAAGCTGCCCGAACGACTGCGAGGGACCACTGTTCACACCACATTGTGAATATACGTGCAGAAATTGCAGACCCAGCACATAACCCCTAAATGAAGACATCATCATCAACGTGGTGAACAGCCCGCTCACTACGTCATCGAGGGATTGTCAGTGCCAGTGCCAACCCCGGCAACGTCCAGCTGACGCAAGGAGGGTCAGAGTGCCAACACCAGCGACGTCCAGCTGAAGCAAGTAGGAGCTGAAAAATAAAATATTTTTTTTTTGCCCTGCGTGGCACACCACCCTCGATGCACTGCGCTGCATATTAATATTACACAAAATATTGTAACATTGTGCGGAACTTTTTCTGCCCGATGAGAAGAATGGCTCGTAAAGCCATACACCAATTAGGCAGGAATATGTAACAATATTTAAAAAAAAAATCAAAACAACATATTTTTAAAGTAAAATAAACCAAATCCAAAAAATAAAAAAATAAAAAAATATACAAAAATGGGTTGGTTTGGATCTGACGATAGTCAGACAAAAGATAATACGGCCAATCAATAACTTAAAAATAGTCGACCATACAGAAGACATTCAGTCACTGTGGTTACTCCTTTTGATCTTGACGATGGTAACAGTCGCTCAGTTTATATTAACGCTATATGTTAAGCATAACAAGATAATAAAGAAGCGTTATATAAGCAGAGCAGAGAATAATTTGGATAAAATTTAAAAAAAAAAAAAAAAAAAGATGAATGCATAAAGAAATACTTTAATAGTCATCTAATTAATTTACTTTAATATATATAAACATATATATGTTACATAAAAAAAACACACCCAAAATGTATTTTGAATTAAGATGATCTAAAATTTTTATTTTTAATATCAGAAAACTAGAATGAGAAAAAAAAAAAAAAGATTTTTGAAAAAACCCTTTTTTAGGAGAGGCCACAATTTATAAAGTTCGATTGCACAGATAAATCCATATTATTCTTTAAATGGACTGGCAAGAAATAAAAAACGAGCTTAAAGAAATTAAAACGACTTTCGACAAGTCTTATAAATGCATGACACCAAATAGAGAAGTGCAACAAGACACTCTCAACAAGCATGCGCAGATATTGGTAAGATGCTTTAATGAAGCACGCCAATTAATTCACAGAGAAAGGAAAAGATTAACAAAAAATCATTTATCCCAAGCAGTAAAATTTCTAAACAGGTTCCGTGAGAACTTGTTAAACGTCAAGTACAGACATAACTTAAATATTACAATCCCAACGATTTTAAGCACACCGATAGTGGCTGAGATCGGTGAGGATATCGAAAGTGTAGGAGAATCGGAAATAGAAATAAAAGAAGAGGATCTCCACGATCTTGCAATTCAAGCGGTAATACCATTACCCGAATTACTTGAAGAAGAACTTTCAGATTCAAATACTTCAAATATACAGGAAACAGCCAAAATGACCGACTCTGCCGCAACATCAAGGGAATATGTGCGACAAATTTCTTCCACAATACCTGAGTTTGACGGCAAAAAGTTAAGTTAAGTTAACTTAAATAGATTTCTCATTAGCCCTCCGGCTAATAGATCTGACAAAAGGAGATCAGGAGATGCTAGCGGTAGAGGTAATCAAGACAAAGATACTTGGTCCATTATCACACAAAATTGAAAATGAAAAGACCATTATCGGTATAATAAATGTATTAAAAGCATCAGTTAAAGGCGAATCGCCCGATGTCATCAAAGCAAAAATGCTTAGTACACAACAGCGCGGCAAAACTGCAGCGCAATATACCACAGAGATAGAAAACCTACGTGGGTTGCTCCAAGCAGCCTATATAGATGATGGTTTAGATTCAAAAAATGCAGACAAATTCGCTACAAAAGAAGCCATATCTGCAATGACCAAGAATTGTGGGCACGATAAGCTCAAAACCATATTGGAAGCTGGAAATTTGAACACAATGAATAGCGTGATTGAAAAATACATACACTGAAGTACAGAAATGACCGACAATTCAAATAGTGTATTATTCTATAATAATAGAGGACACTATCGAGGTAATAATTACCGAGGAAATTACCAAAACAGAGGTAATGGCCGAGGAAATTATAACTCATACAATAACAATTATAGAGGCCGAGGTGGTTACCATAGTGGAAACAGAGGACGAGGTGGTAACCAAAATTATAATAGAGGTGGAGGTTACTCAAGAGGTAACCAAAACCATAACTATAAAACAAGTCATACCCACAATGTCCGAAACATACAATCGGAAAACGAACATGCCCCCTTGAGCGACAATCTACAGTAAAACTATACAAAATTAATCTCAATTTAAGCATTTTTATACGATTAAAGAATATGAGTACCAATTCATGGGTAACTCTTTTAATAGATACAGGTGAAGAAATTTCCCTGCTTAAATGCAGAAACAATAATCTTAACGATTTAAATCCAAAAAACACAACAAATATATCAGGAATAGGGCAAGGGACAATTCAGTCTCTAGGTACACTACATTTAGAAATGTGTATTGCTAATGCAGCAATACCATATGAATTCCATATCGTACCTGACAATTTTCCTATACCAGGGGATGGTATAATTGGCTTGGATTTCATTAAGAAATACAATTGTATTTTGGAATTCCACGACCAAGAAGATTGGTTCACTTTGAGGCCCAAAAATTTCATGAACATAAACATTCCTATTATACATTCACTAGATAACGAAATAATTTTGCCAGCTAGATCAGAAGTGATTCGAAAGATTCCGCTAACATCTACTGACACACATGTCCTCATGCCCAACCAGGAATTGCAACCTGGCATAATAATAGCTCAGAACACTCAGAACGTCTTGATTCGAATTATTAATACAACTGAAAAAGACGCTATAGTTAGCAGCGCAAATATAAAAAGCGAATCATTGGATGATTATGATGTATACAATGCAAATATAGAAAATAGTGCACAAAGAACTTCAGAAGTATTAAAACTTCTTAGCGATATTTTTGGTCTTGAAACAGAAACCATATCAGCTAATAATTTTTATAAGCAAAAATTGAGATTAAATGACAAAACTCCAGTCTATATTAAAAACTATAGAATGCCAGAAATTCAAAAGCCAGAAATTCAAAGGCAAGTTGACAATTTAATAAAAGATGGCATTGTCGAACCATCTATTTCAGAATATAATAGCCCACTTCTCTTGGTACCCAAGAAATCACTGCCTAATTTGGCGGAAAAGAGATGGCGATTAGTAGTCGATTATCGCCAAATCAACAAGAAACTGCTAGCAGATAAATTCCCACTTCCAAGAATAGAAGATATTCTATTCCTAGACCTGATGTCAGGATTTCATCAAATAGAATTAGACGAAAGGTCAAGAAATATAACATCATTCTCAACTTCAACAGGAGCATACCGCTACACGCGATTACCATTTGGTTTAAAAATAGCCCCAAATTTTTCCAAAGAATGATGACCCTTGCATTTTCAGGCTTAACGCCTTCGCAAGCATTTCTGTATATGGATGATTTAGTAGTCATAGGCTGTTCTGAAAAGCACATGCTTAAAAATCTAACCGACGTTTTCAAATTATGTAGGCAACATAATTTAAAACTACATCCAGAAAAATGCACTTTCTTTATGAAAGAGGTTACTTATTTAGGTCAAGTGTACTGACAAAGGTATCTTGGTACCCAAAAAACTGCTAGCAGATAAATTCCCACTTCCAAGAATAGAAGATAATCTTGATCAATTAGGTCGAGCAAAATATTTCTCGTGCCTAGACCTGATGTCAGGATTTCATCAAATAGAATTAGACGAAAGGTCAAGAAATATAACATCATTCTCAACTTCAACAGGAGCATTACCAGATTACCATCTGGTTTAAAAATAGCCCCAAATTCTTTCCAAAGAATGATGACTCTTGCATTTTCAGGCTTAACGCCTTCGCAAGCATTTCTGTATATGGATGATTTAGTAGTCATAGGCTGTTCTGAAAAGCACATGCTTAAAAATTTAACAGACGTTTTCAAATTATGTAGGCAACATAATTTAAAACTACATCCAGAAAAATGCACTTTCTTCATGAAAGAGGTTACTTATTTATGTCACAAGTGTACTGACAAAAGTATATTGCCAGATGACTCTAAATATGAGGTAATAAAAAATTACCCCCAACTAGTAAACGCAGACGAAGCTAGACGATTCGTGGTATTTTCAATTATAACATAAGATTTATTAAGAACTTTTCTGAGAAATCACGCCACTTAACGAGGCTTTGTAAAAAGAATGTTCGATTTGAATGGACAAGCGAATGCAATGATGCATTCGAATATCTCAAAAGGGAATTAATGAAAACAACACAAAACCAGACCAACATATAAGAGAGAAAATATAAAAATGTCCAATATCTATCAGGTAATCAATAACATTGATGCCAAAAAATATATTATACTCAAAATAGACAAACATAAGTGCTTGTTAAAAAGAGGAAAACACATTATAACACGTTTTGATATGACTAATTTTTATTCTAATGAAATAATCGATTTAGATCAATTCTTTTAAAGGCTTAATGAAGAAGCAAGAAAAAAAAAAATAAATAGCATCATTTAAACACAATTGTCACCATGGGACTTCGAATTTGTCACTATAAAGAATTTTAAATAAAAGGGCAATAAAATACTAAAAAACTTAAAAATAGCGCTATTAAACAAGGTGCCTAAGATAGATAAACATGATAAGGTTCAAATAAAAGCAATACTGTCTAAATATCATGATGATCCGTCAGAAGGAGGCCATTCAGGAATTTCTTGAACCCTGAAGAAAATATTTATAAATAATATTTTATAAAAACTATTATTATTGGCCACAGAAACGCCAGCAACAGCATTTGATATAGTTTTGATAGATACCATTGGTCCACTGCCAAGATCAGAAAACGGAAATGAGTATGCTGTTCCTATCATTTGCGATTTAACAAAATATTTGGTAACGGTACCTATTCCAAATAAAAGTGCAAGATCAGTTGCTAATGCTAAATTCGAAAATTTTATTCTAAAGTACGGTCCAATGAAAACAATCATAACGGACATGGGAACGGAATATAAAAACCAAATTATAGACGACCTGTGCAAATATATGAAGATAAAAAACATTACTTCAACAGCACACCATCACCAGACATTAGGAACAATAGAACGAAGTCACAGAACTTTCAACGAGTATGTTCGCTCATATATATCTGTTGACAAAACCGATTGGGATATATGGATACAATATTTTACTTATTGTTTCAACACAACACCATCGGTAGTTCATGAATATTGTCGATATGAATTAGTATTTGGAAGATTACCAAGACAGTCCACAGATTTTAACAGGATAGACAGAATAGATCCTTTTTACAACATGGATGACTATTCAAAAGAAGTTAGGCTAAGGTTAGAAATAGCATATAGAAGAGCTAAAAATATGTTAGACAAGGCAAAAGCCGATAGAAAAATAAAATATGATAGAAATATTATTAACTTTGAATTAAAAATAGGAGATAAGATATTACTTAAAAACGAAACGGGTCATAAACTTGACAATAATTATTTAGGACCATATTTAGTTTCAGAAATAGGAGATAATGACAACATTACAATTATAGGAAATAAAAATAAAAAACAGATAGTTCATAAAGATAGGTTAAAAATTTTTAATTCATAATACATTTTGTTTGGTTGGCCACCCACAAATAAAAAAACCAATAAAAACATTATAATACAAAACTTTTACTTAGCAAAATACAATGAAAATCTATATATTTTTTTTTAATATCTCTTTAATCATTCATTTCAAATATTAATATATATATTAAAAAAAAAAAAAAAAAAAAAATTATATACTTGAAAATAACTTCATATTATTACGTTATTTTTCAAAAGGAGGGAGATGTAGTATATAGGAACATAATAACGATCTTCGTGTATCTCATTTTCTTTTCTTAAACAATTTAAATTTTAAGCAACCCTCTGCAGAACACGCGGTGGGACTGCACAGGCCATTCACATATTTATTCTTTCTTTATTACGTCATTTTACTCGAATCATAATCTCCGGGCCGGGCTTAGGTGTCATTCGACCCGTGCCGAGAGTCTGCCAGGCTGGGGGCGCGGGAAACAACTAGCCCAGTCGCTAACGGAGAGTCCGGGCAATTGGCGTCCGCCCGGTCTAGTTATCCTTACCCGGGTACTGTGCCCGGGTGGACCGTTTATTTCTCTGCAACTCGTGGGAACTATGAACAATATACCTAAAAAGATCAAAATACCGCAGGCCTTGACTGCAGGAAATGTCGGAAGACAATTTGAGGACCGTCTCCTTGACGGAGAGCGGCCTACTTCGGTGGTAACACAAAAAAATGCTCGTAATCGGAGTGTGCCAACGGCACAAGCACGCCCAGTTGCGGGAGGGAAGAATCCGGCAGACACACCGAGTCACTCGAATGTGGCCCAAGCTGGCCAAGCGGGACGGGCTAAAAACCCTGACACCTCCGACGGAAACGCCTAAGAGGCAGAACGTGGAGAAGAGCAGGCCACTGACTGCTCCTTTCGGTGGCCCAAGTACCTCAAGTGCTGCAAAGGCAACTGAGGTACGCAAGCAAGTACTCATATGCAGCCGTAACTGGGGCCATTAAAGTTGCGGTCGTACCAGAGGGATACCCCAAAGTCGTCCTCAGGAGTGAGAGCATCTCACAGCTCGAGGACGCACTACTGGAAGAGATAGTCCTGTTGGTATTCTCCAATTAAGTTTGGAGGAATCCACTGCCTCAGGCTTCTCCCTAGCAGTAAATGTCAGATCACAGAATTATTCGTTTTAGCATAGAGCTAAGTCTAGAATGTAGCGAAAATACGAACTGGGAAGGGTTCAATGCCTCCTTACTGCGAGATCCAGTTACTAGTGTAACCGGAAAACTCCGTACCACTCTAGAACTGGAGACGAAGATATTAACTCGTGTTTTACTAACGCGTTCAGAGAAAGCTGATCCCTTGGCCGAGCCAGGGATAAAGGTGCTCCATGGTGGAACTACCAATTGGAGAAGTTGCGGAGAACGACCAGGCGTCTCTTTAAGAAAGCAAAAAGAAAAGGGAATTGGGATGCCTACCGGAATAAGCAGACCATGTATAACCATGAGATCAGGAAAGCCAAACGAAGGAATTATAGAACCTTCTGTGAGGCAAGGTGATAGACTTCACAGAGCAATCTCCAAAGGAGTGCCAGAATCAAATCAGGCAATACGAAAGGATAACTCCTATACTATAGGAAGTAATGAAAAACTTGAGCTACTACTGGCTGGCTACTCACTTTCCGGGAAGCACGCTCCAAACGGATGGGAATACCCTGGTAACGGCACAAAATCAATAGTAACAACGCTAAAAACGTTGAAAAAGGTAGTGGATTAGAAGCTAGCATTAGAAGCACTCTGCTTGTGGAGCATCCGCTCCAACGGACGCAGCATGCCTACAGGGCGGGCAGATCAACTGATACTGCCCTATATCACCTGAAAAGCCATATTGAGGATTCACTGACTCATAAGGAAGTGGCATTATGTGCCTTCTTTAGACATACAGGGTGCTTTCGACAATACCTCCCCTGAGTCATGTCAACGCATCCCTGGCAAGAAGAGGACTAGATGTGACAACCAGCAGATGGATCAAATCACTACTGGCATCTAGGCGAGCCATGGCCACTATAGGAGGACAGTCGTCCACAGAATCTACCACAAGGGGTTGCCCCCAAGGGGGTGTCCTCTCGCCTCTCCTGGGTATATTTTGCCAAGGCTATGCTGACGATATTGTCATAATAGCTAGAGGTAAATATGAGCAAACAGTCTGCGATATTATTCGAATGATGCAAGGAAGTAGGCCTGAGCCTAAATCCTAGCAAAACTGTTATTGTTCGTTTCACAAATAGGTACAAGCTACAGAGAATGAAGGCAATAACCCTGTCAGAATGTCGCATAGAGGCCAGCAAAGAAGTTAAGTATCTTGGGATACTTATGGAGGTGACGCCGCTTCATATCGTCATTGAAATGAAACGGAATGCCACCCTAATAAGAATTGATGGAGCAGGAAATGACTGTATACTCAAAAGTAAGGATACTGAAAGCCTTAAAAGGGATATCCCTTTGCAAATGCAACCAAGGGATGAGAGGCCATCTATCATGGCAAGGACATTGCTATACTGTCTGATAGTCAAGCAGCCATAAAGGCGCTCAGCAAAGCTAAGATAACATCTAATCAATTAAATGAAGCGAGGTGGCAACGATCGTTCGCTGAACGGTTGGAGGGTTGGAGGGTCTGTGTGTCGGTAGGAACCGGTAACTCGCGCATTCAATTTCTTGGCCATGTTATAGGAAATCACAAAATTTACCCCTCACCCGAGAAAATAGAAGCTGTAACCAAGATGCCACAAACTATTTAGCAAGTAGAAAGTTTTTTGGGCTTGACGGGCTATTTCAGGTCGTTTATAGAAAATTACGCAGGCATAGCTACACCTTGAACTGAGTTGACAAAGAAAAAGGCAATGTTTAGATTTGATTTTAATGAAGAAAATGAGCACTTTTATTACAGTCAACGATGGTCTATTGCATCCTGTTTATTTTATGTCAAAGAAGAGCACGGTACGGTACGGTACACGGTACGACCCAGTCGGGTGCACTTCAGGGGGAATGGCTGTTTTTTATGATGTTTTGTTCGAGCATTTTTGAAATTTGCTTTCGAACTTCGTCTTTATGTACAAATGGGTAACGGTAAGATTTTGTGTGAATCGGTATATTATCTGTTGGTGGTATAGAGTGTTTAACGGCGTTGCAGAAAGTTAGTTGGTTGTTTTCGTTGTGGAAAAGTCTTTTTAATAACTTGCACAGTTTAAGTATGTATTGTTTTTCCTCGCTGTTGTTATAGCTCTAGAAATTTCTTTCCATTAAAATTACGACATGGAAATATAAAGATTTATCGCAAACAAACCTAAGCGATGGAACTACAAAAATTTACTCGGCGTATTTTATTTTCTTCGATCTTCGTGTATCTCATTTTCTTTTCTTAAACAATTTAAATTTTAAGCAACCCTCTGCAGAACACGCGATGGGACTGCACAGGCCATTCACATATTTATTCTTTCTTTATTACGTCATTTTACTCGAATCATAATCTCCGGGCCGGACTAAGGTGTCATTCGACCCGTGCCGAGAGTCTGCAAGGCTGGGGGCCCGGGAAACAACTAGCCCAGTTGCTAACGGAGAGTCCGGGCAATTGGCGTCCGCCCGGTCTAGTTAGGCTTACCCGGGTACTCTGACCGGGTGGACCGTTTATTTCTCTGCAACTCGTGGGAACTATGAACAATAGACCTAAAAAGATCAAAATACCGCAGGCCTTGACTGCGGGAAATGTCGAAAGACAATTTGAGGACCGTCTCCTTGACGGAGAGCGGCCTACTTCGGTGGTAACACAAAAAAATGCTCGTAATCGGAGTGTGCCAACGGCACAAGCACGCCCAGTTGCGGGAGGGAAGAATCCGGCAGCCACACCGAGTCACTCGAATGTGGTCCAAGCCGGCCAAGCGGGACGGGCTAAAAACCCTGACACCTCCGACGGAAACGCCTAAGAGGCAGAAGGTGGAGAAGAGCAGGCCACTGACTGCTCCTTTCGGTGTCAAAAGTACCTCAAGTGCTGCAAAGGCAACTGAGGTACGCAAGCAAGTACTCATATGCGGCCGTAACTGGGGCCATTAAAGTTGCGGTCGTACCAGAGGGATACCCCAAAGTCGTCCTCAGGAGTGAGAGCCTCTCACAGCTCGAGGATGCACTACTGGAAGAGATAGTCCTGTTCGGTTGGTATTCTCCAATTAAGTTTGGAGGAATCCACGGCCTCAGGCTTCTCCCTAGCAGTAAATGTCAGATCACAGAATTATTCGTTTTAACATAGGGCTAAGTCTAGAATGTAGCGAAAATACGAACTGGGAAGGGTTCAATGCCTCCTTACTGCGAGATCCAGTTACTAGGGTAACCGGGAAACTCCGTACCACTCTAGAACTGGAGACGAAGATATTAACTCGTGTTTTACTAACGCGTTCAGAGAAAGCTGATCCCTTGGCCGAGCCAGGGATAAAGGTGCTCCATGGTGGAACTACCAATTGAAGAAGTTGCGGAGAGCGACCAGGCGTCTCTTTAACAAAGCAAAAAGAGAAGGGAATTGGGATGCCTACCGGAATAAACTGACCATGTATAACCATGAGATTAGGAAAGCCAAACGAAGGAATTATAGATCCATCTGTGAGGCAAGGTGATAGACCTCACAGAGCAATCTCCAAAGGAGTGCCAGAATCAAATCAGGCAATACGAAAGGATAACTCCTACACTATAGGAAGTAAGGAAAAACTTGAGCTACTACTGGCTGGCAACTCACTTTCCGGGAAGCACGCTCCAAACAGATGGGAATAACCTGGTAACGGCTCAAAATCAATAGTAACAACGGAGAGATTAAGATGGGCAATTGGAACATTCCAGCCCTACAAATCTCCTGGCCCAGATGGCATTCAGCCAATCCTGCTGCTAAGACAGCTCGCAGTATCGATCAGGAAAATACTGATCAGCAGCCTAGCTTTAAGACACATACCTACTGCCTGGAGTATAGCAAAAGTGGTCTTCATTCCGAAAGCTGGAAAGAAATACATCACTGATCTGAAGTCGTTAAGACCCATCAGCTTGACATCGTTTTTGCTAAAAACGTTGGAAAAGGTAGTGGATTAGAAGCTAGCATTAGAAGAACTATGCTTGTGGAGCATCCGCTCCAACGGACGCAGCATGCCTACAGGGCGGGCAGATCAACTGATACTGCCCTATATCACCTGATAAGCCATATTGAGGTTTCACTGACTCATAAGGAAGTGGCATTATGTGCCTTCTTTAGACATACAGGGTGCTTTCGACAATACCTCCCCTGAGTCATGTCAACGCATCCCTGGCAAGAAGAGGACTAGATGTGACAACCAGCAGATGGATCAAATCACTACTGGCATCTAGGCGAGCCATGGCCACTATAGGAGGACAGTCGTCCACAGAATCTACCACAAGGGGTTGCCCCCAAGGGGGTGTCCTCTCGCCTCTCCTGGGTATATTTTGCCAAGGCTATGCTGACGTCATAATTGTCATAATAGCTAGAGGTAAATATGAGCAAACAGTCTGCGATATTATTCGAATGATGCAAGGAAGTAGGCCTGAGCCTAAATCATAGCAAAACTGTTATTGTTCCTTTCACAAATAGGTACAAGCTACAGAGAATGAAGGCAATAACCCTGTCAGAATGTCGCATAGAGGCCAGCAAAGATACTTATGGAGGTGATGCCGCTTCATATCGTCATTGAAATGAAACGGAAAGCCACCCTAATAAGAATTGATGGAGCAGGAAATGACTGTATCCTCAAAAGTAAGGATGCTGAAAGCCTTAAAAGGGATATCCCTTTGCAAATGCAACCAAGGGATGAGAGGCCATCTATCATGGCAAGGACATTGCTATACTGTCTGATAGTCAAGCAGCCATAAAGGCGCTCAGCAAAGCTAAGATAACATCTAAGCAATTAAATGAAGCGAGGTGGCAACGACCGTTCGCTGAACGGTTGGAGGGTCTGTGTGCCGGTAGGAACCGGTAACTCGCGCATTCAATTTCTTGGCCATGTTATAGGAAATCACAAAATTTACACCTCACCCGAGAAAATAGAAGCCGTAACCAAGATGCCACAAACTATTTAGCAAGTAGAAAGTTTTTTGGGCTTGACGGGCTATTTCAGGACGTTTATAGAAAATTACGCAGGCATAGCTACACCTTGAACTGAGTTGACAAAGAAAAAGGCAATGTTTAGATTTGATTTTAATGAAGAAAATGAGCACTTTTATTACAGTCAACGATGGTCTATTGCATCCTGTTTATTTTATGTCAAAGAAGAGCACGGTACGGTACGGTACACGGTACGACCCAGTCGGGAGCACTCCAGGGGGAATGGCTGTTTTTTATGATGTTTTGTTCGAGCATTTTTGAAATTTGCTTTCGAACTTCGTCTTTATGTACAAATGGGTAACGGTAAGATTTTGTGTGAATCGGTATATTATCTGTTGGTGGTATAGAGTGTTTAACGGCGTTGCAGAAAGTTAGTTGGTTGTTTTCGTTGTGGAAAAGTCTTTTTAATAACTTGCACAGTTTAAGTATGTATTGTTTTTCCTCGCTGTTGTTATAGCTCTAGAAATTTCTTTCCTTTAAAATTACGACATGGAAATATAAAGATTTATCGCAAACAAACCTAAGCTTTTATGTAGTCTTCTGCAGAACACGCGATGGAACTACAAAAATTTACTCGACGTATTTTATTTTCTTCGATCTTCGTGTATCTCATTTTCTTTTCTTAAACAATTTAAATTTTAAGCAACCCTCTGCAGAACACGCGATGGGACTGCACACATATTTATTCTTTCTTTATTACGTCATTTTACTCGAATCCGTGCCGAGAGTCTGCAAGGCTGGGGGCCCGGGAAACAACTAGCCCAGTCGCTAACGGAGAGTCCGGGCAATTGGCGTCCGCCCGGTCTAGTTAGCCTTACCCGGGTACTCTGACCGGGTGGACCGTTTATTTCTCTGCAACTCGTGGGAACTATGAACAATAGACCTAAAAAGATCAAAATACCGCAGGCCTTGACTGCGGGAAATGTCGGAAGACAATTTGAGGACCGTCTCTTGACGGAGAGCGGCCTACTTCGGTGGTAACACAAAAAAATGCTCGTAATCGGAGTGTGCCAACGGCACAAGCACGCCCAGTTGCGGGAGGGAAGAATCCGGCAGCCACACCGAGTCACTCGAATGTGGTCCAAGCCGGCCAAGCGGGACGGGCTAAAAACCCTGACACCTCCGACGGAAACGCCTAAGAGGCAGAAGGTGGAGAAGAGCAGGCCACTGACTGCTCCTTTCGGTGTCCCAAGTACCTCAAGTGCTGCAAAGGCAACTGAGGTACGCCAGCAAGGACTCATATGCGGCCGTAACTGGGGCCATTAAAGTTGCGGTCGTACCAGAGGGATACCCCAAAGTCGTCCTCAGGAGTGAGAGCCTCTCACAGCTCGAGGACGCACTACTGGAAGAGATAGTCCTGTTCGGTTGGTATTCTCCAATTAAGTTTGGAGGAATCCACTGCCTCAGGCTTCTCCCTAGCACTAAATGTCAGATCACAGAATTATTCGTTTTAACATAGGGCTAAGTCTAGAATGTAGCGAAAATACGAACTGGGAAGGGTTCAATGCCTCCTTACTGCGAGATCCAGTTACTAGGGTAACCGGGAAACTCCGTACCACTCTAGAACTGGAGACGAAGATATTAACTCGTATTTTACTTACGCGTTCAGAGAAAGCTGATCCCTTGGCCGAGCCAGGGATAAAGGTGCTCCATGGTGGAACTACCAATTGAAGAAGTTGCGGAGAACGACCAGCCGTCTCTTTAACAAAGCAAAAAGAGAAGGGAATTGGGATGCCTACCGGAATAAACTGACCATGTATAACCATGAGATCAGGAAAGCCAAACGAAGGAATTATAGAACCATCGGTGAGGCAAGGTGATAGACTTCACAGAGCAATCTCCAAAGGAGTGCCAGAATCAAATCAGGCAATACGAAAGGATAACTCCTATACTATAGGAAGTAAGGAAAAACTTGAGCTACTACTGGCTGGCAACTCACTTTCCGGGAAGCACGCTCCAAACGGATGGGAATACCCTGGTAACGGCACAAAATCAATAGTAACAACGGAGAGATTAAGATGGGCAATTGGTACCTTCCAGCCCTACAAATCTCCTGGTCCAGATGGCATTCAGCCAATCTTGCTTCAACGAGCATTAATTCAGCTCGCAGTACCGATCAGGAAAATACTGATCAGCAGCCTAGCTTGAGAACACATATCTACTGCCTGGAGTATAGCAAAAGTGGTCTTCATTCCGAAAGCTGGAAAGAAATACATCACTGATCTGAAGTCGTTAAGACCCATCAGCTTGACATCGTTCTTGCTAAAAACGTTGGAAAAGGTAGTGGATTAGAAGATAGCATTAGAAGCACTCTGCTTGAGGAGCATCGGCTCCAACGGACGCAGCATGACTACAGGGCGGGCAGATCAACTGATACTGCCCTGTATCACCTGAAAAGCCGTATTGAGGATTCACTGACTAATAAGGAAGTGGCATTATGTGGCTTCTTTAGACATACAGGGTGCTTTCGACAATACCTCCCCTGAGTCATGTCAACGCATCCCTGGCAAGAAGAGGACTAGATGTGACAACCAGCAGATGGATCAAATCACTACTGGCATCTAGGCGAGCCATGGCCAGTATAGGAGGACAGTCGTCCACAGCACCCAAGGGGTGTCCTCTCGCCTCTCCTGGGTATATTTTGCAAAGGCTATGCTGACGATATTGTCATTATAGCTAGGGGTAAATATGAGCAAACAGTCTGCGATATTATTCGAATGGTGCAAGGAAGTAGGCCTGAGCCTAAATCCTAGCAAAACTGTTATTGTTCGTTTCACAAATAGGTACAAGCTACAGAGAATGAAGGCAATAACCCTGTCAGATTGTCGCATAGAGGCCAGCAAAGAAGTTAAGTATCTTGGGATACTTACGGAGGTACGGAGGATACCGCTTCATATCGTCATTGAAATGAAACGGAAAGCCACCCTAATAAGAATTGATGGAGCAGGAAATGACTGTATCCTCAAAAGTAAGGATGCTGAAAGCCTTAAAAGGGATATCCCTTTGCAAATGCAACCAACGGATGAGAGGCCATCTATCATGGCAAGGACATTGCTATACTGTCTGATAGTCAAGCAGCTATAAAGGCGCTCAGCAAAACTAAGATAACATTTAAGCAATTAAATGAAGCGAGTTGGCAACGACCGTTCGCTGAACGGTTGGAGGGTTGGAGGGTCTGTGTGCCGGTAGGAACCGGTAACTCGCGCATTCAATTTCTTGGCCATGTTATAGGAAATCACAAAATTTACCCCTCACCCGAGAAAATAGAAGCTGTAACCAAGATGCCACAAACTATTTAGCAAGTAGAAAGTTTTTTGGGCTTGACGGGCTATTTCAGGACGCTTATAGAAAATTACGCAGGCATAGCTACACCTTGAACTGAGTTGACAAAGAAAAAGGCAATGTTTAGATTTGATTTTAATGAAGAAAATGAGGACTTTTATTACAGTCGACGATGGTCTATTGCATCCTGTTTATTTTATGTCAAAGAAGAGCACGGTACGGTACGGTACACGGTACGACCCAGTCGGGTGCACTCCAGGGGGAATGGCTGTTTTTTATGATGTTTTGTTCGAGCATTTTTGAAATTTGCTTTCGAACTTCGTCTTTATGTACAAATGGGTAACGGTAAGATTTTGTGTGAATCGGTATATTATCTGTTGGTGGCATAGAGTGTTTAACGGCGTTGCAGAAAGTTAGTTGGTTGTTTTCGTTGTGGAAAAGTCTTTTTAATAACTTGCACAGTTTAAGTATGTACTGTTTTTCCTCGCTGTTGTTATAGCTCTAGAAATTTCTTTCCTTTAAAATTACGACATGAAAATATAAAGATTTATCGCAAACAAACCTTAGCTTTTATGTAGTCTTCTGCAGAACACGCGATGGTACTACAGAAATTAACTCGACGTATTTTATTTTCTTAGATCTTCGTGTATCTTATTTTCTTTTCTTAAACAATTTAAATTTTAAACAACCCTCTGCAGAACATGCGATAGGACTGCACAGGCCATTCACATATTTATTCTTTCTTTATTACGTCATTTTACTCGAATCATAATCTCCGGGCCGGACTAAGGTGTCATTCGACCCGTGCCGAGAGTCTGCCAGGCTTGAGGACCGGGAAACAACTAGCCCAGTCGCTAACGGAGAGTCCGGGCAATTAGCGTCCGCCAGGTCTAGTTAGCCTTACCCGGGTACTCTGACCGGGTGGACCGTTTATTTCTCTGCAACTCGTGGGAACTATGAACAATAGACCTAAAAAGATCAAAATACCGCAGGCCTTGACTGCGGGAAATGTCGAAAGACAATTTGAGGACCGTCTCCTTGACGGAGAGCGGCCTACTTCGGTGGTAACACAAAAAAATGCTCGTAATCGGAGTGTGCCAACGGCACAAGCACGCCCAGTTGCGGGAGGGAAGAATCCGGCAGCCACACCGAGTCACTCGAATGTGGTCCAAGCCGGCCAAGCGGGACGGGCTAAAAACCCTGACACCTCCGACGGAAACGCCTAAGAGGCAGAAGGTGGAGAAGAGCAGGCCACTGACTGCTCCTTTCGGTGTCCAAAGTACCTCAAGTGCTGCAAAGGCAACTGAGGTACGCAAGCAAGTACTCATATGCGGCCGTAACTGGGGCCATTAAAGTTGCGGTCGTACCAGAGGGATACCCCAAAGTCGTCCTCAGGAGTGAGAGCCTCTCACAGCTCGAGGATGCACTACTGGAAGAGATAGTCCTGTTCGGTTGGTATTCTCCAATTAAGTTTGGAGGAATCCACGGCCTCAGGCTTCTCCCTAGCAGTAAATGTCAGATCACAGAATTATTCGTTTTAACATAGGGCTAAGTCTAGAATGTAGCGAAAATACGAACTGGGAAGGGTTCAATGCCTCCTTACTGCGAGATCCAGTTACTAGAGTAACCGGGAAACTCCGTACCACTCTAGAACTGGAGACGAAGATATTAACTCGTGTTTTACTAACGCGTTCAGAGAAAGCTGATCCCTTGGCCGAGCCAGGGATAAAGGTGCTCCATGGCGGAACTACCAATTGGAGAAGTTGCGGAGAGCGATCAGGCGTCTCTTTAACAAAGCAAAAAGAGAAGGGAATTGGGATGCCTACCGGAATAAACTGACCATGTATAACCATGAGATCAGGAAAGCCAAACGAAAGAATTATAGAACCTTCTGTGACGCAAGGTGCTAGACTTCACAGAGCAATCTCCAAAGGAGTTCCAGAATCAAATCAGGCAATACGAAAGGATAACTCCTATACTATAGGAAGTAAGGAATAACTTGAGCTACTACTGGCTGGCAACTCACTTTCCGGGAAGCAAGCTCCAAACGGATGGGAATACCCTGGTAACGGCACAAAATCAATAGTAACAACGGAGAGATTAAGATGGGCAATTGGACATT
The DNA here is from genome assembly GCF_004382145.1 of Drosophila mauritiana. Taxonomy (NCBI): domain Eukaryota; kingdom Metazoa; phylum Arthropoda; class Insecta; order Diptera; family Drosophilidae; genus Drosophila; species Drosophila mauritiana. Next base: position 672,499 of record NW_022881582.1, read on the forward strand.
CCAGCCTACAAATCTCCTGGCCCAGATGGCATTCAGCCAATCCTGCTGCCTAAGTCAGCTCGCAGTATCGATCAGGAAAATACTGATCAGCAGCCTAGCTTTAAGACACATACCTACTGCCTGGAGTATAGCAAAAGTGGTCTTCATTCCGAAAGCTGGAAAGAAATACATCACTGATCTGAAGTCGTTAGACCCATCAGGTTGACATCGTTTTTGCTAAAAACGTTGGAAAAGGTAGTGGATTAGAAGCTAGCATTAGAAGAACTCTGCTTGTGGAGCATCCGCTCCAACGGACGCAGCATGCCTACAGGGCGGGCAGATCAACTGATACTGTCCTGTATCACCTGAAAAGCCGTATTGAGGATTCACTGACTCATAAGGAAGTGGCATTATGTGGCTTCTTTAGACATACAGGGTGCTTTCGACAATACCTCCCCTGAGTCATGTCAACGCATCCCTGGCAAGAAGAGGACTAGATGTGACAACCAGCAGATGGATCAAATCACTACTGGCATCTAGGCGAGCCATGGCCATATAGGAGGACAGTCGTCCACAGAATCTACCACAAGGGGTTGCCCCCAAGGGGTGTCCTCTCGCCTCTCCTGGTTATATTTTGCCAAGGCTATGCTGACGATATTGTCATTATAGCTAGAGGTAAATATGAGCAAACAGTCTGCGATATTATTCGAATGGTGCAAGGAAGTAGGCTGAGCCTAAATCTAGCAAAACTGTTATTGTTCCTTTCACAAATAGGTACAAGCTACAGAGAATGAAGGCAATAACCCTGTCAGAATGTCGCATAGAGGCCAGCAAAGAAGTTGAGTATCTTGGGATACTTATGGAGGTGATGCCGCTTCATATCGTCATTGAAATGAAACGGAAAGCCACCCTAATAAGAATTGATGGAGCAGGAAATGACTGTATCCTCAAAAGTAAGGATGCTGAAAGCCTTAAAAGGGATATCCCTTTGCAAATGCAACCAAGGGATGAGAGGCCATCTATCATGGCAAGGACATTGCTATACTGTCTGATAGTCAAGCAGCCATAAAGGCGCTCAGCAAAGCTAAGATAACATCTAAGCAATTAAATGAAGCGAGGTGGCAACGACCGTTCGCTGAACGGTTGGAGGGTTGGAGGTCTGTGTGCGGTAGGAACCGGTAACTCGCGCATTCAATTTCTTGGCCATGTTATAGGAAATCACAAAATTTACCCCTCACCCGAGAAAATAGAAGCGTAACCAAGATGCCACAAACTATTTAGCAAGTAGAAAGTTTTTTGGGCTTGACGGGCTATTTCAGGACGTTTATAGAAAATTACGCAGGCATAGCTACACCTTGAACTGAGTTGACAAAGAAAAAGGCAATGTTTAGATTTGATTTTAATGAAGAAAATGAGCACTTTTATTACAGTCGACGATGGTCTATTGCATCCTGTTTATTTTATGTCAAAGAAGACCACGGTACGGTACGGTACACGGTACGACCCAGACGGGTGCACTCCAGGGGGAATGGCTGTTTTTATGATGTTTTGTTCGAGCATTTTTGAAATTTGCTTTCGAACTTCGTCTTTATGTACAAATGGGTAACGGTAAGATTTTGTGTGAATCGGTATATTATCTGTTGGTGGTATAGAGTGTTTGACGGCGTTGCAGAAAGTTAGTTGGTTGTTTTCGTTGTGGAAAAGTCTTTTTGCACAGTTTAAGTATGTACTGTTTTTCCTCGCTGTTGTTATAGCTCTAGAAATTTCTTTCCCTTAAAATTACGACATGGAAATATAAAGATTTATCGCAAACAAACCTTAGCTTTTATGTAGTCTTCTGCAGAACACGCGATGGGACTACAGAAATTAACTCGACGTATTTTATTTTCTTCGATCTTCGTGTATCTCATTTTCTTTTCTTAAACAATTTAAATTTTAAACAACCCTCTGCAGAACACGCATGGGACTGCACAGGCCATTCACATATTTATTCTTTCTTTATTACGTCATTTTACTCGAATCATAATCTCCGGGCCGGACTAAGGTGTCATTCGACCCGTGCCGAGAGTCTGCCAGGCTGGGGCCGGGAAACAACTAGCCCAGTCGCTAACGGAGAGTCCGGGCAATTGGCGTCCGCCCGGTCTAGTTAGCCTTACCCGGGTACTCTGCCGGGTGGACCGTTTATTTCTCTGCAACTCGTGGGAACTATGAACAATAGACCTAAAAAGATCAAAATACCGCAGGCCTTCACTGCGGGAAATGTCGGAAGACAATTTGAGGACCGTCTCCTTGACGGAGAGCGGCCTACTTCGGTGGTAACACAAAAAAATGCTCGTAATCGGAGTGTGCCAACGGCACACGCACGCCCAGTTGCGGGAGGGAAGAATCCGGCAGCCACACCGAGTCACTCGAATGTGGTCCAAGCCGGCAAGCGGGACGGGCTAAAAACCCTGACACCTCCGACGGAAACGCCTAAGAGGCAGAAGGTGGAGAAGAGCAGGCCACTGACTGCTCCTTTCGATGGCCCAAGTACCTCAAGTGCTGCAAAGGCAACTGAGGTACGCAAGCAAGTACTCATATGCGGCCGTAACTGGGGCCATTAAAGTTGCGGTCGTACCAGAGCGATACCCCAAAGTCGTCCTCAGGAGTGAGAGCCTCTCACAGCTCGAGGACGCACTACTGGAAGAGATAGTCCTGTTCGGTTGGTATTCTCCAATTAAGTTTGAGAATCCACTCTCAGCAGTAAATGTCAATCACAGAATTATTCGTTTAATAGGCTAAGTCTAGAATGTAGCGAAAATACGAACTGGGAAGGGTTCAATGCCTCCTTACTGCGAGATCCAGTTACTAGAGTAACCGGGAAACTCCGTACCACTCTAGAACTGGAGACGAAGATATTAACTCGTGTTTTACTAACACGTTAGAAAAAGCTGATCCCTTGGCCGAGCCAGGATAAAGGTGCTCCATGGTGGAACTACCAATTGAGAAGTTGCGGAGAGCGACCAGGCGTCTCTTTAACAAAGCTAAAAGAGAAGGGAATTGGGATGCCTACCGGAATAAACTGACCATGTATAACCATGAGATCAGGAAAGCCAAACGAAGGAATTATAGAACCTTCTGTGAGGCAAGGTGATAGACTTCACAGAGCAATCTCCAAAGGAGTGCCAGAATCAAATCAGGCAATACGAAAGGATAACTCCTAGTAAGTAAGTAAGAAGTAAGGAAAAACTTGAGCTACTACTGGCTGGCAACTCACTTTCCGGGAAGCACGCTCCAAACGGATGGGAATACCCTGGTAACGGCACAAAATCAATAGTAACAACGGAGAGATTAAGATGGGCAATTGGTACATTCCAGCCCTACAAATCTCCTGGTCCAGATGGCATTCAGCCAATCCTGCATCAACGAGCGCTAAGTCAGCTCGCAGTACCGATCAGGAAAATACTGATCAGCAGCCTAGCTATAGGACACATATCTACTGCCTGGAGTATAGCAAAAGTGGTCTTCATTCCGAAAGCTGGAAAGAAATACATCACTGATCCGAAGTCGTTCAGACCCATCAGCTTGACATCGTTTTTGCTAAAAACGTTGGAAAAGTAGTGGATTAGAAGCTTGCATTAGAAGCACTCTGCTTGAGGAGCATTCGCTCCAACGGACGCAGCGTGACTACAGGGCGGGCAGATCAACTGATACTGCCCTATATCACCTGAAAAGCCGTATTGAGGATTCACTGACTCATAAGGAAGTGGCATTATGTGCCTTCTTTAGACATACAGGGTGCTTTCGACAATACCTCCCCTGAGTCTTGTCAACGCATCCCTGCCAAGAAGAGGACTAGATGTGACAACCAGCAGATGGATCAAATCACTACTGGCATCTAGGCGAGCCATGGCCAGTATAGGAGGACAGTCGTCCACAGTATCTACCACAAGGGGTTGCCCCAAGGGGGTGTCCTCTCGCCTCTCCTGGGTATATTTTGCCAAGGCTATGCTGACGATATTGTCATTATAGCTATAGGTAAATATGAGCAAACAGTCAGCGATATTATTCGAATGGTGCAAGGAAGTAGGCCTGAACATAAATCATAGCAAAACTGTTATTGTTCCTTTCACAAATAGGTACAAGCTACAGAGAATGAAGGCAATAACTCTGTAAGAATGTCGCATAGAGGCCAGCAAAGAATTTGAGTGTCTTGGGATACTTATGAAGGTGATGCCGCTTCATATCGTCATTGAAATGAAACGAAAAGCCACCCTAATAAGAATTGATGGAGCAGGAAATGACTGTATCCTCAAAAGTAAGGATGCTGAAAGCCTTAAAAGGGATATCCCTTTGCAAATGCAACCAAGGGATGAGAGGCCATCTATCATGGCAAGGACATTGCTATACTGTCTGATAGTCAAGCAGCCATAAAGGCGCTCAGCAAAGCTAAGATAACATCTAAGCAATTAAATGAAGCGAGGTGGCAACGACCGTTCGCTGACGGTTGGAGGGTTGGAGGGTCTGTGTAGGTAGGAACCGGTAACTCGCGCATTCAATTTCTTGGCCATGTTATAGGAAATCACAAAATTTACCCCTCACCCGAGAAAATAGGAGCCGTAACCAAGATGCCACAAACTATTTAGCAAGCAGAAAGTTTTTTGGGCTTGACGGGCTATTTCAGGACGTTTATAGAAAATTACGAAGGCATAGCTACACCTTGAACTGAGTTGACAAAGAAAAAGGCAATGTTTATATTTGATTTTAATGAAGAAAATTAGCACTTTTATTACAGTCGACGATGGTCTATTGCATCCTGTTTATTATTGCACGGTACGGTATGGTACACGGTACGACCCAGACGGGTGCACTCCAGGGGGAATGGCTGTTTTTTATGATGTTTTGTTCGAGCATTTTTGAAATTTGCTTTCGAACTTCGTCTTTATGTAAAAATGGGTAACGGTAAGATTTTGTGTGAATCGGTATATTATCTGTTGGTGGTATAGAGTGTTTGACGGCGTTGCAGAAAGTTAGTTGGTTGTTTTCGTTGTGGAAAAGTCTTTTTAATAACTTGCACAATTTAAGTATGTACTGCTTTTCCTCGCTGTTGTTATAGCTCTAGAAATTTCTTTCCTTTAAAATTACGACATGGAAATATAAAGATTTATCGCAAACAAACCTTAGCTTTTATGTAGTCTTCTGCAGAACACGCGATGGGACTACAGAAATTAACTCGACGTATTTTATTTTCTTCGATCTTCGTGTATCTCATTTTCTTTTCTTAAACAATTTAAATTTTAAGCAACCCTCTGCGGAACACGCCATGGGACTGCACAGGCCATTCACATATTTATTCTTTCTTTATTACATCATTTTACTCGAATCATAATCTCCGGGCCGGACTAAGATGTCATTCGACCCGTGCCGAGAGTCTGCCAGGCTGGGGGCCCGGGAAACAACTAGCCCAGTCGCTAACGGAGAGTCCGGGCAATTGGCTTCCGCCCGGTCTAGTTAGCCTTACCCGGGTACTCTGCCCGGGTGGACCGTTTATTTCTCTGCAACTCGTGGGAACTATGAACAATAGACCTAAAAAGATCAAAATACCGCAGGCCTTGACTGCGGGAAATGTCGGAAGACAATTTGAGGACCGTCTCCTTGACGGAGAGCGGCCTACTTCGGTGGTAACACAAAAAAATGCTCGTAATCGGAGTGTGCCAACGGCACAAGCACGCCCAGTTGCGGGAGGGAAGAATCCGGCAGCCACACCGAGTCATTCGAATGTGGTCCAAGCCGGCCAAGCGGGACGGGCTAAAAACCCTGACACCTCCGACGGAAACGCCTAAGAGGCAGAAGGTGGAGAAGAGCAGGCCATTGACTGCTCCTTTCGATGGCCCAATTACCTTAAGTGCTGCAAAGGCAACTGAGATACGCAAGCACGTACTCATATGCGGCCGTAACTGGGGCCATTAAAGTTGCGGTCGTACCAGAGGGATACCCCAAAGTTGTCCTCAGGAGTGAGAGCCTCTCACATCTCGAGGACGCACTCCTGGAAGAGATAGTCCTGTTCGGTTGGTATTCTCCAATTAAGTTTGGAGGAATCCACTGCCTCAGGCTTCTCCCTAGCAGTAAATGTCGGATCACAGAATTATTCGTTTATAGGGCTAAGTCTAGAATGTTGCGAAAATACGAACTGGGAAGGGTTCAATTCCTCCTTACTGCGAGATCCAGTTACTAGGGTAACCGGGAAACTCCGTACCACTCTAGAACTGGAGACGAAGATATTAACTCGTGTTTTACTAACACGTTTAGAGAAAGCTGATCCCTTGGCCGAGCCAGGAATAAAGGTGCTCCATGGTGGAACTACCAATTGGAGAAGTTGCGGAGAGCGACCAGGCGTCTCTTTAACAAAGCTAAAAGAGAAGGGAATTGGGATGCCTACCGGAATAAACTGACCATGTATAACCATGAGATCAGGAAAGCCAAACGAAGGAATTATAGAACCTTCTGTGAGGCAAGGTGATAGACTTCACAGAGCAATCTCCAAAGGAGTGCCAGAATCAAATCAGGCAATACGAAAGGATAACTCCTAGTAAGTAAGTAAGAAGTAAGGAAAAACTTGAGCTACTACTGGCTGGCAACTCACTTTCCGGGAAGCACGCTCCAAACGGATGGGAATACCCTGGTAACGGCACAAAATCAATAGTAACAACGGAGAGATTAAGATGGGCAATTGGTACATTCCAGCCCTACAAATCTCCTGGTCCAGATGGTATTCAGCCAATCCTACTTCAACGAGCGCTAAGTCAGCTCGCAGTACCGATCAGGAAAATACTGATCAGCAGCCTAGCTTTAGGACACATATCTACTGCCTGGAGTATAGCAAAAGTGGTCTTCATTCCGAAAGCTGGAAAGAAATACATCACTGATCCGAAGTCGTTCAGACCCATCAGCTTGACATCGTTTTTGCTAAAAACGTTGGAAAAGGTAGTGAGGAGGAGGAGCATCCGCTCCAACGGACGCAGCATGACTACAGGGCGGGCAGATCAACTGATACTGCCCTATATCACCTGAAAACCCGTATTGAGGATTCACTGACTCATAAGGAAGTGACATTATGTGCCTTCTTTAGACATACAGTGTTCTTTCGACAATACCATCCCTGGCAAGAAGAGGACTAGATGTGACAACCAGCAGATGGATAAAATCACTACTGGCATCTAGGCGAGCCATGGCCAGTATAGGAGGACAGTCGTCCACAGTATCTACCACAAGGGGTTGCCCCCAAGGGGGTGTCCTCTCGCCTCTCCTAGGTACAATACCATCCCTGGCAAGAAGAGGACTAGATGTGACAGCCAGCAGATCGATCAAATCACTACTGGCATCTAGGCGAGCCATGGCCAGTATAGGAGGACAGTCGTCCACAGTATCTACCACAAGGGGTTGCCCCCAAGGGGGTGTCCTCTCGCCTCTCCTAAGTATATTTTGCCAAGGCTATGCTAACGATATTGTCATTATAGCTAGAGGAAAATATGAGCAAACAGTCTGCGATATTATTCGAATGGTGCCTAGCAAAACTGTTATTGTTCCTTTCACAAATAGGTACAAGCTACAGAGAATGAAGGCAATAACCCTGTCAGAATGTCGCATAGAGGCCAGCAAAGAAGTTAAGTATCTTGGGATACTTATGGAGGTGATGCCGCTTCATATCGTCATTGAAATGAAACGGAAAGCCACCCTAATAAGAATTGATGGAGCAGGAAATGACTGTGTCCTCAAAAGTAAGGATGCTGAAAGCCTTAAAAGGGATATGCCTTTGCAAATGCAGCCAAGGGATGAGAGGCCATCTATCATGGCAAGGACATTGCTTTACTGTCTGATAGTCAAGCAGCCATAAAGGCGCTCAGCAAAGCTAAGATAACATCTAAGCAATTAAATGAAGCGAGGTGGCAACGACCGTTCGCTGAACGGTTGGAGAGTTGGAGGGTCTGTGTGCCGGTAGGAACCGGTAACACGCGCATTCAATTACTTGGCCATGTTATAGGAAATCACAAAATTTACCCCTCACCCGAGAAAATAGAATCTGTAACCAAGATGCCACAAACTATTTAGCAAGTAGAAAGTTTTTTGGGCTTGACGGGCTATTTAAGGACGTTTATAGAAAATTACGCAGGCATAGCTACACCTTGAACTGAGTTGACAAAGAAAAATGCAATGTTTAGATTTGATTTTAATGAAGAAAATGAGCACTTTTATTACAGTCGACGATGGTCTATTGCATCCTGTTTATTTTATGTCAAAGAAGACCACGGTACGGTACGGTACACGGTACGACACAGACGGGTGCACTCCAGGGGGAATGGCTGTTTTTTATGATGTTTTGTTCGAGCATTTTTGAAATTTGCTTTCGAACTTCGTCTTTATGTACAAATGGGTAACGGTAAGATTTTGTGTGAATCAGTATTTTATCTGTTGGTGGTATAGAATGTTTGACGTCGTTGCAGAAAGTTAGTTGGTTGTTTTCGTTGTGGAAAAGTCTTTTTAATAACTTGCACAGTTTAAGTATGTACTGTTTATTTCTCTGCAACTCGTGGGAACTATGAACAATAGACCTAAAAAGATCAAAATACCGCAGGCCTTGACTGCGGGAAATGTCGGAAGACAATTTAAGGACCGTCTCCTTGACGGAGAGCGGCCTACTTCGGTGGTAACACAAGAAAATGCTCGTAATCGGATTGTGCCAACGGCACAAGCACGCCCAGTTGCGGGAGGGAAGAATCCGGCAGCCACACCGAGTCACTCGAATGTGGTCCAAGCCGGCCAAGCGGGACGGGCTAAAAACCCTGACACCTCCGACGGAAACGCCTAAGAGGCAGAAGGTGGAGAAGAGCAGGCCACTGACTGCTCCCTTCGATGGCCCAAGTACCTCAAGTGCTGCTGTTGTAGTTTATAATTTATATTTCCTTTCTTAATAAATAAATAAATAGTCAAGTTTGTTTGTTTTATGTTTTATATTTTAAGTTATTTTCAACTGCAACACCAGCACCACGACCTACTCACAGCAAAAAACGTACAAGAATGAGAAATCAAATAAAAGGTGTGGCCATTCATGTCAAATATAAAGTAGTGTTGTTTAACGTTATTTTTGTAGGTTGAATAGTATATTCCAACACGCCCCCTCAAAAATAACGTCTATAATTAAAAACATAACAATAATATTCATTAGTAACTATCAAATGTGGGTGGTGTGCATTCTGGGAAGTGTTAACTGATCCAGCATTTCCTGCGAGGATACGGGGAAAACCCAGAAAAACCCGATCAGATCATTGTAACAAAATATGTTTACAGGAATTTAAATTTGAAAAATATATATAAAAATTTCATTCAGCATTCGATTGGTCGTCTTGCAGCAAACCCAATTTGTCTCGTAACTCCACAAATCTCGCAGCAGGCAACGATTTTGTAAATATGTCAGCCAGTTGATTCTCTGTAGGAATATACTCAAGACAAATCACATTATTCTGAACTTGCTCTCTGGCAAAATGATATTTAATATCAATATGTTTAGCTCGTTTATGACATGAGGGGTTGTTTGCTATGCTAATACAGCCTTGATTGTCTTCGTAAATTTTAATGGGGTTTTCTAGTTTAATGTTAATACTAGTTAATAAAAATTTAAGCCATAGAGCTTCTCTCACGGCTTCAAATAGGGCCATATACTCAGCTTCAGTTGATGAGGCGGCTACTGAGTTCTGTCTCTTTATATTCCAAAAAATGAGATTAAAATCAAACATTTTGAATAAATACCCTGTTGTACTTTTTCTATCAATTTCACTACCACCCCAATCAGAATCCACATAACCAATAATTTTATTTTCAAATGCCAAGTTCTTTTTAAAAATCAATTTCATATCGATAGTGCCCTTCAAATATCTAAGAACTCTTTTTAAGTTCTGCCATAACTCGGAGTTATTTTTGCTACTATATCTGCTCAAGATATTTACTGCAGTAGTTAAATCTGGGCGTGTACAAAGCATTATGTACATTAAACATCCTATGAGGTTACGGCATGGGGTATTGCAGTCTTCATCTGAATTAAGTAATTCATAATTTATTATACTAGGTAAAGGAGTACTAACTGCATTACAATTTTCCATGTTAAATTTACTTAAAATTTTTTTAACATATGCAGATTGGCTTAAATAGATTTTATCTTCATGCATTTCTATCCTAATTCCAATGAAATGTTTTATTTCATTTAGGTCAGTCATCCTAAACTTTTCCATTAAATACCTTTTGAAGTTATTCATTCTTGTCATATCTCCTGTAGCTATAACCACATCATCTACATATATATATGTCGGGTTATGAATATCAGGGGCCTCGCCGTCCGTCCGTCCGTCCATATCAGCGTTGCTCATAACTCTTTTCACAATATAATTTTTATGCAGCTGTGCGCAGTCAACGAGTCCACTTGCGTCTGCTTTGGCTTCTCCACGATTAATGCCCTCACTCCCGTTTCGTGCAGCCTGCTTTGTCTCTTCTCAATTTTTGGCATTTCCTTTTCATTATATAGTTTTCCCTTTCTAACCAAGCAGCGCAAGTGGCCACGTTCAGCAACAGCTCTATCGCTCTCGTTTTTGCAAAATCCTAGATAATTCATCTATTCATCCTCACACATTGACAATAAATAGGAACACGCATAATAGCAAAGGGAACATGGAGAAGAAGTAAACGGCGACTAAACGCATTCATTATTTTCGCCACGTGTTCATAAATAGGAACACGCATAATAGCAAAGGGAACTTGGAGAAGAAGTAAACAGCGACTACACGCATACTCATTATTTTCGCCACGACACGGCCATTCTGACATTTACACGTCCTCGTGTAAGCTTTTGATACCGAGATACCAAGATATCAAGATCACATACTTTCACCACTATTCAATAACATTTAATTTCATTAGTTTGACTTTATTAGGTGTATTTCTTAAATCTTAATTCTGTGAAGAAACAAAACAGCTTTTATTTCATTGTCGCTGGGATAACTTATTCTGTTTTTATATTCAGTTCCATTGATCAGTAATACATCAGCTTACAACTTATCTTAACATTATCATTTATCGATTTCTATATATCGACCTTCCGCCAGTTCACACACACTTGATTATTAATTCAATCCAAACTCATCGTCTCTCCTGGACGGATAACTCACAATTCATCGTCTCACCTGACGGATAACTCACAATTCATCGTCTCACCTAGACGGATAACTCACAATTCATCGTCTCACATAGACGGATAACTCACAATTCATCGTCTCACCTAGACGGATAACTCACAATTCATCGTCTCACATAGACGGATAACTCACAATTCATCGTCTCACCTAGACGGATATCTCTCGTTCACAAAAGAACTCATTGGCGGGCTTTTCTTTTCATTCAACTGTTTCTATATTTCAGCTATTGCTCTACATTCTCGTTTAACTCATTCGGGATTTCTGCATCCGGCATTTTACGTATATCTTCATGGCAATACTTGAACGATCGGTTACTCGTCAACGACTTTAGTGTATACCTGTCACCCTCTAATACTTCAGTCACCAAAAACGGTCCTCTAAATTTCGGATCTAACTTAGTTTGGTGTCTTTCTTCATTCCTCAATAGCACATAGTCACCTACGTGGTGTTTGTCAACGGCTGCCACACTGCTATCAAATCGGGATTTGTCGTAAGACGCTAAGGAATTCATATTTTCTGTCGCATGAGCTCTAACAGTTGCCAAATCTATTTCACATTCGGTCTCACATGGGGGAACTAATACAAGGGGTCGAGCCTGTTTACCAATTAACATTTCTAACGGACTTGCCTCAGTGGCACGAGAAATTGTACAATTCAGTGCAAGTTGGACTTCGCCAAGTGCGTCCTGCCACGATCGTTGACTTGATTCTACCACTGACAACAAATTTTTCAGTGTTTCCATCACCCGTTCCACTTGCCCATTTGCACGGCTCATTCCCGTAGCAATCGAGATTTCATAGCATTAACACAGCTTTCAGCATCTATCTTTAAGGTGTGATACAGATAAACAAACTTTGTATAGGCATCGATCTGAACAATGACATACTCCTTCAAATCGCTCTTGCCACTTAATTTCCCCGTTATATCTATGTGGATGGTGTGCCACGGTATACTTGTCTTCGGAATGGAATGAAGTTCCGCCTGAACCTTCCCGGAAGATGATTTCACTGATCTACAAGTTATGCAGTTTGAAACAAATTTTCGAACATACTTGTTCATTTTAGCGAACCAATAATACTGGTACACTTTATCAAGTGTCTTTTGCCACCCTAAATGCATTATCGACTCGTGTACCTGGTTAATTACTGACCATTTAAAAGCTCTGGGTACCACTGGTAAATAACTTGTTCTACCTCGTCTTTGGACCTTGCGATATAATACACCTTTTCGCAAATCATACGTTTTGGCCAAGTTTTCGGCCAATTCATCTGACTCCAATTTGTTAACAATTTCTATTATCTCAAGGTCTAACCGTTGCTCAGCAAGAAGCCAAGTACTTGAAATTTCAGACAGATTTACTCGTTTTTCGGGAATCTTGTTTATTGACAAAATGTGTTCGGGTGATAAAGGATTTCTTGATAGGAAATCCACATGAGCCATACGCTTACCCTCTCTATATTGAATTTCGAAATTAAACGATTGTAAGTAGGCCCACCAGCGGTGAACTCTGGGTGTTAAATCTATTTTTGTGCGAGAAGCTTTTAATGAATTGCAGTCTGTATAGACAACGAACTCACGGCCAATTAGGTAATGGCGAAAATGTTTAACGGCTTTTACCACTGCCAAGGTTTCCAGCTCGTAGGAGTGATATCTAGATTCAACAGAGGTAGTTGTTTTGCTGAAGTATTCGATTACATGGGGCTTACTTTCTATACGGTGCAAAAGTATCGCTCCATATCCACAGGCACTTGCATCAGTGTGCAACTCAATAGGATATTGCGGGTCGAAGATTACCAGAACAGGCTCATTTGTGAGGATCGTCACAACTTTAAGTCTGATCTCTTCCAGCTCAGCGCTCCATGTAATCTTGCCGCTACCAGAGGAAAGTGAATACAATGGTTTCATAAGTTGGGAGAATCCAGGCACGAATTTGCGAAAGTAAGAGGCCAAGCCAATGAATTGTCTAACGCCGGAGACAGTTTGAGGAGGAGGCAAGGAGCTTAATGAAGCTATCTTTCGCACATTCGGACGAATTTCTCCCGCTCACACTTCATAGCCCAAATACTGAACCGTTGTTTTGAGAAAACTGCATTTAGCAAGGTTAAAGGTAAAACCAGCCTTTGTAAGAACATTCAAAACAGTTTTTAATTTTACAACTTTAAAATTATCGGATGCCAAAATTACATAAAAACCTTGTTTAAGTATTTCTCGCCCTATCAGAATATCATTCCTCATTTGCTCGTTCGGGACTACATGAAATAATATTTCCATAATATTTTCGTTTATAGTGACTTCACTCAAGATTTGCAATGTACTCCACACACTGCCACCACCAATGCCTTTTATCATTACAGTATTGTTTATACGTTTACCAGATAACTTACTGCTAATGTCGTCTTTAATAAGGGAGCACTCTGCACCGGAATCGAAACAAATTGGATAGATCTCACCTCGTTGATGCAAGCTTCCCTTTGGCTCAGTCACACAACATTGGTTAACAGTCTTCTGTTGAATCACATCTTGTTTGGCTGCACTTCCGTTTTTCGGGCACTGGTTGGAGAAATGTTCCGGTTGGCCGCACCGATAGCACGTAACATTTGATTTTTCACGCTGCGGTTTCGCCTGTCTATCTTGTCGCATTTTACTTCGGCATTCAGCAATTCGATGTCCCGGCTTTGAACAGAAGTGGCATACAACTGGCGATGCCTTACGGTTCTTCTGGTCAGGTCCAAGGTTGTCATCTCGAGCATGTCGCTTCTTGTCGAACGTAAACGCTTTTAACTCCGCTTGTAGCTTACTTCTGGTACGCACATTGGATGTGAAGAGGACGCGCTGCAAACGACTGTCAATGTTTGCCATATGCGCAAGAACAGTTGTAACGGCAATTTCTTCTATTTCCATATTCCGCCACTTTGTAGTCAGCGTCGTCACCAGCCGACTCGCATACACCGCGTAACATTCGTCGGCAGTCGGGCGGCTTAGTGCCATGATCAATTTACTTCCTTTAAGGGGGTGCTCAGTTAGAATTATATCGGTTGTTGAACACCACTTTGCTGCCTCTACGCATGCAGCATCAGGGTTAAATTTGGGTAGCTTAACATCATAGCTATGTTGCTGCTCACGTGCCGGCGTCACTTGCATGATTTTTACAAGTTCAGCCAAATTCCGATTTTGCATTTCGACTACTGCACGCCACTGATCCTCAGAAAATGCAGGGTGTGGCACAGATCCCACTTCTGATGTCGGGTTATGAATATCAGGGGCCTCGCCGTCCGTCCGTCCGTCCATATCAGCGTTGCTCATAACTCTTTTCACAATATAATTTTTATGCAGCTGTGCGCAGTCAACGAGTCCACTTGCGTCTGCTTTGGCTTCTCCACGATTAATGCCCTCACTCCCGTTTCGTGCAGCCTGCTTTGTCTCTTCTCAATTTTTGGCATTTCCTTTTCATTATATAGTTTTCCCTTTCTAACCAAGCAGCGCAAGTGGCCACGTTCAGCAACAGCTCTATCGCTCTCGTTTTTGCAAAATCCTAGATAATTCATCTATTCATCCTCACACATTGACAATAAATAGGAACACCCATAATAGCAAAGGGAACATGGAGAAGAAGTAAACGGCGACTAAACGCATTCATTATTTTCGCCACGTGTTCATAAATAGGAACACGCATAATAGCAAAGGGAACTTGGAGAAGAAGTAAACAGCGACTACACGCATACTCATTATTTTCGCCACGACATATACATATAATACATATATGTTTTCATTGATGTTACCTTTATCTAAAATATATATACAGCGATCAACTGAAGAGTTTACAAACTCACACTCTTTCAATGCTTGCTCAAATACTTCAAACCAGCATCTAGCCGCTTGCTTGAGTCCGTAAATTGCCTTATTCAATTTACACACATTGTCACTATTACACGATATACCTTGAGGAAGTCTCATATAAATTTCCTCTTTTAATGTGCCATTTAAGAAAGCTGTTTTTACATCCATTTGATGGACTTTCAAGTTATACTGTATTGCTAATGACAATATAAATCGGAAACTTGAAATTCTAGCTACAGGAGCAAATGTCTCTTCATAGTCTATTTGGTATTTTTGAGTGAATCCTCGTGCAACCAATCTAGCTTTGTATCTAATTGGATTTCCAAGTTCATTATATTTAACAGAAAATACCCATCTGCTATCTACAATATTTTTGTTTTCAGGCCTTTTTGTAATTGTCCAAGTATTATTAATTTTATGAGCATTTAACTCTGTATTGATGGCTTCTTCCCAAGAAGATTTATCATCCCTATATTGAATTTCATCAAATGAATTTGGGACATCGTTAAATATAGTGTGAGCATTTAGAACAACTTTATTTAAACTATTATCCTCTTCATTATAAGATATCTGAGGCTTAGTCTTTAATCTCTCACTTCTTCTATTAATAATTTCTATGCCATCATTTTTAGTTGGATTATCAATTCCAATTTCTTTTAAGTGCTCTGCTGTTTCACTTTCCCTACTCTCATTCGGGTTGCCTGATCCCTTACTTTCATTCAGGTGATCATCTCGCTTTCTTTTCTTACTCTCATTCAGAAAATATTTATTACTTTCCTTACTATCTTTCAGGAATTGTATGTTGTCGCATTCCTTACTCTCATTCGGGAATTCTGTTTGTATTATTTTCCTACTGTCATTTGGAAAATTTTTATTTTCACTTTCCTTACTATCTTTCAGGAATTGTATGTTGTCGCATTCCTTACTCTCATTCGGGAATTCTGTTTGTATTATTTTCCTACTGTCATTCGGAAAATTTTTATTTTCACTTTCCTTACTATCTTTCAGGAACACTGTTTCAAATTTAACAGCTCTAGAATTAACCATATTGGTTTCATCGACAACAACATCTCTTGCGACAATAAATTTTTCATTTACAGCATCCCACAACTTAAAACCAAAGACACTAGAATAACAAGATGCGTAACGGCCATACATTCGTTTGGCACTATGCAGCCACTTTTTTGGTGAAGGCCAAATTTGCTCTCTTTCCGCTCGCTCACGTTGAGAGCGTAAGAAATATAAAAATAGAATTAGCTTGCTTGCGTGAGTAAAAACAAGAGACGAGAACGCGTATATGTGTGCGTGTTGTGCTAGACACGATTTTCGGGCCGAAATCAATTCTGATCGAAGAAACGAATTTACATATTTGGAGTTGTGGCCAATTTCGTAGCAATATGATGAAATAAAATAAAAATTCCCTGACTATTATAATAATTATTATAATAATAATTAAAGCAAATACAAAGGAAATTATTATAACTACTGTAATTTGAAACAAAAATTTCCCAAAAAGGAGACATAACATTGAGAAATAAATATTTCATAAAAATAATAATTATTTTTTAATTTCATAAAAAAATAATAATTTTATTAATAAATAATAAAAATAATAATTTTATTAATAAATAATAAAAATAATAATATTTCATAATAATATTTCATAAAAAATAATAATACGTAGTAGAAAATAAAAATTAATAAAATAAATAAAAATATGAAAACAGTTCGTTGCAAAAGTCAAATCGTCAGGCACGAAGTGCGGACACAAGCACTCAACAATCATTGCCTTATTAATTTTTCTCTCGCCGCAAGCTGAATACCCTAATGACAAGTATTCTAATATAAAGTCATTTTCGAAATTTATTTTGTGATGTACATAGATTCGTCTATTACTATTTCTAAGCTTTATTTAAATAATAATAACGTTGAGGCAATGCAAAACAAGAATTTTTCGCATGGTGCCAATTGATAAAAAATAATATAGATTTAAAGTCAACGAACTTCTAAGGTGATAAGGGGCATATTTTGTCAAATTTACAATACATGAGCATACGTGTGCACACATACAGTTGTATGCTATCACTGTATGCGTAGAAAAGAGCTGTTTGCTGTAGCGCTCTCCGCTCTTTCTCTCTCGAACAAAAACTCAAGAGAGCCTGGAGCCACCTCTAGAGCCACGGCCAAAAAATCGCGTGCCAAAAATTTGTATGGCCGTTACGCATCTTGTTATTCTAGTGTCTTTGTTAAAACCATTGGGTTCATAGCCCACAAAAATACTTTTAAATGATTTATCATCAAACTTTCCTTGTTTGTTTTTAATATGCACATAAACAGTTGCACCAAACACTCTCAAATGTTTTAAGTATGGCTTCTTATTGTGCCACATCTCATATGGGGTCTTTGAACTATCAACAAGTGCTCTGCTAGGAATTCTGTTGATTAAATAAGTAGCAGTTAATACTGCTTCGCCCCAAAAGCTTTTATCTAGTTTTGCACCACTAACCATGGTTCGAGCTTTTTCCGTAATGGTTCTTATCATTCTCTCAGAAACACCATTTAACTGAGGTGTATGTGGCACTGTTAAGTGATAAGAAATTCCTTTCTTAACACAAAATTGTCTCATCTCATTTGACAAGTATTCTCTACCATTGTCAATGTATAAATACACAACCTTTAAATTAAAATGAGCTTCACTCTTGGCTACAAAATCTTGAAACATGCTAAACACATCAGATTTATATTTAATTAAATAAGTTACACAATAATGTGTAAACTGATCAACAAAGATCACAAAATAATTTTTATCATCTAAAGTAACTGGAGTAATAGGCCCACAGACATCTGAGTGTACTACAAAAAGTGGTCTTTTAATATGGGTCTTATCTTTCAGTTGTTTAAAAGGAAGTCTTGCCTGTTTACCATTTAAACAGGGTTCACAAATTTCACATGATAACTCTAAGTTGTTTAGAAGACTTTGATCACTAAACATATTCTTTCGTTTTATTTCTAATAATTTGCCATCGCTTATATGGCCAAACCTCTCATGCCATAAACGAAAATTATTTTTATGCTTAGCATTTATAGAATATGCTTGAAAATTGATCACAGGAACATTTTTTAACATACCTGAATTTTTGACAACCATTAACCCATTTTTCGAAATGGTTACACCGCTTTTGTCAAATTCGATCGACATTCCTGCCTCTTGGAGACGCTTTACGGACATCAAATTACCAGCAGCTTCCTTACAAAAGAGTACATCCTCCAGTGTAATCTCATGGTCATTCCGTAGTCGGACAATACCACGCTTAGTGGCATAAATAAATTCGCCTTGCTTGGCCACTGCAATCTTAAGTGGAGGCACAACCTCCACACTGTCGGTATACAGCGACTCATCATTTATAAGATGGTCACTAGCACCAGAATCAAGGACAAACCCGCAGTTATCCATCACTGAAGTATTATTCACTTCTTTTACCATAAACGCAATGCCGTGTGATGTTGCAGTTTGAACTTGTTTTTCATTTTCTTTATTTTTATTATTTAATATTCTTTTATAATGGAAGCAGTCTTTTTTAATGTGGCCTTCTCTGCCACAGTGGTGACACTTGACTTTATACTTTGAATTTCCCTTGAATATTTTCTTTGGTTTAGTTACCCGATTTTTAAACAAATTATTTTTATAAGTGTTATTTTTGTTGTGCACGATCGCGTTCATAACTTTCTTGCTTGTATCGTTGTGGTCATTTTTAATTTTAATTTCTTGATCCAGCAATCTATTTTTCACAAACGCCAATGTCAAATTTTCTTCAGATAATGTCTCTATCGCTGTAATAATTCCATCGTAACACGAAGGCAATGTGATCAGTAGATGAGAAATTTTATCCATCTCTTCTATTTTTGCACCAGCTGCCAACAATTCACTTATAAGTTCGTCAAAAATATGAAAATGGCTTAATAGTGACATCTCACTCGATAGCTTCAGAGAAAGCAAACGTTTTCGCAGCGCCAGTTGCGACGCCAAACTTTTTCGTTCATAAACGGCGTCCAAATTCTCAAGAATCTGACGCGCCGTAATGTCGCTTGTTGCGAAATTTAAAAACGAGTCGCTTAGGTACTCTATTATTGTACTTTTTGCACAACGCTCTGCCTTTTTCCAGGAGTCATCTACCTCGTTAGGCATTAAACCATCAACTACTTTAAGTACATCTTGCTCGGCTAAAAGAGCCCTAATTCTAAATTTCCAAATCGCGTACTTCTCGCCATCAAACGGCTTAATATTACGTTTAGCCTTGTCCATTTTTCACTCAAATTCTGAGAAGGAATTAATTTCACAAGAATGTGAAAAAAAATGCTATTTCACAATTTATTTTCACAATCTTTAATTCACAATTTAATTGTTTATTAGGCATGGACTGGGCCCATAACCTGTTGTAGTTTATAATTTATATTTCCTTTCTTAATAAATAAATAAATAGTCAAGTTTGTGTTTGAGTTTTATGTTTTATATTTTAAGTTATTTTCAACTGCAACACCAGAACCACGACCTACTCACAGCAAAAAACGTACAAGAATGAGAGAACAAATAAAAGGTGTGGCCATTCATGTCAAATATAAAGTAGTGTTGTTTAACGTTATTTTTGTAGGTTGAATAGTATATTCCAACAGCTGCAAAGGCAACTGAGGTACGCAAGCACGTACTCATATGCGGCCGTAACTGGGGCCATTAAAGTTGCGGTCGTACCAGAGGGAAACCCCAAAGTCGTCCTCAGGAGTGAGAGCCTCTCACAGCTCGAGGACGCACTACTGGAAGAGATAGTCCTGTTCGGTTGGTATTCTCCAATTAAGTTTGGAGGAATCCACTGCCTCAGGCTTCTCCCTAGCAGTAAATGTCAGATCACAGAATTATTCGTTTTAACATAGGGCTAAGTCTAGAATGTAGCGAAAATACGAACTGGGAAGTGTTCAATGCTCCTTACTGCGAGATCCAGTTACTAGGGTAACCGGGAAACTCCGTACCACTCTAGAACTGGAGACGAAGAAATTAACTTGTGTTTTACTAACGCGTTGAGAAAAAGCTGATCCCTTGGCCGAGCCAGGGATAAAGGTGCTCCATGGTGGAACTACCAATTGGAGAAGTTGCGGAGAGCAAGGTGATAGACTTGACAGAGCAATCTGCAAAGGAGTGCCAGAATCAAATCAGGCAATACGAAACGATAACTCCTATACTATAGGAAGTAAGGAAAAACTTGAGCTACTACTGGCTGGCAACTCACTTTCCGGGAAGCACGCTCCAAATGGATGGAAATACCCTGGTAACGGCACAAAATCAATAGTAACAATGGAGAGATTAAAATGGGCAATTGGTACATTCCAGCCCTACATATCTCCTGGTCCAGATGGCATTCAGCCAATCCTGCTTCAACAAGCGCTAAGTCAGCCCGCAGTACCGATCAGGAAAATACTGATCAGCAGCCTAGCTTTAGAACACATATCTACTGCCTGGAGTATAGCAAAAGTGGTCTTCATTCCGAAAGCTGGAAAGAAATACATTACTGATCCGAAGTCGTTCAGACCCATCAGCTTGACATCGTTTTTGCTAAAAACGTTGGAAAAGGTAGTGGATTAGAAGCTCGCATTAGAAGCACTCAGCTTGAGGAGCATCCGCTCCAACGGACGCAGCATGACTACAGGGCGGGGATCAACTGATACTGCCCTATATCACCTGAAAAGCCGTATTGAGAATTCCCTGACTCATAAGGAAGTGGCATTATGTGCCTGAGTCATGTCAACGCATCCCTGGCAAGAAGAGGACTAGATGTGACAACCAGCAGATGGATCAAATCACTACTGGCATCTAGGCGAGCCATGGCCAGTATAGGAGGACAGTCGTCCACAGTATCTACCACAAGGGGTTGCCCCCAAGGGGGTGTCCTCTCGCCTCTCCTGGGTATATTTTGCCAAGGCTATGCTGACGATATTGTCATTATAGCTAGAGGTAAATATGAGCAAACAGTCTGCGATATTATTCGAATGGTGCAAGGAAGTAGGCCTGAGCCTAAATCCTAGCAAAACTGTTATTGTTCCTTTCACAAATAGGTACAAGCTACAGAGAATGAAGGCAATAACCCTGTCAGAATGTCGCATAGAGGCCAGCAAAGAAGTTAAGTATCTTGGGATAATTATGGAGGTGATGGACGTTTATAGAAAATTACGCAGGCACCTTGAACTGAGTTGACAAAGAAAAAGGCAATGTTTAGATTTGATTTTAATGAAGGAAATGAGCACTTTTATTACAGTCGACGATGGTCTATTGCATCCTGTTTATTTTATGTCAAAGAAGACCACGGTACGGTACGGTACACGGTACGACCCAGACGGGTGCACTCCAGGGGGAATGGCTGTTTTTTATGATGTTTTGTTCGAGCATTTTTGAAATTTGCTTTCGAACTTTGCCTTTATGTACAAATGGGTAATGGTAAGATTTTGTGTGAATCGGTATATTATCTGTTGGTGGTATAGAGTGTTTGACGGCGTTGCAGAAAGTTAGTTGGTTGTTTTCGTTGTGGAAAAGACTTTTTAATAACTTGCACAGTTTAAGTATGTACTGTTTTTCCTCGCTGTTGTTATAGCTCTAGAAATTTCTTTCCTTTAAAATTACGACATGGAAATATAAAGATTTATCGCAAACAAACCCTAGCTTTTATGTAGTCTTCTGCAGAACACGCGATGGGACTACAGAAATTAACTCGACGTATTTTAATTTCTTCGATCTTCGTGTATCTTATTTTCTTTTCTTAAAAAATTTAAATTTTAAGCAACCCTCTGCAGAACACGCGATGGGACTGCACAGGCCATTCACATATTTATTCTTTCTTTATTACGTCATTTTACTCGAATCATAATCTCCGGGCCGGACTAAGGGTCATTCGACCCGTGCCGAGAGTCTGCCAGGCTGGGGGCCCGGGAAACAACTAGCCCAGTCGCTAACGGAGAGTCCGGGCAATTGGCGTCCGCCCGGTTTAGTTAGCCTTACCCGGGTACTCTGCCCGGGTGGACCGTTTATTTCTCTGCAACTCGTGGGAACTATGAACAATATACCTAAAAAGATCAAAATACCGCAGTCCTTGACTGCGGGAAATGTCGGAAGACAATTTGAGGACCGTCTCCTTGACGGAGAGCGGCCTACTTCGGTGGTAACACAAAAAAATGCTCGTAATCGGAGTGTACCAACGGCACAAGCACGCCCAGTTGCGGGAGGGAAGAATCCGGCAGCCACACCGAGTCACTCGAATGTGGTCCAAGCCGGCCAAGCGGGACGGGCTAAAAACCCTGCCACCTCCGACGGAAACCCTTAAGAGGCAGAAGGTGGAGAAGAGCAGGCCACTGACTGCTCCTTTCGATGGCCCAAGTACCTAAAGTGCTGCAAAGGCAGCTGAGGTACGCAAGCACGTACTCATATGCGGCCGTAACTGGGGCCATTAAAGTTGCGGTCGTACCAGAGGGATACCCCAAAGTCGTCCTCAGGAGTGAGAGCCTCTCACAGCTCGAGGACGCACTACTGGAAGAGATAGTCCTGTTCGGTTGGTATTCTCCAATTAAGTTTGGAGGAATCCACTGCCTCAGGCTTCTCCCTAGCAGTAAATGTCAAATCACAGAATTATTCGTTTTAACATAGGGCTAAGTCTAGAATGTAGCGAAAATACGAACTGGGAAGGGTTCAATGCCTCCTTACTGCGAGATCCAGTTACTAGAGTAACCGGAAAACTCCGTACCACTCTAGAACTGGAGACGAAGATATTAACTCGTGTTTTACTAACGCGTTCAGAGAAAACTGATCCCTTGGCCGAGCCAGGGATAAAGGTGCTCCATGGTGGAACTACCAATTGGAGAAGTTGCGGAGAGCGACCAGGCGTCTCTTTAACAAAGCAAAAAGAGAAGAGAATTGGGATGCCTACCGGAATAAACTGACCATATATAACCATGAGATCAGGAAAGCCAAACGAAGGAATTGTAGAACCTTCTGTGAGGCAAGGTGATAGACTTCACAGAGCAATCTCCAAAGGAGTGCCAGAATCAAATCAGGCAATACGAAAGGATAACTCCTATACTATAGGAAGTAAGGAAAATCTTGAGCTACTACTGGCTGGCAACTCATTTTCCGGGAAGCACGCTCCAAACGGATGGGAATACCCTGGTAACGGCACAAAATCAATAGTAACAACGGAGAGATTAAGATGGGCAATTGGTACATTCCAGCCCTACAAATCTCCTGGTCCAGATGGCATTCAGCCAATCCTGCTTCAACGAGCGCTAAGTCAGCTCGCAGTACCGATCACGAAAATACTGATCAGCAGCCTAGCTATAGGACACATATCTACTGCCTGGAGTATAGCAAAAGTGGTCTTCATTCCGAAAGCTGGAAAGAAATACATCACTGATCCGAAGTCGTTCAGACCCATCAGCTTGACATCGTTTTTGCTAAAAACGTTGGAAAAGGTAGTGGATTAGAAGCTAGTATTATAAGCACTCTGCTTGAGGAGCATCCGCTCCAACGGACGCAGCATGACTACAGGGCGGGCAGATCAACTGATACTGCCCTATATCACCTGAAAAGCCGTATTGAGGATTCACTGACTCATAAGGAAGTGGCATTATGTGCCTTCTTTAGACATACAATGTGCTTTCGACAATACCTCCCCTGAGTCATGTCAACGCATCTCAGATGGATCAAATCACTACTGGCATCTAGGCGAGCCATGGCCAGTATAGGACGATAGTCGGGGGTGTCCTCTCCTCTCCACCTCTCCTCTCGCCTCTCCTGGGTATATTTTGCCAAGGCTATGCTGACGATATTGTCATTATAGCTAGAAGTAAATATGAGCAAACAGTCTGCGATATTATTCGAATGGTGCAAGGAAGTAGGCCTGAGCCTAAATCATAGCAATACTGTTATTGTTCCTTTCACAAATAGGTACAATCTACAGAGAATGAAGGCAATAACCCTGTCAGAATGTCGCATAGAGGCCAGCAAAGAAGTTAGGTATCTTGGGATACTTAGGGATACTTACTAATAAGAATTGATGGAGCAGGAAATAACTGTATCCTCAAAAGTAAGGATGCTGAAAGCCCTCAAAGGGATATCCCTTTGCAAATGCAACCAAGGGATGAGAGGCCATCTATCATGGCAAGGACATTGCTATACTGTCTGATAGTCAAGCAGCCATAAAGGCGCTCAGCAAAGCTAAGATAACATCTAAGCAATTAAATGAAGCGAGGTGGCAACGACCGTTCGCTGAACGGTTGGAGGGTTGGAGGGTCTGTGTGCCGGTAGGAACCGGTAACTCGCGCATTCAATTTCTTGGCCATGTTATAGGAAATCACAAAATTTACCCCTCACACGAGAAAATAGAAGCTGTAACCAAGATGCCACAAACTATTTAGCAAGTAGAAAGTTTTTTGGGCTTGATGGGCTTTCAGTACGTTTATAGAAAATTACGCAGGCATAGCTACACCTTGAACTGAGTTGACAAAGAAAAAGGCAATGTTTAGATTTGATTTTAATGAAGAAAATGAGCACTTTTATTACAGTCGACGATGGTCTATTGCATCCTGTTTATTTTATGTCAAAGAAGACCACGGTTCGGTACGGTACACGGTACGACCAAAGACACTAGAATAACAAGATGCGTAACGGCCATACATTCGTTTGGCACTATGCAGCCACTTTTTTGGTGAAGGCCAAATTTGCTCTCTTTCCGCTCGCTCACGTTGAGAGCGTAAGAAATATAAAAATAGAATTAGCTTGCTTGCGTGAGTAAAAACAAGAGACGAGAACGCGTATATGTGTGCGTGCTGTGCTAGAAGACGATTTTCGGGCCGAAATCAATTCTGATCGAAGAAACGAATTTACAATATGATGATATAAAATAAAAATTCCCTGACTATTATAATAAATTTTATAATAATAATTAAAGCAAATACAAAGGAAATTATTATAACTACTGTAATTTGAAACATAAATTTTCCAAAAAGAAGACATAACATTGAGAAATAAATATTTCATAAAAATAATAATTATTTTTTAATTTCATAAAAAAAAAATAATTTTATTAATAAATAATAAAAATAATAATATTTCATAATAATATTTCATAAAAAATAATAATACGTAGTAGAAAATAAAAATTAATAAAATAAATAAAAATATGAAAACAGTTCGTTGCAAAAGTCATATCGTCAGGGACGAAGTGCGGACACAAGCACTCAACAATCATTGCCTTATTAATTTTTCTCACGCCGCAAGCTGAATACCCTAATGACAAGTATTCTAATATAAAGTCATTTTCGAAATTTATTTTGTGATGTACATAGATTCGTCTATTACTATTTCTAAGCTTTATTTAAATAATAATAACGTTGAGGCAATGCAAAACAAGAATTTTTCGCATGGTGATAAAAAATAATATAGATTTAAAGTCAACGAACTTCTAAGGTGAAGGGCATATTTTGTCAAATTTACAATACATGAGCATACGTGTGCACACATACAGTTGTATGCTATCACTGTATGCGTAGAAAAGAGCTGTTTGCTGTAGCGCTCTCCGCTCTTTCTCTCTCGAACAAAAACTCAAGAGAGCCTGGAGCCACCTCTAGAGCCACGGCCAAAAAATCGCGTGCCAAAAATTTGTATGGCCGTTACGCATCTTGTTATTCTAGTGTCTTTGGTACGACCCAGACGGGTGCACTCCAGGGGGAATGGCTGTTTTTTATGATGTTTTGTTCGAGCATTTTTGAAATTTGCTTTCGAACTTCGTCTTTATGTACAAATGGGTAACGGTAAGATTTTGTGTGAATCAGTATATTATCTGTTGGTGGTATAGAATGTTTGACGGCGTTGCAGAAAGTTAGTTGGTTGTTTTCGTTGTGGAAAAGTCTTTTTAATAACTTGCACAGTTTAAGTATGTACTGTTTTTCCTCGCTGTTGTTATAGCTCTAGAAATGTCTTTCCTTTAAAATTACGACATGGAAATATAAAGATTTATCGCAAACAAACCTTAGCTTTTATGTAGTCTTCTGCAGAACACGCGATGGGACTACAGAAATTAACTCGACGTATTTTATTTTCTTCGATCTTCGTGTATCTCATTTTCTTAAACAATTTAAATTTTAAACAACCCTCTGCAGAACACGCGATGGGACTGCACAGGCCATTCACATATTTATTCTTTCTTTATTACGTCATTTTACTCGAATCATAATCTCCGGGCCGGACTAAGGAGTCATTCGACCCGTGCCGAGAGTCTGCCAGGCTGGAGGCCCGGGAAACAACTAGCCCAGTCGCTAACGGAGAGTCCGGGCAATTGGCGTCCGCCCGGTCTAGTTAGCCTTACACGGGTACTCTGCCCGGGTGGACCGTTTATTTCTCTGCAACTCGTGGGAACTATGAACAATAGACCTAAAAAGATCAAAATACCGCAGGCCTTGACTGCGGGAAATGTCGGAAGACAATTTGAGGACCGTCTCCTTGACGGAGAGCGGCCTACTTCGGTGGTAACACAAAAAAATGCTCGTAATCGGAGTGTGCCAACGGCACAAGCACGCCCAGTTGCGGGAGGGAAGAATCCGGCAGCCACACCGAGTCACTCGAAGGTGGTCCAAGCCGGCCAAGCGGGACGGGCTAAAAACCCTGACACCTCCGACGGAAACGCCTAAGAGGCAGAAGGTGGAGAAGAGCAGGCCATTGACTGCTCCTTTCGATGGCCCAAGTACCTCAAGTGCTGCAAAGGCAACTGAGGTACGCAAGCACGTACTCATATGCGGCCGTAACTGGGGCCATTAAAGTTGCGGTCGTACCAGAGGGAAACCCCAAAGTCGTCCTCAGGAGTGAGAGCCTCTCACAGCTCGAGGACGCACTACTGGAAGAGATAGTCCTGTTCGGTTGGTATTCTCCAATTAAGTTTGGAGGAATCCACTGCCTCAGGCTTCTCCCTAGCAGTAAATGTCAGATCACAGAATTATTCGTTTTAACATAGGGCTAAGTCTAGAAAGTAGCGAAAATACGAACTGGGAAGGGTTCAATGCCTCCTTACTGCGAGATCCAGTTACTAGGGTAACCGGGAAACTCCGTACCACTCTAGAACTGGAGACGAAGATATTAACTCGTGTTTTACTAACGCGTTCAGAGAAAGCTGATCCCTTGGCCGAGCCAGGGATAAAGGTGCTCCATGGTGGAACTACCAATAGGAGAAGTTGCGGAGAGCGACCAGGCGTCTCTTTAACAAAGCAAAAAGAGAAGGGAATTGAAATGCCTACCGGAATAATCTGACCATGTATAACCATTAGATCAGGAAAGCCAAACGAAGGAATTATAGAACCTTCTGTGAGGCAAGGTGATAGACTTCACAGAGCAATCTCCAAAGGAGTGCCAGAATCAAATCAGGCAATACGAAACGATAACTCCTATACTATAGGAAGTAAGGAAAAACTTGAGCTACTACTGGCTGGCAACTCACTTTCCGGGAAGCACGCTCCAAATGGATGGGAATACCTTGGTAACGGCACAAAATCAATAGTAACAACGGAGAGATTAAGATGGGCAATTGGTACATTCCAGCCCTACATATCTCCTGGTCCAGATGGAATTCAGCCAATCCTGCTTCAACGAGCGCTAAGTCAGCTCGCAGTACCGATCAGGAAAATACTGATCAGCAGCCTAGCTTTAGGACACATATCTACTGCCTGGAGTATAGCAAAAGTGGTCTTCATTCCGAAAGCTGGAAAGAAATGCATCACTGATACGAAGTCGTTCAGACCCATCAGCTTGACATCGTTTTTGCTAAAATCGTTGGAAAAGGTAGTGGATTAGAAGCTAGCATTAGAAGCACTCTGCTTGAGGAGCATCCGCTCCAACGGACGCAGCATGACGACAGGGCGGGCAGATCAACTGATACTGCCCTATATCACCTGAAAATCCGTATTGAGGATTCACTGACTCATAAGGAAGTGGCATTATGTGCCTTCTTTAGACATACAGGGTGCTTTCGACAATACCTCCCCTGAGTCATGTCAACGCATCCCTGCCAAGAAGAGGACTAGATGTGACAACCAGCAGATGGATCAAATCACTACTGGCATCTAGGCGAGCCATGGCCAGTATAGGAGGACAGTCGTCCACAGTATCTACCACAAGGGGTTGCCCCCAAGGGGGTGTCCTCTCGCCTCTCCTGGGTATATTTTGCCAAGGCTATGCTGACGATATTGTCATTATAGCTAGAGGTAAATATGAGGAAACAGTCTGCGATATTATTCGAATAATGCAAGGAAGTAGGCCTGAGCCTAAATCCTAGCAAAACTGTTATTGTTCCTTTCACAAATAGGAACAAGCTACAGAGAATGAAGGCAATAACCCTGTCAGGCCAGCAAAGAAGTATCTTGGGATACTTATGGAGGTGACGCCGCTTCATATCGTCATTGAAATGAAACGGAATGCCACCCTAATAAGAATTGATGGAGCAGGAAATGACTGTATCCTCAAAAGTAAGGATACTGAAAGCCTTAAAAGGGATATCCCTTTGCAAATGCAACCAAGGGATGAGAGGCCATCTATCATGGCAAGGTCATTGCTATACTGTCTGATAGTCAAGCAGCCATAAAGGCGCTCAGCAAAGCTAAGATAACATCTAAGCAATTAAATGAAGCGAGGTGGCAACGACCGTTCGCTGAACGGTTGGAGGGTTTGGAGGGTCTGTGTGCCGGTAGGAACCGGTAACTCGCGCATTCAATTTCTTGGTCATGTTATAGGAAATCACAAAATTTACCCCTCACCCGAGAAAATAGAATCTGTAACCAAGATGCCACAAAATATTTAGCAAGTAGAAAGTTTTTTGGGCTTGACGGGCTATTTCAGGACGTTTATAGAAAATTACGCAGGCATAGTTACACCTTGAACTGAGTTGACAAAGAAAAAGGCAATGTTTAGATTTGATTTTAATGAAGAAAATGAGCACTTTTATTACAGTCGACGATGGTCTATTGCATCCTGTTTATTTTATGTCAAAGAAGACCACGGTACGGTACGGTACACGGTACGACCCAGACGGGTGCACTCCAGGGGGAATGGCTGTTTTTTATGATGTTTTGTTCGAGCATTTTTGAAATTTGCTTTCGAACTTCGTCTTTATGTACAAATGGGTAACGGTAAGATTTTGTGTAAATCGGTATATTATCTGTTGGTGGTATAGAGTGTTTGACGGCGTTGCAGAAAGTTAGTTGGTTGTTTTCGTTGTGGAAAAGTCTTTTTAATAACTTGCACATTTTAGGTATGTACTGTTTTTCCTCGCTGTTGTTATAGCTCTAGAAATTTCTTTCCTTTAAAATTACGACATGGAAATATAAAGATTTATCGCAAACAAACCTTAGCTTTTATGTAGTCTTCTGCAGAACACGCGATGGGACTACAGAAATTAACTCGACGTATTTTATTTTCTTCGATCTTCGTGTATCTCATTTTCTTTTCTTAAACAATTTAAATTTTAAACAACCCTCTGCAGAACACGCGATGGGACTGCACAGGCCATTCACATATTTATTCTTTCTTTATTACGTCATTTTACTCGAATCATAATCACCGGGCCGGACTAAGGTGTCATTCGACCCGTGCCGAGAGTCTGCCAGGCTGGAGGCCCGGGAAACAACTAGTCCAGTCGCTAACGGAGAGTCCGGGCAATTGGCGTCCGACCGGTCTAGTTAGTCTTACCCGGGTACTCTGCCCGGGTTGACCGTTTATTTCTCTGCAACTCGTGGGAACTATGAACAATAGACCTAAAAAGATCAAAATACCGCAGGCCTTGACTGCGGGAAATGTCGGAAGACAATTTGAGGACCGTCTCCTTGACGGAGAGCGGCCTACTTCGGTGGTAACACAAAAAAATGCACAAGCACGCACAGTTGCGGGAGGGAAGAATCCGGCAGCCACACCTGGTCACCTGGTATCTCCTGGTCCAGATGGCATTCAGCCAATCCTGCTTCAACAAGCGCTAAGTCAGCCCGCAGTACCGATCAGGAAAATACTGATCAGCAGCCTAGCTTTAGAACACATATCTACTGCCTGGAGTATAGCAAAAGTGGTCTTCATTCCGAAAGCTGGAAAGAAATACATTACTGATCCGAAGTCGTTCAGACCCATCAGCTTGACATCGTTTTTGCTAAAAACGTTGGAAAAGGTAGTGGATTAGAAGCTCGCATTAGAAGCACTCTGCTTGAGGAGCATCCGCTCCAACGGACGCAGCATGACTACAGGGCGGGGATCAACTGATACTGCCCTATATCACCTGAAAAGCCGTATTGAGAATTCCCTGACTCATAAGGAAGTGGCATTATGTGCCTGAGTCATGTCAACGCATCCCTGGCAAGAAGAGGACTAGATGTGACAACCAGCAGATGGATCAAATCACTACTGGCATCTAGGCGAGCCATGGCCAGTATAGGAGGACAGTCGTCCACAGTATCTACCACAAGGGGTTGCCCCCAAGGGGGTGTCCTCTCGCCTCTCCTGGGTATATTTTGCCAAGGCTATGCTGACGATATTGTCATTATAGCTAGAGGTAAATATGAGCAAACAGTCTGCGATATTATTCGAATGGTGCAAGGAAGTAGGCCTGAGCCTAAATCCTAGCAAAACTGTTATTGTTCCTTTCACAAATAGGTACAAGCTACAGAGAATGAAGGCAATAACCCTGTCAGAATGTCGCATAGAGGCCAGCAAAGAAGTTAAGTATCTTGGGATAATTATGGAGGTGATGGACGTTTATAGAAAATTACGCAGGCACCTTGAACTGAGTTGACAAAGAAAAAGGCAATGTTTAGATTTGATTTTAATGAAGGAAATGAGCACTTTTATTACAGTCGACGATGGTCTATTGCATCCTGTTTATTTTATGTCAAAGAAGACCACGGTACGGTACGGAATGGCTGTTTTTTATGATGTTTTGTTCGAGCATTTTTGAAATTTGCTTTCGGACTTTGCCTTTATGTACAAATGGGTAACGGTAAGATTTTGTGTGAATCGGTATATTATCTGTTGGTGGTATAGAGTGTTTGACGGCGTTGCAGAAAGTTAGTTGGTTGTTTTCGTTGTGGAAAAGACTTTTTAATAACTTGCACAGTTTAAGTATGTACTGTTTTTCCTCGCTGTTGTTATAGCTCTAGAAATTTCTTTCCTTTAAAATTACGACATGGAAATATAAAGATTTATCGCAAACAAACCCTAGCTTTTATGTAGTCTTCTGCAGAACACGCGATGGGACTACAGAAATTAACTCGACGTATTTTAATTTCTTCGATCTTCGTGTATCTTACCATATTTTCTTTTCTTAAAAAATTTAAATTTTAAGCAACCCTCTGCAGAACACGCGATGGGACTGCACAGGCCATTCACATATTTATTCTTTCTTTATTACGTCATTTTACTCGAATCATAATCTCCGGGCCGGACTAAGGGTCATTCGACCCGTGCCGAGAGTCTGCCAGGCTGGGGGCCCGGGAAACAACTAGCCCAGTCGCTAACGGAGAGTCCGGGCAATTGGCGTCCGCCCGGTTTAGTTAGCCTTACCCGGGTACTCTGCCCGGGTGGACCGTTTATTTCTCTGCAACTCGTAGGAACTATGAACAATAGACCTAAAAAGATCAAAATACCGCAGGCCTTGACTGCGGGAAATGTCGGAAGACAATTTGAGGACCGTCTCCTTGGTAACACAAAAAAATGCTCGTAATCGGAGTGTGCCAACGGCACAAGCACGCCCAGTTGCGGGAGGGAAGAATCCGGCAGCCACACCGAGTCACTCGAATGTGGTCCAAGCCGGCCAAGCGGGACGGGCTAAAAACCCTGACACCTCCGACGGAAACGCCTAAGAGGCAGAAGAAGGTGGAGAAGATCAGGCCACTGACTGCTCCTTTCGATGGCCCAAGTACCTCAAGTGCTGCAAAGGCAGCTGAGGTACGCAAGCGCGTACTCATATGCGGCCGTAACTGGGGCCATTAACGTTGCGGTCGTACCAGAGGGATACCCAAAAGTCGTCCTCAGGAGTGAGAGCCTCTCACAGCTCGAGGACGCACTACTGGAAGAGATAGTCCTGTTCGGTTGGTTTTCTCCAATTAAGTTTGGAGGAATCCACTGCCTCAGGCTTCTCCCTAGCAGTAAATGTCAGATCACAGAATTATTCGTTTTAACATAGGGCTAAGTCTAGAATGTACCATAGCGAAAATACGAACTGGAAAGGGTTCAATGCCTCCTTACTGCGAGATCCAGTTACTAGGGTAACCGGGAAACTCCGTACCACTGTAGAACTGGAGACGAAGATATTAACTCGTGTTTTACTAACACGTTCAGAAAAAGCTGATCCCTTGGCCGAGCCAGGGAAAAAGGTGCTCCATGGTTGAACTACCAATTGGAGAAGTTGCGGAGAGCGACCAGGCGTCTCTTTAACAAAGCAAAAAGAGAAGGGAGTTGGGATTCCTATCGGAATAAACTGACCATGTATAACCATGAGATAAGGAAAGCCAAACGAAGGAATAATAGAACCTTCTGTGAGGCAAGATGATAGACTTCACAGAGCAATCTCCAAAGGAGTGCCAGAATCAAATCAGGCAATACGAAAGGATAACTCCTATAATATAGGAAGTAAGGAAAAACTTGAGCTACTACTGGCTGGCAACTCACTTTCCGGGAAGCACGCTCCAAACGGATGGGAATACCCTGGTAACGGCACAAAATCAATAGTAACATCGGAGAGATTAAGATGGGCAATTGGTACATTCCAGCCCTACAAATCTCCTGGTCCAGATGGCATTCAGCCAATCCTGCTTCAACGAGCGCTAAGTCAGCTCGCAGTACCGATCAGGAAAATACTGATCAGCAGCCTAGCTTTAGAACACATATCTACTGCCTGGAGTATAGCAAAAGTGGTCTTCATTCCGAAAGCTGGAAAGAAATACATCACTGATCCGAAGTCGTTCAGACCCATCAGCTTGACATCGTTTTTGCTAAAAACGTTGGAAAAGGTAGTGGATTAGAAGATAGCATTAGAAGCACTCTGCTTGGGCGGGCAGATCAACTGATACTGCCCTATATCACCTGAAAAGCCGTATTGAGGATTCACTGACTCATAAGGAAGTGGCATTATGTGCCTTCTTTAGACATACAGGGTGCTTTCGACAATACCTCCCCTGAGTCATGTCAACGCATCCCTGGCAAGAAGAGGACTAGATGTGACAACCAGCAGATGGGTCAAATCACTACTGGCATCTAGGCGAGCCATGGCCACTATAGGAGGAAAGTCGTCCACAGAATCTACCACAAGGGGTTGCCCCCAAGGGGGTGTCCTCTCTCCTCTCCTTGGTATATTTTGCCAAGGCTATGCTGACGATATTGTCATTATAGCTATAGGTAAATATGAGCAAACAGTCTGCGATATTATTCGAATGGTGCAAGGAAGTAGGCCTGAGCCTAAATCCTAGCAAAACTGTTATTGTGCCTTTCACAAATAGGTACAAGCTACAGAGAATTAAGGCAATAACCCTGTCAGAATGTCGCATAGAGGCCAGCAAAGAAGTTAAGTATCTTGGGATACTTATGGAGGTGATGCCGCTTCATATCGTCATTGAAATGAAACGGAAAGCCACCCTAATAAGAATTGATGGAGCAGGAAATGACTGTATCCTCAAAAGTAAGGATGTTGAATGAAAGCCTTAAAAGGGGTATCCCTTTGCAAATGAAAACAAGGGATGAGAGGCCATCTATCATGACAAGGACATTGCTATACTGTCTGATAGTCAAGCATCCATAAAGGCGCTCAGCAAAGCTAAGATAACATCTAAGCAATTAAATGAAGCGAGGTGGCAACGACCGTTCGCTGAACGGTTGGAGGGTTGGAGGGTCTGTGTGCCGGTAGGAACTGGTAACTCGCGCATTCAATTTCTTGGCCATGTTATAGGAAATCACAAAATTTACCCCTCACCCGAGAAAATAGAAGCCACAAACTATTTAGCAAGTAGAAAGTTTTTTGGGCTTGACGGGCTATTTCAGGACGTTTATAGAAAATTACGCAGGCATAGCTACACCTTGAACTGAGTTGACAAAGAAAAAGGCAATGTTTAGATTTGATTTTAATGAAGCACTTTTATTACAGTCGACGATGGTCTATTGCTTCCTACTTATTTTATGTCAAAGAAGACCACGGTACGGTACGGTACACGGTGCGACCCAGACGTGTGCACTCCAGGGGGAATGGCTGTTTTGTATGATGTTTTGTTCGAGCATTTTCGAAATTTGCTTTCGAACTTCGTCTTTATGTAAAAATGGGTAACGGTAAGATTTTGTGTGAATCGGTATATTATCTGTTGGTGGTATAGAGTGTTTGACGGCGTTGCAGAAAGTTAGTTGGTTGTTTTCGTTGTGGAAAAGTCTTTTTAATAACTTGCACAGTTTAAGTATGTACTGTTTTTCCTCGCTGTTGTTATAGCTCTAGAAATTTCTTTCCTTTAAAATTACGACATGGAAATATAAAGATTTATCGCAAACAAACCTTAGCTTTTATGTAGTCTTCTGCAGAACACGCGATGGGACTACAGAAATTAACTCGACGTATTTTATTTTCTTCGATCTTCGTGTATCTCATTTTCTTTTCTTAAAAAATTTAAATTTTAAACAACCCTCTGCAGAACACGCGATGGGACTGCACAGGCCATTAAATATGTGAAAGAAATTCTTTCTTTATTACGACATTTTACTCGAATCATAACCTCCGGGCCGGACTAAGGTGTCATTCGACCCGTGCCGAGAGTCTGCCAGGCTGGAGGCCCAGGAAACAACTAGCCCAGTCGCCATGTCTAGTTAGCCTTACCCGGGTACTCTGCCCGGGTGGACCGTTTATTTCTCTGCAACTCGTGGGAACTATGCACAATAGACCTAAAAAGATCAAAATACCGCAGGCCTTGACTGCGGGAAATGTCGGAAGACAATTTGAGGACCATCTCCTTGACGGAGAGCGGCCTACTTCGGTGGTAATACAAAAAAATGCACAAGCACGCACAGTTGCGGGAGGGAAGAATCCGGCAGCCACACCGAGTCACTCGAATGTGGTCCAAGCCGGCCAAGCGGGGCGGGCTAAAAACCCTGACACCTCAGAAGGAAACCCCTAAGAGGCAGAAGGTGGAGAATAGCAGGCCACTGACTGCTCCTTTCGATGGCCCAAGTACCTCAAGTGCTGCAAAGGCAGCTGAGGTACGCAAGCACGTACTCATATGCGGTCGTAACTGGGGCCATTAAAGTTGCGGTCGTACCAGAGGGATACCCCAAAGTCGTCCTCAGGAGTGAGAGCCTCTCACAGCTCGAGGACGCACTACTGGAAGAGATAGTCCTGTTCGGTTGGTATTCTTCAATTAAGTTTGGAGGAATCCACTGCCTCAGGCTTCTCCCTAGCAGTAAATGTCGGATCACAGAATTATTCGTTTTAACATAGGGCTAAGTCTAGAATGTAGCGAAAATACGAACTGGAAAGTGTTCAATGCCTCCTTACTGCGAGATCCAGTTACTAGGGTAACCGGGAAACTCCGTACCACTCTAGAACTGGAGACGAAGATATTAACTTGTGTTTTACTAACGCGTTGAGAGAAAGCTGATCCCTTGGCCGAGCCAGGGATAAAGGTGCTCCATGGTGGAACTACCAATTGGAGAAGTTGCGGAGAGCAAGGTGATAGACTTCACAGAGCAATCTGCAAAGGAGTGCCAGAATCAAATCAGGCAATACGAAACGATAACTCCTATACTATAGGAAGTAAGGAAAAACTTGAGCTACTACTGGCTGGCAACTCACTTTCCGGGAAGCACGCTCCAAATGGATGGGAATACCCTGGTAACGGCACAAAATCAATAGTAACAACGGAGAGATTAAGATGGGCAATTGGTACACTCCAGCCCTACATATCTCCTTGTCCAGATGGCATTCAGCCAATCCTGCTTCAACGAGCGCTAAGTCAGCCTAGCTTTAGGACACATATCTACTAAAGTGGTCTTCATTCCGAAAGCTGGAAAGAAATACATCTCTGATCCGAAGTCGTTCAGACCCATCAGCTTGACATCGTTTTTGCTAAAAACGTTGGAAAAGGTAGTGGATTAGAAGCTAGCATTAGAAGCACACTGCTTGAGGAGCATTCGCTCCAACGGACGCAGCATGACTACCATGGCCAGTATAGGAGGACAGTCGTCCACAGTATCTACCACAAGGGGTTGCCCCCAAGGGGTGTCCTCTCGCCTCTCCTATAATTGTCATTATAGCTAGAGGTAAATATGAGCAAACAGTCTGCGATATTATTCGAATGGTGCCTAGCAAAACTGTTATTGTTCCTTTCACAAATAGGTACAAGCTACAGAGAATGAAGGCAATAACCCTGTCAGAATGTCGCATAGAGGCCAGCAAAGAAGTTAAGTATCTTGGGATACTTATGGAGGTGATGCCGCTTCATATCGTCATTGAAATGAAACGGAAAGCCACCCTAATAAGAATTGATGGAGCAGGAAATGTCTGTATCCTCAAAAGTAAGGATGCTGAAAGCCCTCAAAGGGATATCCCTTTGCAAATGCAACCAAGGGATGAGAGGCCATCTATCATGGCAAGGACATTGCTATACTGTCTGATAGTCAAGCAGCATGGGTTGGAGGGTCTGTGTGCCGGTAGGAACCGGTAACTCGCGCATTCAATTTCTTGGCCATGTTATAGGAAATCACTAATTTTACCCCTCACCCGAGAAAATAGAAGCTGTAACCAAGATGCCACAAACTATTTAGCAAGTAGAAAGTTTTTTGGGCTTGACGGGCTATTTCAGGACGTTTATAGAAACTCGACGTATTTTATTTTCTTCGATCTTCGTGTATCTCATTTTCTTTTCTTAAACAATTTAAATTTTAAACAACCCTCCGCAGAACACGCGATGGGACTGCACAGGCCATTCACGTATTTATTCTTTCTTTATTACGTCATTTTACTCGAATCATAATCTCCGGGCCGGACTAAGGTGTCATTCGACCAGGCTGGAGGCCCGGGAAACAACTAGCCCAGTCGCTAACGGAGAGTCCGGGCAATTGGCGTCCGCCCGGTCCAGTTAGCCTTACCCGGGTACTCTGCCCGGGTGGACCGTTTATTTCTCTGCAACTCGTGGGAACTATGAACAATATACCTAAAAAGATCAAAATACCGCAGTTCTTGACTGCGGGAAATGTCGGAAGACAATTTGAGGACCGTCTCCTTGACGGAGAGCGGCCTACTTCGGTGGTAACACAAAAAAATGCTCGTAATCGGAGTGTACCAACGGCACAAGCACGCCCAGTTGCGGGAGGGAAGAATCCGGCAGCCACACCGAGTCACTCGAATGTGGTCCAAGCCGGCCAAGCGGGACGGGCTAAAAACCCTGCCACCTCCGACGGAAACCCTTAAGAGGCAGAAGGTGGAGAAGAGCAGGCCACTGACTGCTCCTTTCGATGGCCCAAGTACCTCAAGTGCTGCAAAGGCAGCTGAGGTACGCAAGCATGTACTCATATGCGGCCGTAACTGGGGCCATTAAAGTTGCGGTCGTACCAGAGGGATACCCCAAAGTCGTCCTTAGGAGTGAGAGCCTCTCACAGCTCGAGGACGCACTACTGGAAGAGATAGTCCTGTTCGGTTGGTATTCTCCAATTAAGTTTGAAGGAATCCACTGCCTCAGGCTTCTCCCTAGCAGTAAATGTCAGATCACAGAATTATTCGTTTTAACATAGGGCTAAGTCTAGAATGTAGCGAAAATACGAACTGGGAAGTGTTCAATGCCTCCTTACTGCGAGATCCAGTTAATAGGGTAACCGGGAAACTCCGTACCACTCTAGAACTGGAGACGAAGAAATTAACTTGTGTTTTACTAACGCGTTGAGAAAAAGCTGATCCCTTGGCCGAGCCAGGGATAAAGGTGCTCCATGGTGGAACTACCAATTGGAGAAGTTGCGGAGAGCAAGGTGATAGACTTGACAGAGCAATCTGCAAAGGAGTGCCAGAATCAAATCAGGCAATACGAAACGATAACTCCTATACTATAGGAAGTAAGGAAAAACTTGAGCTACTACTGGCTGGCAACTCACTTTCCGGGAAGCACGCTCCAAATGGATGGGAATACCCTGGTAACGGCACAAAATCAATAGTAACAATGGAGAGATTAAAATGGGCAATTGGTACATTCCAGCCCTACATATCTCCTGGTCCAGATGGCATTCAGCCAATCCTGCTTCAACAAGCGCTAAGTCAGCCCGCAGTACCGATCAGGAAAATACTGATCAGCAGCCTAGCTTTAGAACACATATCTACTGCCTGGAGTATAGCAAAAGTGGTCTTCATTCTGTGGACGCCGAAAAATGAATATAGGCACTTAGTCTTTTTAATAATTTCACAATCTCTTTAATCGACCTTTCCCTTCAACTACACGCCACCGAATGCCGCGTCTCGCATATTCCACTTTGCTTATGCTCTCTCACATCTGTATGCGCTTGTGAGTGAGCTAGGTATACATTATTATCTCTTAATGCTAGCTTATAAGTAAGAGCGAGATGACAGTAATATTCTTATTTCTAACGGTGATATGATCTTATGCTACTACATGGTACAGTGGGCCTTATGCGTGTTCATCCTACCACAACTCGGCCGTCCTGACTAGCTGATCCCCTGATCATGGTTTACATTGATTGCTTAGTTGTATGATGAATTCTTTTACCTTATTTATACATATGTACATACTATATTAATCTGTTATTATATTATTATTATTGTTTAATTGTGTCTTCGTTTATTTTTCTTGTTGCCTATCCAATGCTTAATATTTTGGATGCTCCAGACACCTTGGTATGGGTTACGAGATATCTGAAAACCTTCTACGTCTTTTAACAAGAATCTGTCGTTTCTTAATACCTTAGATATCACATATGGGCCTTTACACTTTGGAATCAATTTTCTAGAGATGCCTGCTGTACTGTCGAAATTTTTAACCATCACATAATCTCCTTTTTTGTATTCTGATGGCTGTCTGGCGGTCTTATCATAATGTGTTTTATTATACGCTTGAGCCTTTTTTTGATTATTTTTAACTTCATTTCTAATTTTTACCAAATCCCTACCTTCTTCAGTATTTTCTAATTCCTCTAGTTTTTCTTTTAATTCGTCTACTATTTTTCCTCTTTGCTCTACACCAAAAAGAACTCTGCTTGGAGTTTGCTTGATGCTGCGGTGCTGTGTATTATTTAAGACGTGCTCAACTTTATCTATTACTGTGTCCCAATATATGCTTTTCTCTGGTTGTACCAGTTTCGCTATCATTGGACCTAGGCTTCTATTGACTCTTTCAACCTGTCCGTTTGCTTGGGGTGAACCAGTCGCAATCTTCATATGCTTAACATCGAATTCTAACATAAAGTCATCAAATTCCTTGGATGTAAAACAACTTCCCCTATCTGAAATGATGCATTTAGGCTTGCTGTATGCTCTAAAATAGTCCTTCAGGGCTGTAATGACTTCTTTTGTATTAGTGGTCTTTGTGGCGTATAAACGTACGAACTTCGTAAAACCATCGATGACAACAAAAATGTGTTTTTTGGATCTGCCTGAGTCGACTGGGCCGTAATGATCGATATGTATTAGTTCGAACGGTTTGCTGCCCTTCGGAATGCAGTGCAGAAATCCTTCCTTGCCTGTCTTAGGGGAGAACGCAACACATTTTAAACAATTTTCTATATGGCTCAAGCATTTGTCTTTGGCATTGGGAAACCAATAAGATTTCGAAATAACATCTAACATTTTGTCTCTACCTATGTGTCCGATCTCATTGTGATATTTATATAGAATATGATCTTCCATGTCTGTGGGAACATAAAATAAAAGTCTGCCGTCGTTACATTTTCTATAAATTATTCCGTTTCTCATTTCGAACAACTTATGTTCATTTTTTTCCAGCAGTTTCTTGATTTCTTGAACTTTTTGATCCTTGCCTTGGCAGATTACTAAATTGT
Source organism: Drosophila mauritiana (assembly GCF_004382145.1). NCBI lineage: Eukaryota > Metazoa > Arthropoda > Insecta > Diptera > Drosophilidae > Drosophila > Drosophila mauritiana. Next base: position 712,615 of record NW_022881582.1, read on the forward strand.
CTTCAAACGTATTTGATTCCACTATCAGAATATTCGTGCATCTACTAAGAGCATCAACATGCTGCATCCTTTTACCCTCTCTATGTATGAGCTCATAATCATAGTTCTGGAGCTCTAACGCCCATCTAGCTATTCGCGGATTAAGTTCAATCTTGTTAAGCGTCAAAGTAAGAGAATTACAATCAGTTATAATTTTAAAACGTTTTCCGTACAAATATATTCTAAATCTTCGCAGTGCGTGAATAATTGCCATTGTTTCCAATTCGAAACTGTGATATTTTGCCTCAGCGACTGTTGTTCGCTTTGAAAAATAAAATATTGGGTGTAATTTTCCATCCTCTTTTTTTTGACATAACACCGCACCGAAACCAAGAGCGCTTGCATCACAGTGCAGTTCTATTTCGTCTTTGAAATTATAAATTGCTAAGACCGGTGCCTGCACCAGCTTTTCCTTAAGAGTTGAGAAACAGCTCATTTCTTTTTCCCCAAATTTAAATTTTTCATCTTTTCTCAAAAGGTCATATAAAGGTTTCGCTAATGTTGAAAAATCTTTTATAAATCTACGGAAGTATGAACATAAGCCCAGAAAACTTTGAACGGCTTGTATTTTGTCTGGAACTGGAAAATGCTGTATGGCATCTATTCCTTTGTCATCAGCCCTAATGCCTTCACCATTTATAATGAATCCTAAATATTTAATATTTGTCTGAAGGAACTCACATTTATCCATTCGTAATTCCAATTTGTTTTGAGCTAATCTGATAAACACTTCCTTTAAGGTTTCTAAATGCTCCTCCGAGTTCTTGCTAGCAATCATGATGTCGTCCATGTATACAATTACTTTGTTATCCCTTATAAGATCCTCGAAAATTTTGTTTACAAACCTTTGGAACACCGCCGATGCAGTTTTTAGGCCCATTGGCATTCTGAGAAATTCGAATTGCCCTAACGGTGTAACAAATGAGGTGTATTTGACTGATTCCTTATTAACGAATACATGAAAATAACCGTTTTTTAAATCAAGTTTCGAAAAAACTTTTTTGTTGACTAGCTTGTCTAAAAGGTCATCGATAAGCGGTATCGGATAATTATCTTTAATTAAAACTTTGTTCAGTTTTCTAAAGTCTATACATAGTCGTATGTCTCCTGTTTTCTTTTTGACTAAAACAATTGGTGAAGCATATTCTGATTTACTAGGTTGAATAATTCCCTCTTTTAAATAGTCATCTAATAGTTTTTGTAATTTTTCTTTTTCTGAGTAGGCAAGTCTTCTTGGGGCGCAGCTAAATGGTTTTGACGTTTCTAAACAAAGTTTTATTTCGCATTTGACTAAGGGCTCGGTAGGCTTATTAACGCTTAAGTAGTTGCGTTTAATAATCTCCTTTAACTGACTGTTTAAGGCTTGGTTATTGTTTTCGCCGCATATGAAGTTCATTTGCTCATCGTCTAAGTGATCAATGCTACAAATTTCTCTAACAGCTTCTTCATAACTGGGCACAACCGCAGCATAAAGTCCGGAATCCGTCGTGAAGTTGGCTAAAGGCATAACTGTTTCGATGACCGTTTTGCTACCTGCTTCGTTAACAGTTTGACTAACTATACTACTCGCTTCGTTGGCTGTTTTACTAACTGTCTTATTAACTGTTTCATTATCCATTTGACTAACTGTTTCATCAACCTCTTCGTTAACTGTCTCACTAACTGTTTTGCTAACTGTCTCACTAACTGTCTCACTAACTGTTTCACTAACTGTTTCGCTAACTGTTTCACTAACTGTTTCACTAACTGTTTCGCTAACTGTTTCACTAACTAATTCACTAACTGTTTCACTAACAATAGAACTGACTGTTTTACTATTTGCTTTTCTATATCTTTTACTATCGACTGGGTTGACCGTTATCCTTCCCAAGGCGTCTGGATCCAGTTTTAACTGGCACGCTTCCATGAAATTTCGTCCAAGAACTACATTATGACTCATAGACTCGTCTGGGACCACGTACAAATAAAAATAACATTTAACTTTTTCTTTTATAATGTAACATAAGATTTTTCCATATATTGTCAGTTGGCTTTTATTCAGCCCGAAATAGGTTTCTGAAGCGGATTCTAAATTAATTTCCTTGGATACATTGCTTAACTTTGTAAATGATATTGGACTCCCTGTGTCTATGAGGCATTCTGTAATTAATGGGATTTTACAGCTATTGTGAAAAAAAATCTTGACAAGTCTTACATAATTGTTGATATTGGCGCTCTTGCGCTCCGGGCATTGTCCGACGAAGTGTCCAAATGCCCCACAGGCATAGCAGGATCCGGGCTCCCTCTTTGGCTTGAGACACTCCCTGGCGAAGTGCCCTTTGGAGTTGCAATTGGCACAACGTAAGTCCTTATTGGCTGCACCTCCTCCAGTAAGGCGCTTTGATGAACTGCTCCCTGTTTTGTGCTTCGGCAGACGGACTTCCGAGAAAGCCCGCAGAATTTGCATCGGCTCGGAGAAACACTGTATGCGCGCCTGGTTGCGCAACGCTGGTGCTGGGATTCCTTCAATGATGCTTTCCAGGAGCTCCTCTAGATCGATGTTGATGTCGTTGGCCAGCATCACCTTGTCCTCGAAGTAAACAGCAAATTTCTCATCCGGATGCCATTCGCGTTTTTGAAATGCGTTCCTCAGTTCCCCTTTTGACATCTTGACCTCGAATGTCAAAATTAACTGTTCGCACAGCTGGTCGGTCGATTCTAGGATGCGTGTGGCGCTTGCGTGCAGCCAGCGCTGTGCGTTTCCTTTTAGTTTGGCAATTAGCAGCATGTGCATGCATCCGTCGTCCAAATTGTAAATCTTTCCGATGTTCTGAAACTGCGTGACCCAATTGCGCGCACATAAGCTGCCGTCAAACTCCATCGTTACCTCTTTTGCCAAGGCAAGCGATGTTGCAGGAGATTCCAGAAGCTTGTTTACATTTCGACTCTGGTGCTGAACAACATTACAAGCGATTTCTTTTCCAACACTGGTATGTCCCATGTCGATGTTATCGGCGGCGATAGTTACCTTGGTGCTGCTAACATTGGCGTCGGTGCTGTTAACATTGGCGTCGGTGCTGTTAGCGCATATGTTAACATTGCCGTGGTTTCCGTTGCTGTTGTTCTCGATGACGTCATTGATCTGGCGAGCATGAGCAGACTTGCTCTTGTTCACGTCGTCGATATCCGCTTGGATCCTCTGCAGCACAGCCATGTTTGCCTCTATCTCGTCCCGAAGCTTTTTTAGAGTGGCTCTCTCTGCATCCACCAACGATAGCTGATCCAGATCGATGTTCTCCGGGGATTCTGACTGCAATGACTGCTCGTCGAACGGGATCGTGCGTGTGTCTCCACCCTGTGGCTCTCTCTGCTTTGGCCAGGCTGCAGCTCCATCCAATTCCTCCACCTCTTCTGCTGCTGATCCGTTATTTGGCGGTGAATCGCCACGCGTTTCTGGGGAAATGGCCTGCAGACGCACTATTAGTTCCGCTTTTGTACCGGAAGTCTGGCGTCCAAGAGCTTCCAACCACTTCTTTAGTTGGAGCACTGAGAATTGATTCCAGTTAGTGTCAGGCATAGTGGGTAATGACCACTTCTGATGTTGTGGACGCCGAAAAATGAATATAGGCACTTAGTCTTTTTAATAATTTCACAATCTCTTTAATCGACCTTTCCCTTCAACTACACGCCACCGAATGCCGCGTCTCGCATATTCCACTTTGCTTATGCTCTCTCACATCTGTATGCGCTTGTGAGTGAGCTAGGTATACATTATTATCTCTTAATGCTAGCTTATAAGTAAGAGCGAGATGACAGTAATATTCTTATTTCTAACGGTGATATGATCTTATGCTACTACATGGTACAGTGGGCCTTATGCGTGTTCATCCTACCACAATTCCGAAAGCTGGAAAGAAATACATTACTGATCCGAAGTCGTTCAGACCCATCAGCTTGACATCGTTTTTGCTAAAAACGTTGGAAAAGGTAGTGGATTAGAAGCTCGCATTAGAAGCACTCTGCTTGAGGAGCATCCGCTCCAACGGACGCAGCATGACTACAGGGCGGGGATCAACTGATACTGCCCTATATCACCTGAAAAGCCGTATTGAGAATTCCCTGATTCATAAGGAAGTGGCATTATGTGCCTGAGTCATGTCAACGCATCCCTGGCAAGAAGAGGACTAGATGTGACAACCAGCAGATGGATCAAATCACTACTGGCATCTAGGCGAGCCATGGCCAGTATAGGAGGACAGTCGTCCACAGTATCTACCACAAGGGGTTGCCCCCAAGGGGGTGTCCTCTCGCCTCTCCTGGGTATATTTTGCCAAGGCTATGCTGACGATATTGTCATTATAGCTAGAGGTAAATATGAGCAAACAGTCTGCGATATTATTCGAATGGTGCAAGGAAGTAGGCCTGAGCCTAAATCCTAGCAAAACTGTTATTGTTCCTTTCACAAATAGGTACAAGCTACAGAGAATGAAGGCAATAACCCTGTCAGAATGTCGCATAGAGGCCAGCAAAGAAGTTAAGTATCTTGGGATAATTATGGAGGTGATGGACGTTTATAGAAAATTACGCAGGCACCTTGAACTGAGTTGACAAAGAAAAAGGCAATGTTTAGATTTGATTTTAATGAAGGAAATGAGCACTTTTATTACAGTCGACGATGGTCTATTGCATCCTGTTTATTTTATGTCAAAGAAGACCACGGTACGGTACGGTACACGGTACGACCCAGACGGGTGCACTCCAGGGGGAATGGCTGTTTTTTATGATGTTTTGTTCGAGCATTTTTGAAATTTGCTTTCGAACTTTGCCTTTATGTACAAATGGGTAATGGTAAGATTTTGTGTGAATCGGTATATTATCTGTTGGTGGTATAGAGTGTTTGACGGCGTTGCAGAAAGTTAGTTGGTTGTTTTCGTTGTGGAAAAGACTTTTTAATAACTTGCACAGTTTAAGTATGTACTGTTTTTCCTCGCTGTTGTTATAGCTCTAGAAATTTCTTTCCTTTAAAATTACGACATGGAAATATAAAGATTTATCGCAAACAAACCCTAGCTTTTATGTAGTCTTCTGCAGAACACGCGATGGGACTACAGAAATTAACTCGACGTATTTTAATTTCTTCGATCTTCGTGTATCTTATTTTCTTTTCTTAAAAAATTTAAATTTTAAGCAACCCTCTGCAGAACACGCGATGGGACTGCACAGGCCATTCACATATTTATTCTTTCTTTATTACGTCATTTTACTCGAATCATAATCTCCGGGCCGGACTAAGGGTCATTCGACCCGTGCCGAGAGTCTGCCAGGCTGGGGGCCCGGGAAACAACTAGCCCAGTCGCTAACGGAGAGTCCGGGCAATTGGCGTCCGCCCGGTCTAGTTAGCCTTACCCGGGTACTCTGCCCGGGTGGACCGTTTATTTCTCTGCAACTCGTGGGAACTATGAACAATAGACCTAAAAAGATCAAAATACCGCAGGCCTTGACTGCGGGAAATGTCGGAAGACAATTTGAGGACCGTCTCCTTGGTAACACAAAAAAATGCTCGTAATCGGAGTGTGCCAACGGCACAAGCACGCCCAGTTGCGGGAGGGAAGAATCCGGCAGCCACACCGAGTCACTCGAATGTGGTCCAAGCCGGCCAAGCGGGACGGGCTAAAAACCCTGACACCTCCGACGGAAACGCCTAAGAGGCAGAAGAAGGTGGAGAAGATCAGGCCACTGACTGCTCCTTTCGATGGCCCAAGTACCTCAAGTGCTGCAAAGGCAGCTGAGGTACGCAAGCGCGTACTCATATGCGGCCGTAACTGGGGCCATTAACGTTGCGGTCGTACCAGAGCGATACCCAAAAGTCGTCCTCAGGAGTGAGAGCCTCTCACAGCTCGAGGACGCACTACTGGAAGAGATAGTCCTGTTCGGTTGGTTTTCTCCAATTAAGTTTGGAGGAATCCACTGCCTCAGGCTTCTCCCTAGCAGTAAATGTCAGATCACAGAATTATTCGTTTTAACATAGGGCTAAGTCTAGAATGTAGCGAAAATACGAACTGGAAAGGGTTCAATGCCTCCTTACTGCGAGATCCAGTTACTAGGGTAACCGGGAAACTCCGTACCACTGTAGAACTGGAGACGAAGATATTAACTCGTGTTTTACTAACGCGTTCAGAAAAAGCTGATTCCTTGGCCGAGCCAGGGAAAAAGGTGCTCCATGGTTGAACTACCAATTGGAGAAGTTGCGGAGAGCGACCAGGCGTCTCTTTAACAAAGCAAAAAGAGAAGGGAGTTGGGATTCCTACCGGAATAAACTGACCATGTATAACCATGATATCAGGAAAGCCAAACGAAGGAATAATAGAACCTTCTGTGAGGCAAGGTGATAGACTTCACAGAGCAATCTCCAAAGGAGTGCCAGAATCAAATCAGGCAATACGAAAGGATAACTCCTATAATATAGGAAGTAAGGAAAAACTTGAGCTACTACTGGCTGGCAACTCACTTTCCGGGAAGCACGCTCCAAACGGATGGGAATACCCTGGTAACGGCACAAAATCAATAGTAACAACGGAGAGATTAAGATGGGCAATTGGTACATTCCAGCCCTACAAATCTCCTGGTCCAGATGGCATTCAGCCAATCCTGCTTCAACGAGCGCTAAGTCAGCTCGCAGTACCGATCAGGAAAATACTGATCAGCAGCCTAGCTTTAGAACACATATCTACTGCCTGGAGTATAGCAAAAGTGGTCTTCATTCCGAAAGCTGGAAAGAAATACATCACTGATCCGAAGTCGTTCAGACCCATCAGCTTGACATCGTTTTTGCTAAAAACGTTGGAAAAGGTAGTGGATTAGAAGATAGCATTAGAAGCACTCTGCTTGGGCGGGCAGATCAACTGATACTGCCCTATATCACCTGAAAAGCCGTATTGAGGATTCACTGACTCATAAGGAAGTGGCATTATGTGCCTTCTTTAGACATACAGGGTGCTTTCGACAATACCTCCCCTGAGTCATGTCAACGCATCCCTGGCAAGAAGAGGACTAGATGTGACAACCAGCAGATGGGTCAAATCACTACTGGCATCTAGGCGAGCCATGGCCACTATAGGAGGAAAGTCGTCCACAGAATCTACCACAAGGGGTTGCCCCCAAGGGGGTGTCCTCTCTCCTCTCCTTGGTATATTTTGCCAAGGCTATGCTGACGATATTGTCATTATAGCTAGAGGTAAATATGAGCAAACAGTCTGCGATATTATTCGAATGGTGCAAGGAAGTAGGCCTGAGCCTAAATCCTAGCAAAACTGTTATTGTGCCTTTCACAAATAGGTACAAGCTACAGAGAATTAAGGCAATAACCCTGTCAGAATGTCGCATAGAGGCCAGCAAAGAAGTTAAGTATCTTGGGATACTTATGGAGGTGATGCCGCTTCATATCGTCATTGAAATGAAACGGAAAGCCACCCTAATAAGAATTGATGGAGCAGGAAATGACTGTATCCTCAAAATTAAGGATGTTGAATGAAAGCCTTAAAAGGGGTATCCCTTTGCAAATGCAACCAAGGGATGAGAGGCCATCTATCATGACAAGGACATTGCTATACTGTCTGATAGTCAAGCATCCATAAAGGCGCTCAGCAAAGCTAAGATAACATCTAAGCAATTAAATGAAGCGAGGTGGCAACGACCGTTCGCTGAACGGTTGGAGGGTCTGTGTGCCGGTAGGAACCGGTAACTCGCGCATTCAATTTCTTGGCCATGTTATAGGAAATCAAAAAATTTACCCCTCACCCGAGAAAATAGAAGCTTTAACCAAGATGCCACAAAATATTTAGCAAGTAGAAAGTTTTTTGGGCTTGACGGGCTATTTCAGGACGTTTATAGAAAATTACGCAGGCATAGCTACACCTTGAACTGAGTTGACAAAGAAAAAGGTAATGTTTAGATTTGATTTTAATGAAGGAAATGAGCACTTTTATTACAGTCGACGATGGTCTATTGCATCCTGTTTATTTTATGTCAAAGAAGACCACGGTACGGTACGGTACACGGTATGACCCAGACGGGTGCACTCCAGGGGGAATGGCTGTTTTTTATATTCGAGCATTTTTGAAATTTGCTTTCGAACTTCGTCTTTATGTACCAATGGGTAACGGTAAGATTTTGTGTGAATCGGTATATTATATGTTGGTGGTATAGAGTGTTTGACGGCGTTGAAGAAAGTTAGTTGTTTGTTTTCGTTGTGGAAAAGTCTTTTTAATAACTTGCACAGTTTAAGTATGTACTGTTTTTCCTCGCTGTTGTTATAGCTCTAGAAATTTCTTTCCTTTAAAATTACGACATGGAAATATAAAGATTTATCGCAAACAAACCTTAGATTTTATGTAGTCTTCTGCAGAACACGCGATGGGACTACAGAAATTAACTCGACGTATTTTATTTTCTTCGATCTTCGTGTATCTCATTTTCTTTTCTTAAACAATTTAAATTTTAAGCAACCATCTGCAGAACACGCGATGGGACTGCACAGGCCATTCACATATTTATTCTTTCTTTATTACGTCATTTTACTCGAATCATAATAACACAAAATTCTCGTAATCGAAGTGTGCCAACGGCACGCCCAGTTGCGGGAGGGAAGAATCCGGCAGCCACACCGAGTCACTCGAATGTGGTCCAAGCCGGCCAAGCGGGACGGGCTAAAAACCCTGACACATCCGACGGAAACGCCTAAGAGGCAGAAGGTGGAGAAGAGCAGGCCACTGACTGCTCCTTTCGATGGCCCAAGTACCTCAAGTGCTGCAAAGGCAACTGAGGTACGCAAGCACGTACTCATATGTGGCCGTAACTGGGGCCATTAAAGTTGCGGTCGTACCAGAGGGATACCCCAAAGTCGTCCTCAGGAGTGAGAGCCTCTCACAGCTCGAGGACGCACTACTGGAAGAGATAGTCCTGTTCGGTTGGTATTCTCCAATTAAGTTTGGAGAAATCCACTGCCTCAGGCTTCTTCCTAGCAGTAAATGTCAGATCACAGAATTATTCGTTTTAACATAGGGCTAAGTCTAGAATGTAGCGAAAATACGAACTGGGAAGGGTTCAATGCCTCCTTACTGCGAGGTCCAGTTACTAGGGTAACCGGGAAACTCCGTACCACTCTAGAACTGGAGACGAAGATATTAACTCGTGTTTTACTAACGCGTTCAGAGAAAGCTGATCCCTTGGCCGAGCCAGGGATAAAGGTGCTCCATGGTTGAACTACCAATTGGAGAAGTTGCGGAGAGCGACCAGGCGTCTCTTTAACAAAGCAAAAAGAGAAGGGAGTTGGGATTCCTACCGGAATAAACTGACCATGTATAACCATGAGATAAGGAAAGCCAAACGAAGGAATAATAGAACCTTCTGTGAGGCAAGATGATAGACTTCACAGAGCAATCTCCAAAGGAGTGCCAGAATCAAATCAGGCAATACGAAAGGATAACTCCTATAATATAGGAAGTAAGGAAAAACTTGAGCTACTACTGGCTGGCAACTCACTTTCCGGGAAGCACGCTCCAAACGGATGGGAATACCCTGGTAACGGCACAAAATCAATAGTAACAACGGAGAGATTAAGATGGGCAATTGGTACATTCCAGCCCTACAAATCTCCTGGTCCAGATGGCATTCAGCCAATCCTGCTTCAACGAGCGCTAAGTCAGCTCGCAGTACCGATCAGGAAAATACTGATCAGCAGCCTAGCTTTAGAACACATATCTACTGCCTAGAGTATAGCAAAAGTGGTCTTCATTCCGAAAGCTGGAAAGAAATACATCACTGATCCGAAGTCGTTCAGACCCATCAGCTTGACATCGTTTTTGCTAAAAACGTTGGAAAAGGTAGTGGATTAGAAGATAGCATTAGAAGCACTCTGCTTGGGCGGGCAGATCAACTGATACTGCCCTATATCACCTGAAAAGCCGTATTGAGGATTCACTGACTCATAAGGAAGTGGCATTATGTGCCTTCTTTAGACATACAGGGTGCTTTCGACAATACCTCCCCTGAGTCATGTCAACGCATCCCTGGCAAGAAGAGGACTAGATGTGACAACCAGCAGATGGGTCAAATCACTACTGGCATCTAGGCGAGCCATGGCCACTATAGGAGGAAAGTCGTCCACAGAATCTACCACAAGGGGTTGCCCCCAAGGGGGTGTCCTCTCTCCTCTCCTTGGTATATTTTGCCAAGGCTATGCTGACGATATTGTCATTATAGCTAGAGGTAAATATGAGCAAATAGTCTGCGATATTATTCGAATGGTGCAAGGAAGTAGGCCTGAGCCTAAATCCTAGCAAAACTGTTATTGTGCCTTTCACAAATAGGTACAAGCTACAGAGAATTAAGGCAATAACCCTGTCAGAATGTCGCATAGAGGCCAGCAAGGAAGTTAAGTATCTTGGGATACTTATGGAGGTGATGCCGCTTCATATCGTCATTGAAATGAAACGGAAAGCCACCCTAATAAGAATTGATGGAGCAGGAAATGACTGTATCCTCAAAATTAAGGATGTTGAATGAAAGCCTTAAAAGGGGTATCCCTTTGCAAATGCAACCAAGGGATGAGAGGCCATCTATCATGACAAGGACATTGCTATACTGTCTGATAGTCAAGCATCCATAAAGGCGCTCAGCAAAGCTAAGATAACATCTAAGCAATTAAATGAAGCGAGGTGGCAACGACCGTTCGCTGAACGGTTGGAGGGTCTGTGTGCCGGTAGGAACCGGTAACTCGCGCATTCAATTTCTTGGCCATGTTATAGGAAATCAAAAAATTTACCCCTCACCCGAGAAAATAGAAGCTTTAACCAAGATGCCACAAAATATTTAGCAAGTAGAAAGTTTTTTGGGCTTGACGGGCTATTTCAGGACGTTTATAGAAAATTACGCAGGCATAGCTACACCTTGAACTGAGTTGACAAAGAAAAAGGTAATGTTTAGATTTGATTTTAATGAAGGAAATGAGCACTTTTATTACAGTCGACGATGGTCTATTGCATCCTGTTTATTTTATGTCAAAGAAGACCACGGTACGGTACGGTACACGGTATGACCCAGACGGGTGCACTCCAGGGGGAATGGCTGTTTTTTATATTCGAGCATTTTTGAAATTTGCTTTCGAACTTCGTCTTTATGTACCAATGGGTAACGGTAAGATTTTGTGTGAATCGGTATATTATATGTTGGTGGTATAGAGTGTTTGACGGCGTTGAAGAAAGTTAGTTGTTTGTTTTCGTTGTGGAAAAGTCTTTTTAATAACTTGCACAGTTTAAGTATGTACTGTTTTTCCTCGCTGTTGTTATAGCTCTAGAAATTTCTTTCCTTTAAAATTACGACATGGAAATATAAAGATTTATCGCAAACAAACCTTAGATTTTATGTAGTCTTCTGCAGAACACGCGATGGGACTACAGAAATTAACTCGACGTATTTTATTTTCTTCGATCTTCGTGTATCTCATTTTCTTTTCTTAAACAATTTAAATTTTAAGCAACCATCTGCAGAACACGCGATGGGACTGCACAGGCCATTCACATATTTATTCTTTCTTTATTACGTCATTTTACTCGAATCATAATAACACAAAATTCTCGTAATCGAAGTGTGCCAACGGCACGCCCAGTTGCGGGAGGGAAGAATCCGGCAGCCACACCGAGTCACTCGAATGTGGTCCAAGCCGGCCAAGCGGGACGGGCTAAAAACCCTGACACCTCCGACGGAAACGCCTAAGAGGCAGAAGGTGGAGAAGAGCAGGCCACTGACTGCTCCTTTCGATGGCCCAAGTACCTCAAGTGCTGCAAAGGCAACTGAGGTACGCAAGCACGTACTCATATGTGGCCGTAACTGGGGCCATTAAAGTTGCGGTCGTACCAGAGGGATACCCCAAAGTCGTCCTCAGGAGTGAGAGCCTCTCACAGCTCGAGGACGCACTACTGGAAGAGATAGTCCTGTTCGGTTGGTATTCTCCAATTAAGTTTGGAGAAATCCACTGCCTCAGGCTTCTTCCTAGCAGTAAATGTCAGATCACAGAATTATTCGTTTTAACATAGGGCTAAGTCTAGAATGTAGCGAAAATACGAACTGGGAAGGGTTCAATGCCTCCTTACTGCGAGGTCCAGTTACTAGGGTAACCGGGAAACTCCGTACCACTCTAGAACTGGAGACGAAGATATTAACTCGTGTTTTACTAACGCGTTCAGAGAAAGCTGATCCCTTGGCCGAGCCAGGGATAAAGGTGCTCCATGGTGGAACTACCAATTGGAGAAGTTGCGGAGAGCGACCAGGCGTCTCTTTAACAAAGCAAAAAGAGAAGGGAATTGGGATGCCTACCGGAATAAACTGACCATGTATAACCATGAGATCAGGAAAGCCAAACGAAGGAATTATAGAACCTTCTGTAAGGCAAGGTAAAAGACTTCACAGAGCAATCTCCAAAGGAGTGCCAGAATCAAATCAGGCAATACGAAAGGATAACTCCTGTAGGGCTGTTGGGGTTTGCTGGTCCTGGAAAATTCCTAGTTTGCTGAAAATAGAACACTCGAAAAAAACACTCGAAGACTTGTAGAAATAGCGCGGGCGTGTATGTTTATTGATCGTGGTTAGTTTTTACACTAAAGCTTATTCTAATGAGTTGGGTTCTCCCAAGCGCAGCGGAGACTCCTCGGAGACTCTGTGGTGAAGAGCGGGAGAGCGTAAGAGGGAGTGGAGAGCGTAAGAGGGAGCGGAGAGCGGGTGACAGTCCAAACCCCGTAACTTGAACATTCCGCCCCCCTTGCAATCACTGGGGTTGCAACATAGCCATCCTACGGCAAGCTGCAGGCACCGGACACGATCCACCCAAACACGGTCTTTTGAGCGACCGGCATTCCCTCGTCGAAGGTCTGGAATCAGGATTGGATAACCTTAGCATAAATATCCGCTCCTAAGACCATGGAGACGGTAGCAGGCCGATGGAACTCGTCATCAGCCAGCATGATGTCCCGGTACTTGGACACTACGGTGTCGCTCAATGCCCGGACAGGTGTGCGGATCCGCACCCTGGGCTCGATCTTGAGCACGACCTTCAGTTTCGTGTTCGCGTCGATCCTGGAGCGAATCGTCGTCGTGCAGACCTTCTCGTCGCCAACATTGGTCATCGGAAGCTGAAAGGCTGACGCCAACGAAGCGTCGATGCAGCTCATGGGGCTGCACGGATCGATGAGTGCTGCGGTCTCGAAGGTCTTCGTCCCGGTCTCCAACTTGACCAGCGCTGTGGGAAGGATGTTTACGCTGTGGCGTTGCAGCAGCGACGAGAGCGATGGGCCTGGCGTCGTCGATTCCGGGCGTCTTGGCGGTGAACTCCTACGCTGAGTTGGCGGATTGTGCCGGCGGGAACCTTGGGACGAGGCCGAAGCTGCTTGCCGGGTTGGCACCGGTTGGAGACGCGAGCGCGCTCGAGACCGCGACAACGAGCTAACCTGCTCATGCATGTGGAGCAGCGTGTGGTGGGATCGGTCGCACTTCTTGCAACGATCTCCGCTTTGGCAGTCTCCCGTGGAATGCTCGTGAGAGAGGCAATTGGCGCAGTATTTGTTGAAGAACCTCTCGCACTTCCGAAGAGGATGGATACCGCGGCAGACTCGGCATCGGTAGGATTGAATACCTCGGGTACGTCTACTCTCCACGGCACGAGCACTGCGTGCGTTTTGTTGACGAGGGGCCATGCTGCGCGTGGTCGAATGTCGAAAGGAGATCGAAAACGAAATGAAAAATAATAGATGATTAGTGCTAGTGAACTACAACTAAGGACGAGAAGAGCGCTTATTATTGTGGAGATTCGGAAGACTCCGTCGGCAAAAGCACCACTTTTGCCACTGGACGTTTAATAACCCCACGTGCAGTACGGATATTTACTACACGGACGTTGCCGTCGGCTCCTGGGAAAACAGACTCAATTCTGCCGAGCCGCCACTCATTAGAGGGCAAGTTGTCGTCCTTGATGACGACCATATCTTCGATGCGGAGATTTTTGGACGGGGCCTGCCATTTAGAACGCTTGTGGAGTTCTTTAAGGTACTCTTCTTTCCATCGCACACGCAACTGCTGATGGAGAGCTTTCAAATGCTGCCACCGATTAAGAAGGGATTTCGTTTCCCCCTTTACTTCGGGTTCTACCGTGGACATAAGGGGTCCCCCGACAAGGAAATGCCCTGGCGTCAGAGCCAGCAAATCTGTCGGATCCTCAGACATAGGAGACAGCGGCCTGGAGTTAAGGCACGCTTCTATTTTTGCCAAGAGCGTGGAGAGCTCTTCGAACGTGTATTTTCGTGTGGCAGTGCATTTGTACCATCGAACGGACCGGCGTAATCCATGCCAGTATACGTGAATGGTCGGGAGAACGATGCTCTTTCTTTGGGCAGGACACCCATCAGTTGGCTTTGCAACCGCTTTTTGTGGATCACACATACTTTGCACGAATTTACCACTGCTTTCATCAGGTTCTTAATTCTCGGAATCCAGTATTTCGACCTGATGAGGCGCACCATTAACTGGTTACCACCATGGAGAGTTATGCGATGCGTGAAATTCGCAAGGATGCGAGAAAGCAGGCAGTTATACGGGAGAATCACTGGATGGCGTTCATTGTAATGAAGGCTTTCGGAAGCCGCCACACGGCCGCATGCCCTGATCAGTCCTTGCGGATCTAGAAACGGGTTCATGCTTAGGATGGCACTTGAACTTGGCACTGGACGCTTTTCACTTAGGCAGTGATGTTCCACAGGGAATTCTCTGCGCTGAGTGTTCGAAATTAGGAACCGCTCGGCGGCGGCGATTTCAGTGGCCAGTAGATGCCCATCAGATGGAGATGTCTGCTTCCTGCACCGCTGAATGAAGCGATAAACATAAGCAAGGACTCGTAGGGCTTTCTCTACCACTTTTCAACAACTCTTCAGAAGGAGCTTTTGCGAGATGGACTTTTAGAGCACGCTTCTCCAGGTCGGTCACCGGAGCGTTGTCGACTTGAGTTGGCCATTGGTTGCGTGGATTTTGCAACCAAGTCGGTCCGTGCCACCATAACTGGCTATCGGCTAGATCTTGGGGGGAAACTCCTCTACTTGCCAGGTCTGCTGGATTATGCTCAGATTAAACATGAGACCAATTCTCTGTTTTTGTGGCCTGGGCGATCTTCGTCACCCTATTGGCTACAAATGTGGCCCACTGGCACGCTGGCTTGCTTAACCATGCAAGCACTATCGTGGAGTCCGTCCAACAGTAAAGTTCGGAGTTAATCGTAGGCATCTGCGAAATGATGGCTGCAGCCATTTCGGAAAGCAATAACGCTCCGCACAGCTCCAGTCTTGGGAGCGAAACCGTTTTGACTGGTGCTACCCGGGTTTTCGCGGTTAGGAGTTGCACCATAATGGTGCTGCCCACTTCTACGCGGACATATATTGCCGCCCCATAAGCCTTTTGCGATGCACCGAAAAAGCCATGATGCTCGACCTTGAAATCTGGACGAAACGATAGCCAGCGTGGAATGCGTATCTGCTCTAACACTGAATTACTTTGAAGACAATTAAGCCATCGCTGAAAAAGCTCATTTGGAATGTTTTCGTCCCACCCAAGCTCCTGCAGCCAAATCTCCTGCATGAAAATTTTGGCTCGAACGATAAACGGCGCTAACCAGCCGGCAGGGTCGAACAATTCGGCAATTTGGGACAGGACTTGGCGTTTTGTAAAGGACGTTTCGATAGCCAACTCTGGCGGGACGAAGAAGAATTCGTCGGAGGTTGCCTTCCAGCGAATACCGAGGGTTTTGGCAGTACTTTCTGCATCGATCTCGAGAAAATCAGTATTTAAAAGATGGTTGCTCTGAATGGCCGCTAAAATTTCCTTTTGGTTGGAGGTCCATTTCCTCAATGGAAATCCGGCGGAATTCAGAGCGTCTCGGAGCTCTTGCACCATGAGCTGAGCTTCTTCCGTGGAGTCCGCTCCGGCTAGAACATCATCCACATACATGAAATTTCGAATGACATTGCTAGCTTTTGGATGGCTGAGTTCTACGTCAGCTGCTAGCTGCTGCAGTACTCGGATCGCCAGGAAAGGCGCGCAATTGACTCCAAAGGTTACTGTTTTCAGTTCGAAATCTCTGATTTCCCCTCTATTGTTACGGAAAAGTATTCGCTGGAATGGAGTGTGTCTCGGATCTACCCAGATCTGCCGATACATTTTCTCGATATCGGCGTTGAACACGTATCGGAAATAGCGCCACTTCAGAATTTGAATGGTCAAGTCGGACTGTAAGACAGGGCCAGCATGAAGGATATCATTCAAACTGGTACCATTCGATGAAGGGTTGGAGGCATTGAATACTACACGGAGTTTAGTAGTTACGCTCTCCGGTTTTAAGACGGCGTGATGTGGCATATAATAGGCGTTGCAATCATGCGTAGGAAGAACTTGTCGCATGTGCTTTAAGTCGAGATATTCCTGGATCACCGAATCGTATCTCGCTTTCAAGGCCTCATCTCTTTTTAGACGCTGCTCATTTCTTAAGAACTGAACCAACGCGAAAGACCTAGAATGCCCTAGCCCGGAACCGATATGTTCTGGGTCGCGAAAAGGCAGAGTAACGACATATTTGCCGCACTCGTTTCTCGTGGTCGTTTGAAGGAAATTCTTCTCGCACATGGAATCGGATTCTTTTACCAACTCTGTTGGTATATCCTCCACCTCCCAAAATTTTGTGAGGAGTTTGTCCAGTGAATCATCGTACGCGTGGGAGATCTGTGTAGAAAAAGAGGAAATTCTGCTTTGGGCTGAGGCTGACACTGGCCCAGTTAGTACCCAGCCGAAAATGGTCTCTTGCCCCAAGAGAGAGCCACAGATGTTGGTTTTTGCTCCACTCAGAAGCACCGAAGGCAGGATGTCGGCTCCGATAAGTACATCTATTTGTGCGCTCTCATAGAATTTTGGATCCGCCAGTGGAAAATCGGGAAGTTCCCGAAGGAAATTTTTCGGAATTGGGTAGGAAGGCAGATTTCCGGCTAGTTGAGGGAGGACATAGGCCGTCGTCTCCAACTGCAACGCGGGCCTAGTCGGAGATCGGATGGTGAAACTGCAGAGCTTCTTGGACTGAGCAGCTACTGTTTGCTTTAAGCCCGAGACTTGGGCTTGAACCACCTGGAATGGCAACCTAATTAGATTGAACAGTCGCTCGGTTATGAATGTCGCTTCTGATCCGGAGTCGATCAGAGCGCGTGCCTTAAAGTTAGTGCCAAGATGGGAGATATTGATTATGGCAGTGCCAAGAAGGATAGATCTTGAGCCCGTGGCGAAATAATTTTGAACACCGGCTTGCTCATTTGGAACGAAATTGGCCTGATTAGCGGAAATTGGCCTTGCAGGATTTGAAGGGCTTGAATTGCTGGAACAGAGGTTGTTTCGGTGCAACAACGTGTGATGCCGGCCACGGCAAGTAAAACAATTGTGAGTGCTTTTGCACTCACGAAGCTGATGTCCCGTTGCGAAGCAGTTTAAGCATAACTGCTTCCGTTTAATGTAGGCTGACCGGTCGTCAACCGACATTTGGAGAAACCGCGGACATACACGGACAGGATGGTTCTCCTTGTTGCACAAGTCTCAACTTTTCAAATTTTCTAGAGGGCCCACTTGAGTTTATCGTTTTGGAATGCGATTGACTCGGTACGGACGGTCTCACATCATCGATTGCTTCTAGGGTTCGATGACGTTCTGTGAGGAAGTTATTCAGCTCTCCCCATGTCGGGATGTCGGCTTTCTTATGTAGCGACTGCTCCCATAAGGAGAGAGTTATCTTCGGGAGCTTGGATGAGCACAGATATACCAGCAGGCAATCCCAGTTCTCAGTGTTGATGCCTGACAGTTCTAAGGCAGTCAAGCAACCTTGAACAGTACTTTGCAGTACCTTCAAGGCCGCCCCAGAATCCTGGGGTATCGACTGCACATTGAACAGTATTGACTGTTTCAATTGACTGTTTACCAACAATCGTTTATTTTCGAAACGCTCTATCAGGTTTTCCCACGCAGAGCAGAAACCCTCGTTGGTGAGAGGCGAAATCGAAACTATGGCATGCGCTTCGCCACTTGTTTTGGCATTTAAGTGGAATAACTTTTCAACCGGAGTCAGCCGTGGATTATTGATATAAACGGCTGTGAAAAGATCCCGGAAAGTCGGCCAGCGAAGATAGTCGCCTGCGAAAACTTCTGTATCGCATGGAGGCAACCGACAGCCAGAGGAAATGTAGGCCTGGGGCGCAGCGTTCGCGGTTGGGATGGACTGAGAAGTGCCCTGCTCGATTTTATCAACGAGCTGGGCAACACACCTTTCATAGACTGAATAGCAAGAGAATAGGCATGTTGCTTGCTGCCGCTTCGCCTGCTGACACAAGGCACTCTGAGCAAAGATCGTATTCCTTCTCAACCTTGTCCCATAGGGTTCGGACTTGGTCGCGACGGACGCCAAGCATCGTGACGGTTGGAGCTGCGGATTCCGGAGTGTTGATCTGAGCCTCAAATTCGCTTAAGCGGTCAGAAACCGAAATGAATTTTGCTAGCGCTAGATCTGAAGCAGCCATATTTTTAGCTGTGCGCTGTACTGTGGCTTTGGATGGGTTAGCACAGTCGTCGGAAATCTGCGCAGGCGTTCTCACCGAAATGCTTGGGATTCTTGGACTCTTGGGCCCTTGTGGTGAAAAAATAGACCTTGGTTTGTCAGCGGACAATTTCTTCTTATCGTCCCCGATGGGCATAATCGAAGAAATACGAAATGGAAGGGAAGCGGTTTTGGTACCCGGAGTGATTCGGAGTGAACAGCGAATTGTAAAAATGACCTGTGATTTATGGTAATTGGGTCCACCTTATTTACGGTTGGAACCCTTGGAATATGGAACACGGTGATATAAAATGTTTTTTAGAACGAAGAAAATTTTATTCTTTTATTTACAACTGGAAACGGAGAAAATGGAATGACTGGAATTGAAGTCTTTTCTCCGCGTTGTAAATACTTCTAAAACAACCACAAACTAATATCCAAGCAATACGAAAAAGAAATAAATGTCGGGTGAGCGAATTGTATATGGCGGTCGTATTATTTATTTATGGATATTTTGAAAACTTTTAAAAAAAAATTTAAAAAATAATTTAATAAATATTGAAAATGATTAATTTAATTCAAAATTTATTTATTGTTCGGAAATTAATTTGGAAATTTACGGAAAAACATTGATGGAAAATAAAACGCCTTTTCCGCGTCGGCACTTGGAATAAATTTTATTGGTGGCTTGGATTTGCCGACGGGAAACAATCTAAACTTTGATAAACTTTGGTTATACGCCTTTTCCGCTTCGGCACTTGGGACACAGGCAATTTAAACTTTGGTTAAAGGGAATGCAGATAATCTGCGCAATGTATGTCGGTACTATATGTAATGTATATGGAGATGTATATGCATATGTATGTATATGGAGATGTAATGTATGTATATGGAGATGTAATATAGGTATATGGAGATGTTATGCATGCAATGTATATGGGTAAATGGCGGGAAAATATTTAATTAATATTTTCCTTGGAATGGCCAGCGGGTATGTGTTGTTTGTTTGTTGTTTGTATGTATAGCAGAGCAAATTGTATTAACCGGACTGCGGAGTTAAGGCATAAAAATGTGTTGAAAATAATTTGGCTTGCGTTGGACACAGTGAAACGAGAACGGAATTTTTGCCACTTTTGGCAGAGCTTTGGACTTTAGAAATTTTCACTTAACTTGGCACAAATTAATTTTACTTTTCCACATTTGAAATTTTGCACTGTTCGGACTGGATGAATATTTAAATATATTCGGAAAATGGGACTTAGAATTTTAGAACGATGGGTAATATGGCGGCGCCCGTGAAAATGGATAAGTAATTTCCTTTTGTTCGAGTTACGGGGTTTGGACTGTCACCCGCTCTCCGCTCCCTCTTACGTTCTCCACTCCCTTTTACGCTCTCCCGCTCTTCACCACAGAGTCTCCGAGGAGTCTCCGCTGCGCTTGGGAGAACCCAACGCATTAGAATAAGCTTTAGTATGAAATAACTACCACGATCAATAAACGTACGCCCGGTCGCGCCCGCGCATTTACAAAGTCAAGTGTTCGCTTTTCTCCGAGTGTTCGATTTTCAGCAAACTAGGAAATTTCCAGGACCAGCAACCCCACCACCCTAACATTTTGGTCCTTCGAAGACGGATATCCTGGATTTTTTCAAGTTTGTCCACCAGCGACCAACTTATAAGATAAGTACGAAACTTCCATCCCCTTTAATTGCCGGTCTGCAGCAAAAGGTTCGAAAATCCAATTTCGTTCAATTTGCTGAGATTTATTGTCAAATCAAACGGATTTATCCGACAAAAGGCAATTAAAGAAAAGTACTTATCCATTTTTACGGGCGCCGCCATATTACACCGTTCTAAATTTCTAAGTCCCAATTTTCCGAATATATTTAAATATTCATTCAGTCCAAAAAATGAAAAATTCCAAATGTGAAGAAAGTGAAATTAATTTGTGCCAAGTTCAGTGAAAATTCCTAAAGTCCAACACTCTGCCATTCCCAACACCCTCTGGCCATTCAAAGTAAAATATTAATTAAATATTTACCCGCCATTTACCCATATACATTGCATGCATTACATCTCCATATAAATACATATACGCATACATCTCCATATACCTACATATACGCACACATCTCCATGTACATCACACATATTAGCGACATACATTGCGCAGATTATCTGCATTCCCTTTAACCAAAGTGTACCAAAGTTTACATTTCCCAAGTGCCGACGCGGAAAAGGCGTATAACCAAAGTTTACCTAAGTTTTGATTGTTTCCCGTCGGCAAGTCCATACCACAAATAAAATTTATTCCAAGTGCCGACGCGGAAAAGGCGTTTTATTTTCCATCAATGTTTTTCCGTATATTTCCAAATGAATTTCCGAACAATAAATACATTTTAAATTAAATTAAACATTTTTAATATTTATTAAATTTTTTTTGAAAATTTTCAAAAAAATAATCATCCATAAATAAATAATACGGCCAAATACAAGTCGTTCACCCGACAAATATTTCCTTTTCGTATTGCTGGGATATTAGTTTGTGGTTGAAATGGAGTGGGCGGAAAATTGCCGTGGTTGTAGTTGCTGCGGCTGCTGCTGAGTCTCCCTGAAATGAAACACTCGGGATCGACTTCACGAAAATTCCGTACTTTATTCGCGCACTTGTAAATTAAGACTACCTTAACACTAACAGTAGAAATACCGCGGGACCGCGGAGTGGTGAATACCTTGCGGGAAG
The DNA here is from genome assembly GCF_004382145.1 of Drosophila mauritiana. NCBI lineage: Eukaryota > Metazoa > Arthropoda > Insecta > Diptera > Drosophilidae > Drosophila > Drosophila mauritiana. The sequence continues at coordinate 734,030 of NW_022881582.1, forward strand.
GGAGGAGAGCGAGAGAAGAGAAGGAGAGCGCGAGCAGCGGTGCTTGCGAGCCGTGGAGGAGCTTCGAGTACAAGCATTGGCCGCTTACACTGCCGCTCAACTGTTTGCGCCCTTCTGGCGTGAACATTCTCCCCCCCCTTGCGTAGGCAAAGGTATCCCTGTCCGGCTAGACAGCAGGATCGGCCTCTTCATTTCGTGCACGTTCCAGAAACGGTCCATCCGAACACCGTGTTCTGCGCGACGGGCAACCCATCATCAATTTTTAGGAACCCCGGTTGGATCAAATTGGCATATACATCTGATCCCAACACGAGGGAGATGGAGGCCGGCCGGTGGAAGCGCTCGTCCGCGAGACGAACACCGTCAAACTTGGCCCTGGCGGCGTCGCTCAGAGCTCGGATGGGTGTCCGGATCCTTAGGCTGGGTTCGATCTTCAGGACGACGTTGAGTCGGAAGGTGCTTGTTCGGGACCGGAGTGTCACCGAGCAGACCTCGTTGCCTCCCAGCCGAGTGATGGGCAGCTGGAACGCAGCCGCTAACGACCGGTCGATGCTGCTCACCGGCATGCATGGGTCGATCATGGCCCCGGTCTCGAAGGTCTTCGAGCCCGTGTCCAGCACGACGATGGCTGTAGGCAGTATGGGGACAGCCTTCTGCTGCTGCTGACGCGGGCGATTGTTGGCGACTGGTGGCGGAGTGCGGGAAATCCGGACCGGACGAGGTGCAGCGGGATGGCGCTCTCTGCGCGTCGGAGCTGGTAGCGCTGCCGGGTTCGGAGCGGGGAGGACCTCGTGCATGTGGAGTAGGGTGTGGTGGTCTCCTCCACACTTCTTGCATCCCTCTTGGCTGCGACAGTCTCCTCCTGAGTGCTGATGGGCGAGGCAGTTCGAGCAGTACTTATTAATAAGTACTGCCCGAAGGCGCTTTTCAGCGCTCAGTTTGTGGAACCTCGTGCACTTTCGAAGAGGATGGATTCCAGAGCAGACTCGGCAGCGGTAGGATTTAATACCTCGAGTACGTCTGCTCTCCAACGACGGGGTGGCACGAGGACGAGGAGCCATTATTGGAGGAAGTGAGTAAGTCTGCCAATAAAGAAATGAAAAAGCTTAGTGTGAGCCGACTACTATTTGGGCCCCGGAATGGGGGAAGTGCCCTAATCCCTAGGAACGGAGGACTCTTTGTCCTCCATCGGTAGCAGAATTACTTTGTGGACAGGGCGTTTTATGGTGCCGCGAGACGTACGGATCTCAACGACTCGAATGCGATCGTCGGCTCCTGGAAAGGCAGAAACAATTCTGCCGAGCCGCCATTCGTTCGGTGGTAGATTGTCCTCCTTGACAACTACCATATCGTCGGCTTGTAGGTTCCTGGTCGGAAATTGCCATTTGCTTCGTTTATGGAGTTCTTTGAGATACTCCTCTTTCCACCGTGCACTAAACTGCTGATGTTGTGCCTTGAGGTGTTGCCATCGATTTATTATCGACTTGGCTTCGCCCTTTATCTCGGGGGAATCAGGGTCGCCTGTTTGGTGCACCTGGGTCGTGAAGGATGCGACCCGTTTCGGCTTACCCTTGGAAATCGGCCCCGTTAGCACCCACCCGAAAATAGTTTCTTGGCCCAGGAGCGAGCCGCAAATATTTTGTCGGGTGCCATCCATCATTATGGATGGTAGAATGTCAGCCCCGATCAGTACATCAATTTGAGAGCTCTCAAAAAAGGTAGGATCTGCCCAGCGGAGTGCGGGCAGGTCCTTCAAAGAATTCCGAGGGATCGGATAGGAGGGCAGTTTGCCTGAGAGCTCCGGAAGGACGTACGCTTCAGTGTCTAACTGTAGACCTGGCTTAGTAGGAACGCGAATCCCGAAGTGACACAGCTTCGAGGATTTCGCGGAGACCGAATGATTTAACCCGGAGACTTGGGTCTGGGTGTTGCGGAATGGCAACTTGATGAGGTTGAACAGGCGTTCTGAAATGAACGTCGCCTCGGATCCCGAGTCGATTAAGGCTCGGGCTCGGTAGTTCGTCCCCAAATGGTACACGTCAATCATCGCTGTGCTCAGTAGGACGGCTGAAGTGCCGGACGCGAAGAAAGTTTGCACCGCTGAGGTGCTTGCCGATGCATTTCTGCTAGAGGGTCTCGGAAGTTGCTGTGTAGGGGGCGAGGTTGAGGAACTCGCATTTTCGGAATTTGGGGGGCTGCGATGCAGCAGCGTATGGTGCCTGCCCTTACATGTAAAGCAGCTGTGTGTGCTTGTGCAGTCACGTAGCTGGTGACCTCTGGCAAAACAATTCAGACATAGCTGCTTCTTTTTTATATATCCGGAGCGCGAGTCAACAGACATTTGAAGAAAACGCGGGCACAATCGTACCGGATGGTTCTCCTTAGAACATAAGTCACACCCTTTCTGTTTGGTGCTGACCTTTGTCTCGAAGGATTGAAGCCTTTTTGGAACCGCCTCAGTCGGTTTCATATCTTCGATGGCTTCCAATGTCCGATACCTTTCGCTCAGGAAGGCATTCATTTCTTCCCAAGCTGGGATCTCGGATTTGGCAGTTAGCGACTGTTCCCATAAGGACAGGGTCTGCTTGGGCAGTTTGCTCGCGCAAAGGAAAACCAAGAGACAATCCCAGTTTTCTGTGGATACCTGGGAATGCGCCAGTGCTGTTAAACACCCCTGAATCGTGGATTGTAGCTCTTTTAAAGCATGACCAGATTCTTGCGAAATTGAACTCAAGTTAAAAAGAAGCTTGAGCTGGCTGTTGACTAAAAGTCGCTTATTTTGGAACCGATCTCGAAGCGCCTCCCAAGCCGAAGCAAAACCATCATTCGTGAGAGGAGATTTCGCCACGATGGCTTTTGCTTCGCCACTTGTTTTGGTAAGGAGGTGGAATAGCTTCTCGACCGGAGTCAACCTGGGGTTGTTTACGTAAATTGCCGTGAATAGGTCCCGGAAAGTGGGCCATCGGAGGTAGTCGCCATCGAAGACTTCCGTGTCGCATGGAGGTAAGCGGTAGCCGGACGAAATTAGCGGCTGAGGGGGTGCTTGCGCGACTTGAGGCGTTGCTCTGTCGATTGTTTCGCCAATTTGTGCTGCACATGACTCGTATACTGAGTAGCAGTAGTCATATTTGGCCTGGAGAATAGGCACTGTGTCGAGGGATCCTTCTTGGGCCATTAGGTCAGAGCATGTTTCGTACTCTCTTTCCACTTTGTCCCATAAGGCTCGCACCTGTTGCAGACGGACTTGTAACGTGTGTAGGGACGGAGAGGCTTGATCAGGAGTGTTGATCTTCGCTTCGAAAAGGCTTACGCGATCGCTGACGGCGATGAATTTATGCAACGCTGCGTTTGCGGGCGTTGGCTGCTCAGAGGATGCCATTTTCTTTGTGTTAGAGCGTGTGACGCGGAGGAAATCAGTCCCGACAGCGGAGGGACTCTCGGATTTTCTCGATAGAGAAGACTCACTAGACGCTCGCGTCACTGGTCGGGAAATGACCAACCTAGGAGTTGTCTTCGAACTGGTCGATGGCAAAACCTTTGCTTTCGGAGTGGGAGTCGCGGGTTTGACCCTAGGACTAACGGACTTGGCTGCTGGCTTACCGCGAGTGGATAGCGGAGATTGCGGGTTGAACTTTTGTTCTTTTCCAGGTGCGGTGGTCTTTTTCTTGTCTCCCTCTAGGGGCATGCTCAGCTATGCCCTAAGAGAAGGAAGTCAAGAAGGCCTGCACGCCGCAAAAAATGTGGAATTGAAAAGGAACCAGACCCAGAGGGCATCCAAATCTGGATGGACAAAGGATCCCGTCGGAATTCGGGAGAAAGTTGCAATTGGGATCTGGAGATTGGAGCACGAAGGAAAAAAATCCCAATTTTTGTGAAATAAGGCCCCAATAGATCTTAAATCAACTGGAAAAAAGCTTAAATGAAGTACAATATAACTAAAATTCAGTTTATTGCAATTTCTGAAAAAATAGCTAAAAAAATAGCTACCAGCTGGAGTCTGGATAATAGCCAAGGATTTATAAAAATCGCTACCGACTGGAAATTCCGAAAAGGAATAGCTAATATAGAAAATAGCTATAAACTTGAATTTATAAAAAATAGCTACCGGATTTCATATAGCTAAAACTCAGTGTGAAAAAATAGCTAGGAGGATTCACAAAAAAGCAACAGCTAGAGTGAAGTCCACAAGCAGATATAGCTATATTGGAGTCTAGAAAAAACAGTATAAAAAAGACTATAAATTGCAATTTCTGGAAGAATAGCTAAAAAATAGCTACCAGCTGGAGTCTGGATAATAGCCAAGGATTTATAAAAAATCGCTACCGACTGGAAATCCCGAAAAAGAATAGCTAATATAGAAAATAGCTATAAACTTGAATTTATAAAAAATAGCTACCGGATTTCATATAGCTAAAACTCAGTGTGAAAAAATAGCTAGGATGATTCACAAAAAAGCAACAGCTAGAGTGAAGTCCACAAGCAGATATAGCTATATTGGAGTCTAGAAAAAACAGTATAAAAAAGACTATAATTGCAATTTCTGGAAGAATAGCTAAAAAATAGCTACCAGCTGGAGTCTGGATAATAGCCAAGGATTTATAAAAAATCGCTACCGACTGGAAATCCCGAAAAAGAATAGCTAATATAGAAAATAGGTATAAACTTGAATTTATAAAAAATAGCTACCGGATTTCATATAGCTAAAACTCAGTGTGAAAAAATAGCTAGGAGGATTCACAAAAAGCAACAGCTAGAGTGAAGTCCACAAGAAGATATAGCTATATTGGAGTCTAGAAAAAACAGTAGCTCAAATTTATAAAAAGACTATAAATTGCAATTTCTGGAAAAATAGCAAAAAAAAATAGCTACCAGCTGGAGTCTGGATAATAGCCAAGGATTTATAAAAAATCGCTACCGACTGGAAATCCCGAAAAAGAATAGCTAATATATAGAAAATAGCTAGAAAACAGCTATAAAATAGCTAGATACAGCTAGAAAATTCAAGTTTAAATTTATAAAAAAAATTGCTACCGGCTGGAGTCTGGAAAATAGCCAAGGATTTATAAAAAATCGCTATCGACTGGAAATCCCGAAACACAATAGCTAATATATGGAAAATAGCTAGAAAATTCAAGTTTAAATTTATAAAAATAGCTACCGGATTTAGGATCACAATTTTATTATTTTAATTTAGGAACCAGAAATGGGAGCCAGAAATAGCTTGTAAAAAAAAATTATTATTTGGGTTAAATAATTATTAAATAATAATCAATAATAATAATAATTAAAACAATCGTTTCTTTCCTTTTTATTTTTTTATTAAATTATTTATTTTTAAATTTTATCGTCGGACTTATTTATTTTATTTTATGTCTCGACAATAGGGTATTCTCTCGTCGCTATGCGCTGGTTTTTTTTTTGTCAGGGCAATAACGAACAAAGAGGAGACGAAAGAACTTGCACTTGGCAAGTCTGTGTAAGTCGCGACTGTGTGTATGTGAATATCGTTGGAATCTATGTATGACAATGGATATGTCGTAATGTATGTATATGGCTATGTATATTTGTGTGTATGTGAAATTTTTGGGGATTATATGTATGTGTATATTTAATTGAATTTAATTAAATTTGTATATTGTATTGTATTGTTGTATTTGTATTGGGTTGTATATTTTATTGAGGCACAAAAAAAAAACAGCAGTTTAGCAGCGGACGATAACAGTGAATTTTGGACAGTGTATATATATATATATATGTACATGCGCTCGGAATCAGCGGAGCACCGTGAGACGAATTAGGGGGCCGGTATTGGCAAAGTGCTTGTTTATGCACTTAAAAAAAGAAGTAATCACGGTGGCTGGGCGCATGTTCTTATATATTTTCACTTTTCACTTGATACGGATGGACGGAAAGAATAAACGCCGTTGGAAAAACGAAAATGGCGACCACGGACGGAATAGGATTTAAAGCCGTACTTATCTTGAATTTTCCGCAAGGAGCGCTGGCAGGATCAGAGCTCATCCGGCTCGAAGGACCATGAAATGGAGTGGGCGGAAAATTGCCGTGGTTGTAGTTGCTGCGGCTGCTGCTGAGTCTCCCTGAAATGAAACACTCGGGATCGACTTCACGAAAATTCCGTACTTTATTCGCGCACTTGTAAATTAAGACTACCTTAACACTAACAGTAGAAATACCGCGGGACCGCGGAGTGGTGAATACCTTGCGGGAAGGGAGGAGAGCGAGAGAAGAGAAGGAGAGCGCGAGCAGCGGTGCTTGCGAGCCGTGGAGGAGCTTCGAGTACAAGCATTGGCCGCTTACACTGCCGCTCAACTGTTTGCGCCCTTCTGGCGTGAACATTCTCCCCCCCCTTGCGTAGGCAAAGGTATCCCTGTCCGGCTAGACAGCAGGATCGGCCTCTTCATTTCGTGCACGTTCCAGAAACGGTCCATCCGAACACCGTGTTCTGCGCGACGGGCAACCCATCATCAATTTTTAGGAACCCCGGTTGGATCAAATTGGCATATACATCTGATCCCAACACGAGGGAGATGGAGGCCGGCCGGTGGAAGCGCTCGTCCGCGAGACGAACACCGTCAAACTTGGCCCTGGCGGCGTCGCTCAGAGCTCGGATGGGTGTCCGGATCCTTAGGCTGGGTTCGATCTTCAGGACGACGTTGAGTCGGAAGGTGCTTGTTCGGGACCGGAGTGTCACCGAGCAGACCTCGTTGCCTCCCAGCCGAGTGATGGGCAGCTGGAACGCAGCCGCTAACGACCGGTCGATGCTGCTCACCGGCATGCATGGGTCGATCATGGCCCCGGTCTCGAAGGTCTTCGAGCCCGTGTCCAGCACGACGATGGCTGTAGGCAGTATGGGGACAGCCTTCTGCTGCTGCTGACGCGGGCGATTGTTGGCGACTGGTGGCGGAGTGCGGGAAATCCGGACCGGACGAGGTGCAGCGGGATGGCGCTCTCTGCGCGTCGGAGCTGGTAGCGCTGCCGGGTTCGGAGCGGGGAGGACCTCGTGCATGTGGAGTAGGGTGTGGTGGTCTCCTCCACACTTCTTGCATCCCTCTTGGCTGCGACAGTCTCCTCCTGAGTGCTGATGGGCGAGGCAGTTCGAGCAGTACTTATTAATAAGTACTGCCCGAAGGCGCTTTTCAGCGCTCAGTTTGTGGAACCTCGTGCACTTTCGAAGAGGATGGATTCCAGAGCAGACTCGGCAGCGGTAGGATTTAATACCTCGAGTACGTCTGCTCTCCAACGACGGGGTGGCACGAGGACGAGGAGCCATTATTGGAGGAAGTGAGTAAGTCTGCCAATAAAGAAATGAAAAAGCTTAGTGTGAGCCGACTACTATTTGGGCCCCGGAATGGGGGAAGTGCCCTAATCCCTAGGAACGGAGGACTCTTTGTCCTCCATCGGTAGCAGAATTACTTTGTGGACAGGGCGTTTTATGGTGCCGCGAGACGTACGGATCTCAACGACTCGAATGCGATCGTCGGCTCCTGGAAAGGCAGAAACAATTCTGCCGAGCCGCCATTCGTTCGGTGGTAGATTGTCCTCCTTGACAACTACCATATCGTCGGCTTGTAGGTTCCTGGTCGGAAATTGCCATTTGCTTCGTTTATGGAGTTCTTTGAGATACTCCTCTTTCCACCGTGCACTAAACTGCTGATGTTGTGCCTTGAGGTGTTGCCATCGATTTATTATCGACTTGGCTTCGCCCTTTATCTCGGGGGAATCAGGGTCGCCTGTTTGGTGCACCTGGGTCGTGAAGGATGCGACCCGTTTCGGCTTACCCTTGGAAATCGGCCCCGTTAGCACCCACCCGAAAATAGTTTCTTGGCCCAGGAGCGAGCCGCAAATATTTTGTCGGGTGCCATCCATCATTATGGATGGTAGAATGTCAGCCCCGATCAGTACATCAATTTGAGAGCTCTCAAAAAAGGTAGGATCTGCCCAGCGGAGTGCGGGCAGGTCCTTCAAAGAATTCCGAGGGATCGGATAGGAGGGCAGTTTGCCTGAGAGCTCCGGAAGGACGTACGCTTCAGTGTCTAACTGTAGACCTGGCTTAGTAGGAACGCGAATCCCGAAGTGACACAGCTTCGAGGATTTCGCGGAGACCGAATGATTTAACCCGGAGACTTGGGTCTGGGTGTTGCGGAATGGCAACTTGATGAGGTTGAACAGGCGTTCTGAAATGAGCGTCGCCTCGGATCCCGAGTCGATTAAGGCTCGGGCTCGGTAGTTCGTCCCCAAATGGTACACGTCAATCATCGCTGTGCTCAGTAGGACGGCTGAAGTGCCGGACGCGAAGAAAGTTTGCACCGCTGAGGTGCTTGCCGATGCATTTCTGCTAGAGGGTCTCGGAAGTTGCTGTGTAGGGGGCGAGGTTGAGGAACTCGCATTTTCGGAATTTGGGGGGCTGCGATGCAGCAGCGTATGGTGCCTGCCCTTACATGTAAAGCAGCTGTGTGTGCTTGTGCAGTCACGTAGCTGGTGACCTCTGGCAAAACAATTCAGACATAGCTGCTTCTTTTTTATATATCCGGAGCGCGAGTCAACAGACATTTGAAGAAAACGCGGGCACAATCGTACCGGATGGTTCTCCTTAGAACATAAGTCACACCCTTTCTGTTTGGTGCTGACCTTTGTCTCGAAGGATTGAAGCCTTTTTGGAACCGCCTCAGTCGGTTTCATATCTTCGATGGCTTCCAATGTCCGATACCTTTCGCTCAGGAAGGCATTCATTTCTTCCCAAGCTGGGATCTCGGATTTGGCAGTTAGCGACTGTTCCCATAAGGACAGGGTCTGCTTGGGCAGTTTGCTCGCGCAAAGGAAAACCAAGAGACAATCCCAGTTTTCTGTGGATACCTGGGAATGCGCCAGTGCTGTTAAACACCCCTGAATCGTGGATTGTAGCTCTTTTAAAGCATGACCAGATTCTTGCGAAATTGAACTCAAGTTAAAAAGAAGCTTGAGCTGGCTGTTGACTAAAAGTCGCTTATTTTGGAACCGATCTCGAAGCGCCTCCCAAGCCGAAGCAAAACCATCATTCGTGAGAGGAGATTTCGCCACGATGGCTTTTGCTTCGCCACTTGTTTTGGTAAGGAGGTGGAATAGCTTCTCGACCGGAGTCAACCTGGGGTTGTTTACGTAAATTGCCGTGAATAGGTCCCGGAAAGTGGGCCATCGGAGGTAGTCGCCATCGAAGACTTCCGTGTCGCATGGAGGTAAGCGGTAGCCGGACGAAATTAGCGGCTGAGGGGGTGCTTGCGCGACTTGAGGCGTTGCTCTGTCGATTGTTTCGCCAATTTGTGCTGCACATGACTCGTATACTGAGTAGCAGTAGTCATATTTGGCCTGGAGAATAGGCACTGTGTCGAGGGATCCTTCTTGGGCCATTAGGTCAGAGCATGTTTCGTACTCTCTTTCCACTTTGTCCCATAAGGCTCGCACCTGTTGCAGACGGACTTGTAACGTGTGTAGGGACGGAGAGGCTTGATCAGGAGTGTTGATCTTCGCTTCGAAAAGGCTTACGCGATCGCTGACGGCGATGAATTTATGCAACGCTGCGTTTGCGGGCGTTGGCTGCTCAGAGGATGCCATTTTCTTTGTGTTAGAGCGTGTGACGCGGAGGAAATCAGTCCCGACAGCGGAGGGACTCTCGGATTTTCTCGATAGAGAAGACTCACTAGACGCTCGCGTCACTGGTCGGGAAATGACCAACCTAGGAGTTGTCTTCGAACTGGTCGATGGCAAAACCTTTGCTTTCGGAGTGGGAGTCGCGGGTTTGACCCTAGGACTAACGGACTTGGCTGCTGGCTTACCGCGAGTGGATAGCGGAGATTGCGGGTTGAACTTTTGTTCTTTTCCAGGTGCGGTGGTCTTTTTCTTGTCTCCCTCTAGGGGCATGCTCAGCTATGCCCTAAGAGAAGGAAGTCAAGAAGGCCTGCACGCCGCAAAAAATGTGGAATTGAAAAGGAACCAGACCCAGAGGGCATCCAAATCTGGATGGACAAAGGATCCCGTCGGAATTCGGGAGAAAGTTGCAATTGGGATCTGGAGATTGGAGCACGAAGGAAAAAAATCCCAATTTTTGTGAAATAAGGCCCCAATAGATCTTAAATCAACTGGAAAAAAGCTTAAATGAAGTACAATATAACTAAAATTCAGTTTATTGCAATTTCTGAAAAAATAGCTAAAAAAATAGCTACCAGCTGGAGTCTGGATAATAGCCAAGGATTTATAAAAATCGCTACCGACTGGAAATTCCGAAAAGGAATAGCTAATATAGAAAATAGCTATAAACTTGAATTTATAAAAAATAGCTACCGGATTTCATATAGCTAAAACTCAGTGTGAAAAAATAGCTAGGAGGATTCACAAAAAAGCAACAGCTAGAGTGAAGTCCACAAGCAGATATAGCTATATTGGAGTCTAGAAAAAACAGTATAAAAAAGACTATAAATTGCAATTTCTGGAAGAATAGCTAAAAAATAGCTACCAGCTGGAGTCTGGATAATAGCCAAGGATTTATAAAAAATCGCTACCGACTGGAAATCCCGAAAAAGAATAGCTAATATAGAAAATAGCTATAAACTTGAATTTATAAAAAATAGCTACCGGATTTCATATAGCTAAAACTCAGTGTGAAAAAATAGCTAGGATGATTCACAAAAAAGCAACAGCTAGAGTGAAGTCCACAAGCAGATATAGCTATATTGGAGTCTAGAAAAAACAGTATAAAAAAGACTATAAATTGCAATTTCTGGAAGAATAGCTAAAAAATAGCTACCAGCTGGAGTCTGGATAATAGCCAAGGATTTATAAAAAATCGCTACCGACTGGAAATCCCGAAAAAGAATAGCTAATATAGAAAATAGCTATAAACTTGAATTTATAAAAAATAGCTACCGGATTTCATATAGCTAAAACTCAGTGTGAAAAAATAGCTAGGAGGATTCACAAAAAGCAACAGCTAGAGTGAAGTCCACAAGAAGATATAGCTATATTGGAGTCTAGAAAAAACAGTAGCTCAAATTTATAAAAAGACTATAAATTGCAATTTCTGGAAAAATAGCAAAAAAAAATAGCTACCAGCTGGAGTCTGGATAATAGCCAAGGATTTATAAAAAATCGCTACCGACTGGAAATCCCGAAAAAGAATAGCTAATATATAGAAAATAGCTAGAAAACAGCTATAAAATAGCTATATACAGCTAGAAAATTCAAGTTTAAATTTATAAAAAAAATTGCTACCGGCTGGAGTCTGGAAAATAGCCAAGGATTTATAAAAAATCGCTATCGACTGGAAATCCCGAAACACAATAGCTAATATATGGAAAATAGCTAGAAAATTCAAGTTTAAATTTATAAAAATAGCTACCGGATTTAGGATCACAATTTTATTATTTTAATTTAGGAACCAGAAATGGGAGCCAGAAATAGCTTGTAAAAAAAAAATTATTATTTGGGTTAAATAATTATTAAATAATAATCAATAATAATAATAATTAAAACAATCGTTTCTTTCCTTTTTATTTTTTTATTAAATTATTTATTTTTAAATTTTATCGTCGGACTTATTTATTTTATTTTATGTCTCGACAATAGGGTATTCTCTCGTCGCTATGCGCTGGTTTTTTTTTTGTCAGGGCAATAACGAACAAAGAGGAGACGAAAGAACTTGCACTTGGCAAGTCTGTGTAAGTCGCGACTGTGTGTATGTGAATATCGTTGGAATCTATGTATGACAATGGATATGTCGTAATGTATGTATATGGCTATGTATATTTGTGTGTATGTGAAATTTTTGGGGATTATATGTATGTGTATATTTAATTGAATTTAATTAAATTTGTATATTGTATTGTATTGTTGTATTTGTATTGGGTTGTATATTTTATTGAGGCACAAAAAAAAAACAGCAGTTTAGCAGCGGACGATAACAGTGAATTTTGGACAGTGTATATATATATATATATGTACATGCGCTCGGAATCAGCGGAGCACCGTGAGACGAATTAGGGGGCCGGTATTGGCAAAGTGCTTGTTTATGCACTTAAAAAAAGAAGTAATCACGGTGGCTGGGCGCATGTTCTTATATATTTTCACTTTTCACTTGATACGGATGGACGGAAAGAATAAACGCCGTTGGAAAAACGAAAATGGCGACCACGGACGGAATAGGATTTAAAGCCGTACTTATCTTGAATTTTCCGCAAGGAGCGCTGGCAGGATCAGAGCTCATCCGGCTCGAAGGACCATGAAATGGAGTGGGCGGAAAATTGCCGTGGTTGTAGTTGCTGCGGCTGCTGCTGAGTCTCCCTGAAATGAAACACTCGGGATCGACTTCACGAAAATTCCGTACTTTATTCGCGCACTTGTAAATTAAGACTACCTTAACACTAACAGTAGAAATACCGCGGGACCGCGGAGTGGTGAATACCTTGCGGGAAGGGAGGAGAGCGAGAGAAGAGAAGGAGAGCGCGAGCAGCGGTGCTTGCGAGCCGTGGAGGAGCTTCGAGTACAAGCATTGGCCGCTTACACTGCCGCTCAACTGTTTGCGCCCTTCTGGCGTGAACAGTGGTTGTTTTAGAAGTATTTACAGCGCGGAGAAAAGACTTCAATTCCAGTCATTCCATTTTCTCCGTTTCCAGTTGTAAATAAAAGAATAAAATTTTCTTCCTTCTATTCTATTCTATTCTATTAATTTTATTTTATTTGAAAATTTTCAAAAAAAATAATCATCCATAAACAAATAATACGGCCAAATACAAGTCGTTCACCCGACAAATATTTCCTTTTCGTATTGCTGGGATATTAGTTTGTGGTTGTTTTAGAAGTATTTACAGCGCGGAGAAAAGACTTCAATTCCAGTCATTCCATTTTCTCCGTTTCCAGTTGTAAATAAAAGAATAAAATTTTCTTCCTTCTAATAAACATTTTATACCACCGTGTTCCAATTTCCAAGGGTTCCAACCATAAATAAGGTGGACCCAATTACCGTCAATCACAGGTCATTTATACAATTCGCTGTTCACTCCGAGTCACCTGTCCGATCAGTCTAAACTACGACGTTTCCACTTCGTAAATTTTACACCACTTAAATTATTAAGTGCAGTCTGAGGAATCTGTCTACTTTTTCAAAAGTTTGACCGGGCTCCAAAACCGCTTCCCTTCCGTTTCGTATTTCTTCGATTATGCCCATCGGGGACGATAAGAAGAAATTGTCCGCTGACAAGCCCAGGTCTATTTTTTCACCACAAGGGCCCAAGAGTCCAAGAATCCCAAGCATTTCGGTGAGAACGCCTGCGCAGATTTCCGACGACTGTGCTACTCCATCCAAAGCCACAGTACAGCGCATAGCTAAAAATATGGCTGCTTCAGATCTAGCGCTAGCCAAATTCATTTCGGTTTCTGACCGCTTAAGCGAATTTGAGGCTCAGATCAACACTCCGGAATCCGCAGCTCCAACTGTCACGATGCTTGGCGTCCGTCGCGACCAAGTCCGAACCCTATGGGACAAGGTTGAAAAGGAATACGATCTCTGCTCAGAGTACCTTGTGTCAGCAGGCGAAGCGGCAGCAAGCAACATGCCTATTCTCAGGGCTAAATACAATTATTGCTATTCAGTCTATGAAAGGTGTGTTGCCCAGCTCGTTGATAAAATCGAGCAGGGCACTTCTCAGTCCATCCCAACCGCGAACGCTGCGCCCCAGGCCTACATTTCCTCTGGCTGTCGGTTGCCTCCATGCGATACAGAAGTTTTCACAGGCGACTATCTTCGCTGGCCGACTTTCCGGGATCTTTTCACAGCCATTTATATCAATAATCCACGGCTGACTCCGGTTGAAAAGTTATTCCATTTAAATGCCAAAACAAGTGGCGACGCGCATGCCATAGTTTCGATTTCGCCTCTCACCAACGAGGGTTTCCGCTCTGCGTGGGAAAACCTGATAGAGCGTTTCGAAAATAAACGATTGTTGGTAAACATTCAATTGAAAATACTGTTTAATGTGCAGTCGATACCACAGGAATCTGGGGCGGCCTTGAAGGTACTGCAAAGTACTGTTCAAGGTTGCTTGACTTCCTTAGAACTGTCAGGCATCAACACTGAGAACTGGGACTGCCTGCTGGTATATCTGTGCTCATCCAAGCTCCCGAAGATAACTCTCTCCTTATGGGAGCAGTCGCTACATAAGAAAGCCGACATCCCGACATGGGGAGAGCTGAACACCTTCCTCACAGAACGTCATCGAACCCTAGAAGCAATCGATGATGTGAGACCGTCCGTACCGAGTCAGTCGCATTCCAAAGCGATAAACTCAAGTGGGCCCTCTAGAAAATTAAATTCCTACGAGGCGAAAGTGGCTCCAAAATTGAAAAGTTGCGACTTGTGCAACAAGGAGAACCATCCTGTCCGTGTATGTCCGCGGTTTCTCCAAATGTCGGTTGACGACCGGTCAGCCTACATTAAACGGAAGCAGTTATGCTTAAACTGCTTCGCAACGGGACATCAGCTTCGTGAGTGCAGAAGCACTCACAATTGTTTTACTTGCCGTGGCCGGCATCACACGTTGTTGCACCGAAACAACCTCTGTTCCAGCAATTCAAGCCCTTCAAATCCTGCAAGGCCAATTTCCGCTAATCAGGCCAATTTCGTTCCAAATGAGCAAGCCGGTGTTCAAAATTATTTCGCCACGGGCTCAAGAGCTATCCTTCTTGGCACTGCCACAATCAATATCTCCCATCTTGGCACTAACTTTAAGGCACGCGCCCTGATCGACTCCGGATCAGAAGCGACATTCATAACCGAGCGACTGTTCAATCTAATTAGATTACCATTCCAGGTGGTTCAAGCCCAAGTCTCGGGCTTAAACCAAACAGTAGCTGCTCAGTCCAAGAAGCTCTGCAGTTTCACCATCCGATCTCCGACTAGGCCCGCGTTGCAGTTGGAGACGACGGCCTATGTCCTCCCTCAACTACCCGGAAATCTGCCTTCCTACCCAATTCCGCAAAATTTCCTTCGGGATCTTCCCGATTTTCCATTGGCGGATCCAAAGTTCTATGAGAGCGCACAAATAGATGTACTTATCGGAGCCGACATCCTGCCTTCGGTGCTTCTGAGTGGAGCAAAAACCAACATCTGTGGCTCTCTCTTGGGGCAAGAGACCATTTTCGGCTGGGTACTAACTGGGCCAGTCTCAGCCTCAGCCCAAAGCAGAATTTCCTCTTTTTCGACACAGATCTCCCACGCGTACGATAATTCACTGGACAAACTCCTCACAAAATTTTGGGAGGTGGAGGATATACCAACAAAGTTGGTAAAAGAATCCGATTCCATGTGCGAGAAGAATTTCCTTCAAACGACCACGAGAAACGAGTGCGGCAAATATGTCGTTACTCTGCCTTTTCGCGACCCAGAACATATCGGTTCCGGGCTAGGGCATTCTAGGTCTTTCGCGTTGGCTCAGTTCTTAAGAAATGAGCAGCGTCTAAAAAGAGATGAGGCCTTGAAAGCGAGATACGATTCGGTGATCCAGGAATATCTTGACTTAAAGCACATGCGACAAGTTCTTCCTACGCATGATTGCAACGCCTATTATATGCCACATCACGCCGTCTTAAAACCGGAGAGCGTATCTACTAAACTCCGTGTAGTATTCAATGCCTCCAGCCCATCATCGAATGGTACCAGTTTAAATGATATCCTTCATGCTGGCCCTGTCTTACAGTCCGACTTGACCATTCAAATTCTGAAGTGGCGCTATTTCCGATACGTGTTCAACGCCGATATCGAGAAAATGTATCGGCAGATCTGGGTAGATCCGAGACACACTCCATTCCAGCGAATACTTTTCCGTAACAATAGAGGGGAAATCAGAGATTTCGAACTGAAAACAGTAACCTTTGGAGTCAATTGCGCGCCTTTCCTGGCGATCCGAGTACTGCAGCAGCTAGCAGCTGACGTAGAACTCAGCCATCCAAAAGCTAGCAATGTCATTCGAAATTTCATGTATGTGGATGATGTTTTAGCCGGAGCGGACTCCACGGAAGAAGCTCAGCTCATGGTGCAAGAGCTCCGAGACGCTCTGAATTCTGCCGGATTTCCATTGAGGAAATGGACCTCCAACCAAAAGGAAGTTTTAGCGGCCATTCAGAGCAACCATCTTTTAAATACTGATTTTCTCGAGATCGATGCAGAAAGTACTGCCAAAACCCTCGGTATTCGCTGGAAAGCAACCTCCGACGAATTCTTCTTCGTCCCGCCAGAGTTGGCTATCGAAACGTCCTTTACAAAACGCCAAGTCCTGTCCCAAATTGCCAAATTGTTCGACCCTGCCGGCTGGTTAGCGCCGTTTATCGTTCGAGCCAAAATTTTCATGCAGGAGATTTGGCTGCAGGAACTTGGGTGGGACGAAAACATTCCAAATGAGCTTTGTCAGCGATGGCTGAATTTTCTTCAAAGTTATTCAGTGTTAGAGCAGATACGCATTCCACGCTGGCTATCGTTTCGTCCAGATTTCAAGGTCGAGCATCATGGCTTTTGCGATGCGTCGCAAAAGGCTTACGGGGCGGCCATATATGTCCGCGTAGAAGTGGGCAGCACCATTATGGTGCAACTCCTGACCGCGAAAACCCGGGTAGCACCAGTCAAAACGGTTTCGCTCCCAAGATTGGAGCTGTGCGGAGCGTTATTGCTTTCCGAAATGGCTGCAGCCATCATTCCGCAGATGCCTACGACTAACTCCGAACTTTACTGTTGGACGGACTCCACGATAGTGCTTGCATGGTTAAGCAAGCCAGCATGCCAGTGGACCACATTTGTAGCCAATAGGGTGACGAAGATCGCCCAGGCCACAAAAAGAGAGAATTGGTCTCATGTTCAATCTGAGCATAATCCAGCAGACCTGGCAAGTAGAGGAGTTTCCCTCCAAGATCTAGCCGATAGCCAGTTATGGTGGCACGGACCGACTTGGTTGCAAAATCCAAGCAACCAATGGCCAACTCAGGTCAACGCTCCGGTGACCGACCTGGAGAAGCGTGCTCTAAAAGTCCATCTCGCGAAAGCTCCTTCTGAAGAGTTGTTGGCATGTTTCTCCAAGCTAGAGAAAGCTCTACGAGTCCTTGCTTATGTTTATCGCTTCATTCAGCGGTGCAGGAAGCAGACATCTCCATCTGATGTGCATCTACTGGCCACTGAAATCGCCGCCGCCGAGCGGTTCCTAATTTCGAACACTCAGCGCAAAGAATTCCCTGTGGAATATCACTGCCTAAGTGAAAAGCGTCCAGTGCCAAGTTCAAGTGCCATCCTAAGCATGAACCCGTTTCTAGATCCGCAAGGACTGATCAGGGCATGCGGCCGTGTGGCAGCTTCCGAAAGCCTTCAATACAATGAACGCCATCCAGTGATTCTTCCGTATAACTGCCTGCTTTCTCGCCTCCTTGCGAATTTCACGCATCGCATAACTCTCCATGGTGGTAACCAGTTAATGGTGCGCCTCATCCGGTCGAAATACTGGATTCCGAGAATCAAGAACCTGATGAAAGCAGTGGTAAATTCGTGCAAAGTATGTGTGATCCACAAGCGCTTGCAAAGCCAACTGATGGGTGTCCTGCCCAAAGAAAGAGCATCGTTCTCCCGACCATTCACGTATACTGGCATGGATTACGCCGGTCCGTTCGATATAAAGAACTATACGGGAAGAGCATGTCTTATTACAAAGGGGTATGTGTTAGTTTTTGTTTGTTTCTCCACCAAGGCCATCCACTTAGAGCCTACATCTGACTTAACGACCGAGAAGTTTCTTGCCGCTTTCTCTCGCTTTGTATCCAGAAGAGGGTGTCCACGTCAAGTCCAGTCAGACAATGGCAAAACCTTTGTTGGCGCTGCCACCCTGCTTTCCCGCGATTTCCTTCAAGCCGTAAAAGAGTCGGTGACGAATGCCTATATTCATCAAGAGATGCAATGGCAATTTATTCCTCCGGGAGCACCCCATATGGGAGGCCTTTGGGAAGCAGGCGTAAAAAGCTTCAAGACGCTATTTTACAAATGCACGGCCACACGAAAATACACGTTCGAAGAGCTCTCCACGCTCTTGGCAAAAATAGAAGCGTGCCTTAACTCCAGGCCGCTCTCTCCTATGTCTGAAGATCCGACAGACTTGCTGGCTCTGACGCCAGGGCATTTCCTTGTCGGGGGACCCCTTATGTCCACGGTGGAACCCGAAGTAAAGGGGGAAACGAAATCCCTTCTTAATCGGTGGCAGCATTTGAAGGCTCTCCATCAGCAGTTCCGTGTGCGATGGAAAGAAGAGTACCTCAAAGAACTCCACAAGCGTTCTAAATGGCAGGCCCCGTCCAAAAATCTACGCATCGATGACATGGTCGTCATCAAGGACGACAACTTGCCCTCTAATGAGTGGCGGCTCGGCAGAATTGAGTCTGTTTTCCCAGGAGCTGACGGCAACGTCCGTGTAGTAAACATCCGTACTGCACGTGGAGTTATTAAACGTCCAGTGGCAAAAGTGGTGCTTTTGCCGACGGAGTCTTCCGAATCTCCACAATAATAGGCGCTCCTCTCGTCCTTAGTTGTAGTTCACTATCACTAATCATCCGTTATTTTTCATTTCGTTTTCGATCTCCTTTCGACATTCGACTACGCGCAGCATGGCTCCTCGTCAACAAAACGCACGCAGTGCTCGTGCCGTGGAGAGCAGACGTACCCGAGGTATTCAATCCTACCGATGCCGAGTCTGCCGCGGTATCCATCCTCTTCGGAAGTGCGCGAGGTTCCTAAAGCTCAGCGCTGAAAAGCGTTTGCGAGCAGTCCTCATTAACCAATACTGCGCCAATTGCCTCGCTCACGAGCATTCCACGGGAGACTGCCGAAGCGGTGATCGTTGCAAGAAGTGCGACCGATCCCACCACACGCTGCTCCACATGCACGAGCAGGTTAGCTCGTTGTCGCGGTCGCGAGCGCGCTCGCGTCGCCAACCGGTGCCAACCCGGCAAGCAGCTTCGGCCTCGTCCCAACGTTCCCGCCGGCACAATCCGCCAACTCAGCGTAGGAGTTCACCGCCACGACGACCGGAATCGACGACGCCAGGCCCATCGCTCTCGTCGCTGCTGAAACGCCACAGCGTGAACATCCTTCCCACAGCGCTGGTCAAGTTGGAGACCGGGACGAAGACCTTCGAGACCGCACCACTTATCGATCCGTGCAGCCCCATGAGCTGCATCGACGCTTCGTTGGCGTCAGCCTTTAAGCTTTCGATGACCAATGTTGGCGACGAGAAGGTCTGCACGACGACGATTCGCTCCAGGATCGACGCGAAAACGAAACTGAAGGTCGTGCTCAAGATCGAGCCCAGGGTGCGGATCCGTACACCTGTCCGGGCATTGAGCGACACCGTAGTGTCCAAGTACAGGGACATCATGCTGGCGGATGACGGGTTCCATCGGCCTGCTACCGTATCCATGGTCTTAGGAGCAGACATTTATCCTAAGGTTATCCAATCCGGATTCCTGACCTTCGACGAGGGAATGCCGGTCGCTCAAAAGACCGTGTTTGGGTGGATCGTGTCCGGTGCCTGCAGCTTGCCGTAGGATGGCTATGTTGCAACCCCAGTGATTGCAAGGGGGGCGGAATGTTCGAGTTACGGGGTTTGGACTGTCACCCGCTCTCCGCTCCCTCTTACGTTCTCCACTCCCTTTTACGCTCTCCCGCTCTTCACCACAGAGTCTCCGAGGAGTCTCCGCTGCGCTTGGGAGAACCCAACGCATTAGAATAAGCTTTAGTATGAAATAACTACCACGATCAATAAACGTACGCCCGGTCGCGCCCGCGCATTTACAAAGTCAAGTGTTCGCTTTTCTCCGAGTGTTCGATTTTCAGCAAACTAGGAAATTTCCAGGACCAGCAACCCCACCACCCTAACACCTTTAATTGCCTTTTGTCGGAGAAATCCGTTAGATCTGACAATAAATCTGGCAGCAAATTGAACGAAATTGGACGCTCGAACCTTTTGCTGCAGACCGGCAATTAAAAGGAATGAAGATTTCGTACTTATCTTATAAGTTGGTCGCTGAAGGACAAACTTGAAAAATCCAGGATATCCGGCTCGAAGGACCAAAATGTAGGGCTGTTGGGGTTTGCTGGTCCTGGAAAATTCCTATTTTGCTGAAAATAGAACACTCGAAGACTTGTAGAAATAGCGCGGGCGCGACCGGGCGTATGTTTATTGATCGTGGTTAGTTTTTACACTAAAGCTTATTCTAATGAATTGGGTTCTCCCAACCGCAGCGGAGACTCCTCGGAGACTCTGTGGTGAAGAGCGGGAGAGCGTAAGAGGGAGTGGAGAGCGTAAGAGGGAGCGGAGAGCGGGTGACAGTCCAAACCCCGTAACTTGAACAACTCCTATACTATAGGAAGTAAGGAAAAACTTGAGCTACTACTGGCTGGCAACTCACTTTCCGGATGGGAATACCCTGGTAACGGCACAAAATCAATAGTAACAACGGAGAGATTAAGATGGGCAATTGGTACATTCCAGCTCTACAAATCTCCTGGTCCAGATGGCATTCAGCCAATCCTGCTTCAGCGAGCGCTAAGTCAACTCGCAGTACCGATCAGGAAAATACTGATCAGCAGCCTAGCTTTAGGACACATATCTACTGCCTGGAGTATAGCAAAAGTGGTCTTCATTCCGAAAGCTGGAAAGAAATACATCACTGATCCGAAGTCGTTCAGACCCATCAGCTTGACATCGTTTTTGCTAAAAACGTTGGAAAAGGTAGTGGATTAGAAGATAGCATTAGAAGCACTCTGCTTGAGGAGCATCCGCTCCAACGGACGCAGCATTACTACAGGGCGGGCAGATCAACTGATACTGCCCTATATCACCTGAAAAACCGTATTGAGGATTCACTGACTCATAAGGAAGTGGCATTATGTGCCTTCTTTAGACATACAGGGTGCTTTCGACAATACCTCCCCTGAGTCATGTCAACGCATCCCTGGCAAGAAGAGGACTAGATGTGACAACCAGCAGATCGGTCAAATCACTACTGGCATCTAGGCGAGCCATGGCCACTATAGGAGGACAGTCGTCCACAGAATCTACCACAAGGGGTTGCCCCCAAGGGGGTGTCCTCTCGCCTCTCCTGGGTATATTTTGCCAAGGCTATACTGACGATATTGTCATTATAGCTAGAGGTAAATATGAGCAAACAGTCTGCGATATTATTCGAATAATGCAAGGAAGTAGGCCTGAGCCTAAATCCTAGCAAAACTGTTATTGTTCCTTTCACAAATAGGTACAAGCTACAGAGAATTAAGGCAATAACCCTGTCAGAATGTCGCATAGAGGCCAGCAAAGAAGTTAAGTATCTTGGGATACTTATGGAGGTGATGCCGCTTCATATCGTCATTGAAATGAAACGGAAAGCCACCCTAATAAGAATTGATGGAGCAGGAAATGACTGTATCCTCAAAATTAAGGATGTTGAATGAAAGCCTTAAAAGGGGTATCCCTTTGCAAATGCAACCAAGGGATGAGAGGCCATCTATCATGACAAGGACATTGCTATACTGTCTGATAGTCAAGCATCCATAAAGGCGCTCAGCAAAGCTAAGATAACATCTAAGCAATTAAATGAAGCGAGGTGGCAACGACCGTTCGCTGAACGGTTGGAGGGTCTGTGTGTCGGTAGGAACCGGTAACTCGCGCATTCAATTTCTTGGCCATGTTATAGGAAATCACAAAATTTACCCCTCACCCGAGAAAATAGAAGCTGTAACCAAGATGCCACAAACTGAACACAAGTCGAAAGTTTTTTGGGCTTGATGGGCTATTTCAGGACGTTTATAGAAAATTACGCATACACCTTGAACTGAGTTGACAAAGAAAAAGGCAATGTTTAGATTTGATTTTAATGAAGGAAATTAGCACTTTTATTACAGTCGACGATGGTCTATTGCATCCTGTTTATTTTATGTCAAAGAAGACCGCGTACCGGTACACGGTACGACCCAGACGGGTGCACTTCAGGGGGAATGGCTGTTTTGTTCGAGTATTTTTGAAATTTGCTTTCGAACTTCGTCTTTATGTAATAATGGGTAACGGTAAGATTTTGTGTGAATCGGTATATTATCTGTTGGTGGTATAGTGTGTTTGACGGCGTTGCAGAAAGTTAGTTGGTTGTTTTCGTTGTGGAAAAGACTTTTTAATAACTTGCACAGTTTAGGTATGTACTGTTTTTCCTCGCTGTTGTTATAGCTCTAGAACTTTCTTTCCTTTAAAATTACGACATGGAAATATAAAGATTTATCGCAAACAAACCTTAGCTTTTATGTAGTCTTCTGCAGAACACGCGATGGGACTACAGAAATTAACTCGACGTATTTTATTTTCTTCGATCTTCGTGTATCTTTCTTTTCTTAAACAATTTAAATTTTAAACAACCCTCTGCAGAACACGCGATGGGACTGCACAGGCCATTCACATATTTATTCTTTCTTTATTACGTCATTTTACTCGAATCATAATCTCCGGGCCGGACTAAGGGTCATTCGACCCGTGCCGAGAGTCTGCCAGGCTGGGGGCCCGGGAAACAACTAGCCCAGTCGCTAACGGAGAGTCCGGGCAATTGGCGTCCGCCCGGTCTAGTTAGCCTTACCCGGGTACTCTGCCCGGGTGGACCGTTTATTTCTCTGCAACTCATGGGAACTATGAACAATAGAACTAAAAAGATCAAAATACCGCAGGCCTTGACTGCGGGAAATGTCGGAAGACAATTTGAGGACCGTCTCCTTGACGGAGAGCGGCCTAGTTCGGTGGTAACACAAAAAATGCTCGTAATCGGAGGGTGCCAACGGCACAAGCACGCCCAGTTGCAGGAGGGAAGAATCCGGCAGCCACACCGAGTCACTCGAATGTGGTCCAAGCCGGCCAAGCGGGACGGGCTAAAAACCATGACACCTCCGACGGAAACGCCTAAGAGGCAGAAGGTGGAGAAGAGCAGGCCACTGACTGCTCCTTTCGATGGCCCAAGTACCTCAAGTGCTGCAAAGGCAAGTGAGGTACGCGAGCACGTACTCATATGCGGCCGTAACTGGGGCCATTAAAGTTGCGGTCGTACCAGAGGGATACCCAAAAGTCGTCCTTAGGAGTGACAGCCTCTCACAGCTCGAGGACGCACTACTGGAAGAGATAGTCCTGTTCGGTTGGTATTCCCCAATTAAGTTTGGAGGAATCCACTGCCTCAGGCTTCCCCCTAGCAGTAAATGTCAGATCACAGAATTATTCGTTTTAACATAGGGCTAAGTCTAAAATGTAGCGAAAATACGAACTGGGAAGGGTTTAATGCCTCCTTACTGCGAGATCCAGTTACTAGGGTAACCGGGAAACTCCGTACCACTCTAGAACTGGAGACGAAGATATTAAGTCGTGTTTTACTAACGCGTTCAGAGAAAACTGATCCCTTGGCCGAGCCAGGGATAAAGGTGCTCCATGGTGGAACTTTTTGTAACACCCAGTTGAAAGATTGGTTTTCAGTTTTGAATTTACTTTTTATTGATTTGTAGGAGCAGGGAAGGTCCCGCTCCATTCGAAGTTAATTCGTGAATAATTTGGCGATCTACATACAATGGTTTCTTAGCCTAAGTCGAGGAGCAGCGCTGCCGGCATAGCCTGCAGCGCAGCGACGCTTATTTGCGTTTCCTACATATATATATATATTGTCGCCGAGCGACGGTGCTGGAGGAGGGGTGCTATAGGCACACATATTAGCGGTCAGCGCTTGGCCAGCGTGAGTACTGCTGATCATGCAAATTTGGTACGTTGCCCTCAACATACGCTTGGGCTGAACTGTTTATGTACACATTGCAACAGAGTGCTACAATGTGATTGTATATTATGAATACAGTGGTTAACCGATATGTGTGCATACTACATCTCCCTCCTTTTGAAAAATAACGTAATATTATGAAGTTATTTTAAAGGTAGTTTATACATTATTAAAAATTGTGTTATGATTGTTTTTAAGGACATTTATGTAGTGAGAATTTTTTAGTAAAACCTCAAAAAGAAAAATATTTTTTTTTTTTTATTATTATTAATATTATTATTTTTATTTTTATGCCTATGTATGATCATACTATAAATATTTACGACGTCGCAATTTTTAATCTGTCTTTATGAACAGTTTGCTTTTTATTTTTATTATTAGTTATTATATTGTTATTATTTTCTCCTATTTCCGTTACTTTATACGGACCTGTATATTTGGAATCCAACTTATGACCTGTTTCGTTTTTTAATAGAACATTATCTCCTACTAATATATCTAAGTTCTTTGCTTTCTGATCATAAAGTTTCTTATTTTTCTCTTTATGTTCGTCTATCATAATTCTAGCTCTCTTATAGGCTACTGCTAATCTATATTTACTTTCCTTAGCATAATCATCTACATTATATATGGGTTCTATATTAGTTATGCTATTAAATTGATTTGGCAAGTTATTTGTTTTACCAAAGACAAGTTCGTATGGACAATAGTTATGTGCTATTGATGGGGTCGTGTTAAAACAGTATACGAAATATTTAAGCCATACGTCCCAATTAGTTTTATCAACCGATATGTATGAACGTATATATTCATTGAAAGTTCGGTGACTTCTTTCGACTGTTCCAACTGTCTGGTGATGATGTGCAGTTGATGTTATATTTTTTATTTTAAGATATTTGCACAAGTCATTTATAACTGAATTCTTATATTCTGTTCCCATGTCCGTAATGAACGTCTTCATTGGACCGTACTTTAGAATAAAAGATTCATAAATTGCTTTAGCGACAGTATTTGCGCTTTTGTTTGCAACTGGTATGGCAACTAGATATTTAGTTAAATCACATATTAGTGTGATTGCATATTCATTGCCATTTCCTGATTTTGGTAGCGGACCTATAGTGTCCACTATCACCCTGTCGAAAGCTTTTATTGGGGTCTCTGTTATTGTTAACGGAGTTATTGTATTTCTTGTCACTTTTGATTTTTGGCATTTCTGACATTTTTTAATGTACTCAGTTATATCTTTAGACATACCTTTCCAGTAATAGTATCTTTTGACCTTGGCCAAGGTTTTTGTGATGCCTGTGTGACCTCCTTGTATTGGATCGTCATGAAATGTAGACAATATAGCTTCTTTTTCTTTTAATTTTTCTATTAGGGTCACCGGGTTGAGTAGCGCTACTCTCAATGATTTTAATATTTTATTGCCCATTATTTTGAAATTATCAATTGAAACATATTCAAAGATATTTTCCCACGGTGCCACTTTTAAATTTATACCGGCTTGCATTTCCAGCCTTTGGAAAAAATGACCTAAATCAAGTATTCCATTAGTATATAAATCGCTAACATCATATCTTGCAATAATTTTCTTACCATGTTTAAAGAAAAATAGCATATTTTTTATATGCAAGGTCACTACTTTACGTAATTCGTCATTTTTGATGACTTCATATACGTTGGGCTTTGAAGCTTTTTCTATAGATTGCTTAGGCAATTCTATTTCTTTATCTCCTGCGCAGGATTTTTGTCTACTTTGATATCTTGTAGTGACTTTCTTTATGTTTCTGTTCATTTCTTGTAGTTCTTTGATGGTTATTCTTGATAACGCATCAGCTACATAGTTGTCTTTTCCCTTTAGATACTCAACTGTAAAATTATACTCCTCTAATTCAAGTCTCATACGCGTTAGTTTAGAGCTCGGATTTATCATAGAGAACAGGTATGTAAGTGGTCTGTGGTCTGTTTTGACAGTGAAATGTCTACCATAAATATATGGTCTGAAATGAGTTATTGCCCAATGAATTGCTGCCAATTCTTGTTCTGTTGTGCTTTTATTACTTTCACCCTTTGTAAACGCTCTTGATGCATATGCCACTGGAAGTTGGAGACCTTTTTTGCATTGAGTTAACACTGCTCCACAAGCTTGCTTACTTGCATCCGTTATTATGCAAAATTCTTTGCTGAAATTTGGGTATTGTAATAAATTGGGATTAACCAGTGCCTATTTGAGATGTTCGAAGGCATGCTGGCATTCAGCTGTCCATTCGAATTTTACATCTTATTTACATAATCTTGTTATGTGACGAGAATATTTGGCAAAATTTTGGATAAAACGTCTGTAGTAATTGCAAAATGCAATAAATCGTCTAGCACTGTCCGCATCGTGTGGGACTGGATAATTTTTGATGACGTCATACTTTTTGTCATCTGGCAAGATTCCTTTATCTGTGCATTTGTGTCCCAAAAATGTGACTTCATGCATGAAAAATGAACATTTTTCTGGATGTAGCTTTAGGTTGTATTTCCTGCATTTCTCAAAAACATCAGTCAAGTTTTTAACCATATGTTTTTCGGAACAACCAATAACTATTAAATCATACATATACAGGAATGCTTGAGAAGGTTCAAGTCCAGAGATAGCTATAGTCATCATTCTCTGAAAAGAATTTGGTGCTATTTTTAGACCGAATGGTAATCGCGTGAAGCGATATGAGCCATTGCTCGTTGAAAAGGACGTTACATCTCTTGAACTTTCTTCGAGTTCAATTTGATGAAAACCTGACATTAAGTCTAAGCACGAAAAATATTTTGCTCTACCTAGTTGATCTAAAATATCATCAATTCTAGGGAGTGGGAATTTATCGGACAACAATTTTTTATTAATTTGACGATAGTCAATTACTTATCGCTATTTTTTCTTGTCAGAACCAGGAAGAGATTTCTTTGGAACTAACAAAAGTGGGCTGTTATATGGGGACACAGACGGTTCGACTATTTTGTTATTAATTAATTTTTCTACCTGTACTTAAATTTCGTCAAGTTGACTATGAGGATTTCTATAATTTTTAATATATACTGGTTCATCATCTGTCAATCTTAGCTTTTGTTTGTAGAAATTATTTGTTGTGATTGATTCGGTTTCAAGTCCGAATACATCGCTATACTTGGTGCATAAATCTGTTAGTGTAGATTTGAATTGTGGTGGAAAATTTTTTGTTAATTGAGACATGACAGTTTTTTCTCTTGCTTCAGGATTGGTTTGAACTATGTCATAGTTCGAAAGTGATTCATATTGTAGATCTTTTATATTTACTATTTGATCTTTATTATTTGTATTCAGCAATAGGACAAATGCATTTTTGGTTGTTGCAACTGTGTTTGCAACATAAATGCCTTTTTGAATTTCCGGGTTTTTTATTAAAACACTATCTTCATTTGAGGATAGTTGTATTTTTCGGACAACCTGGGATCTTGCTGGTAGAATTATTGAGTTATTACCAGAGCTGTATGTTATTCGAACGTATATTAGGAAATTCAAATTAGTTGGTCTCATCTTGAGCCAATCTTCTGTTTGATTAAAATCTAATTGACAATTGAATTTCTTTATGAAATCAATTCCTAAAATTCCATCACATGGGATTAAGAAATGTGAATCTACTATATGAAAATCGTGTGGAATTATGTAATTGCCTGTCTGTATCTCAATTGAAGTAAATCCTTTGGATTGAATTAATTCTTGTCCTATTCCTTGAATATTAATTTTATTGCTGCCTTGGATATCATTAAAGATATCAGAATTTTCTTTTAGAAGAGAAATATCTGCACCTGTGTCTATTAAAAAGACAAGTTTTTTATTTGTTTCTACATTGACAAAATTAACAAATATGTTTTGGCTAAGATTAATTGTGTGAACCTTGTGTCTATTTATTGATGAGCAGCTAAAGGGTGTTCGGAGTTTCCCGAATTATTTTGGGCTACTCTTACATATCTCTGATTATTGTTGTTTTGGCCTCGGTTCGAGTTGCCACGGCCTCTAAAGTTTCCTTTATTATTATTGTCATTGGTATTGTTATAACGATGACCGCCTCTGTAATAAGGGCGGCCCCTTGTGTTATAACGACCGTCTGATTTTGGTAGAACAGAACAGCGTTGGAATGTCCAGTTGCTTCTGTGCAACTGTCTATAAATTTAGATATGGCATCGTTCATACTGTTGAACGTGCCTGCTTGCATGATAACTTTAACTTTATCAATCGAGCAATTCCTCGTCATTGCTTTGACGGCTTGTGTCGTGCTATATTTGTTTGCAAGTTCTGGTTTCAAACCATCACTAATATAAGCACCTTCTAGGGCTTTTGTTAATTGCTCCACCTCTTGCGTGTAAAGGTTGGCTGTTTTGTTCTTTTGCTGCAGATTTAGTAATTTTGCAGAGAGTACCTCAACAGATTCACCCTTTACTGTTCGCGAGAGTTTATCTTTAATTTCCTGTATAGTATTTTCCGTGCTAATGAGATTCCTAGCATAGCCTTTTAGTTTGGTCTTAATGACATAGACTGCTAAAGTCTCATGTTCTCCTTTTATCGAATCTAACAAGTTCAGAGCGTCTTTGAAACTCTGTAGGTTTTCTGCTTTGCCGTCGTACTCAAATAATAGAGACGAGGCTGTTTTTAGGAAATCTACTACTGATTGTGCCATCTTGTCTACTATTTTACTTTCTGTTGGCTTATTTCTTTCCTCAGCA
The DNA here is from genome assembly GCF_004382145.1 of Drosophila mauritiana. NCBI lineage: Eukaryota > Metazoa > Arthropoda > Insecta > Diptera > Drosophilidae > Drosophila > Drosophila mauritiana. The sequence continues at coordinate 762,629 of NW_022881582.1, forward strand.
ATTACGTCTAGTAATAGTTCAGCTGGGAAATTTAGTGTATTTGGAACAAGTACTTGTAACTTGTGCCTTTGTGACACATATAATATGTTCTCTTTTAATCGAGATATTATATCTTTTACTTGTGTCTGTTGTAACGAAGAAAATTTCGTATTGTGGTCAAGTATTATGACACGAACCTCGTTATATTTTCCTAATAGTGTCTCTAAATGTTTTATCTTTGTATCGTTACTTATTGGTGCACTCTTATTGAGGCACTTAAACGATCTATCAAAGTCTTCCCGCAGTTTCTTGATTTTAGCTATTATATTTAGCCAATCCATCAAGTTAGGAACTGGGGTGTAATAAAAAGATTTATTTAATAAATTTAATAAAAAGATTTATTTAATAAATTTAATAAAAAGATTTATTTAATAAATTTAATAAAAAGATTTATTTAATTATATTTTATATTTAATTTTATATTTTCATATTTATTTATATGTTCATAACTAGGCTTTTTTTTTTCTTTTCTTTTTGAAGCTTTTGACAGGGCAGTTTTATGTTTGCTTACTTGGGTTAAATTTGTTTTTTTTTTTTTGCTTTATTTATTGCCTTTCAGCTATCAAACCCTGTCCAAGTCATTAGCTCTGCTTACATATCTTTTCTTAAGGCATTTACTATGCATTTTGTATATTTTATAACATGAATTTATCAACATAACTATTGTTATAATAATTAAACAAATTATTATGTAATCCAGGTTTAAAGGAACAACTTCGACCTTGTTGATTACATTGGCAGTGGAGTCCACTGACTTAACATCTACTAGACCCATTTTTGAAAAGAGGCTTTCTCCTAATACAGTATTTTCTATATATATTGGGTCTGGGTAAAATTTACTTATAGAGTTGTCAAATGACATTTACTTAATTTTTATTTATTGATTTTGTTTTTTTTTTTTAATTTTAAAATATTTATTTTTTTTGTTAAGACGCCTTGCGGCGGTGAGAAATTTAAAATTAATTCATCCGTATGAATTTACAGGTTGGTTTCTTACCTAAATTTTCGTTTGGCTTTACAGGCCGAACTTCTCATCGGGCAGAAAAGGTTCCGCTCAATGTTACAATTGGTTTTTATAATTATTAAAAAAAATATGCATCGCAGTGCAATCAGAAAAAAATTTTGCACACAGTGCTATTAAAAAAAATTTTGCGCTCTTTGAAGCGCTGTCGGTTCCCTCTTGTCATTTGTTGTTGGTGATCCACCGTTGTTGTAGTGTGCGGATAGCGCACCACAGTGTGAATACTATTCCCGCGTTGACGTAGTGGGCGGGCTGCACACCACGTTATCCTGTGTCAGCTGGGCGTCGCCGGTGTTGGCACGCTGACACGCCCTCGATGACGTAGTGAGCGGGCTGATCACCACGTGATAATGTCCTCATGTTAGTGTTGTGTGCCGGTGTTGCAATGCTTGCAAGTGCGTTCACAATGTGGTGTGAACAAGGGTCCCTCGCAGTCCTTCGGGCAGATCTTCTTAAATTCCGGAAGGCTTTTTGGCTGGGTAGGTTGAATATTATTAATTTTTGGTATGCATTTTATTTCATTTACTGAGTGAGCGGGTGTGGTTGGGTTTGTTTCACTAAGAAAATTGACGTAGTGGTCTAGCTCGGCTTGTAGTTTTTGAGCTTTCGACCATACTGGCGGTGGAGTGTTCGTATATAATAGCCACTTTAGGTGCGCTATTCTCTTCTTTGCTTTATTTCGAACTCCGCCCCTGTTTTTACCCATCACACTCACACTCTACTCACTCAGATCATTGTTTCTCCGCTCCAGTTGTTCGTTGAAGTTGTTGCGTGGTCAAAGGTTTTTTTTTCCTTCTGCGGAGCGACAAATGCCGGGCGTGCTGATCTTCTCACATCCAGTGCTTGCTGATGTAAGTTGGAATTTATCACAAGCGGCTTCCTTTTTTCCTTTTCCTTCTGCTACAGCTTATACGTGTCCTGTCACGGTCGCCATGTTGTAACACCCAGTTGAAAGATTGGTTTTCAGTTTGAATTCACTTTTTATTGATTTGTAGGAGCAGGGAAGGTCCCGCTCCATTCGAAGTTAATTCGTCAATAATTTGGCGATCTAAATACAATGGTTTCTTAGCCTAAGTCGAGGAGCAGCGCTGCCGGCAAGCCTGCAGCGCAGCGACGCTTATTTGCGTTTCCTACATATATATAGTGACATATCCATAAGTCCCTAAGACTTAAGCACATGCCTACACACCAATACACACACAATATGTACACCCAAATACACCCCCTATGTACCCAACAAATATCATATAAGAATAAATTGTCATAAGATCCTCAAAACCAAGGTTAAATGGAAAAACCCCAAATCATAATGGACTGTCATAAGATCCTCAAAACCAAGGTTGAATGGAAAAATCCCAACTCCAATAATCACCCACAAGTAGACTAAACATCACGTCCCCACGTTCAAACTTCGGACTCGCAGTCCCGAAAAACAAAAGTGTCAAATTATAAGCCAAAGCACTTGTATCCAAGAGCAAATGCACTTGATCCAAGAGAAGCATAAAACAATTAAAGTCAGAAGCTTTTTCTCTTCACTTGATCATATCCCTTAAGTCCAAAGTCCACATTAGAAAAGCTCGATACCGAGGCTTGAACGTCAACCAAATCAGAATAAGTAGATGAGTTCAGTTTGAGACCTAATTGTAATTGGTCGGTTTTCTTCAACTAAAAATATATTTGTAATCATTCAGTAAAATAAAGTTATATTTTTTTTACTTATGAATATTGCGAGTATTTAATTGGCGCAGTCGGTAGGATCCAATAAATAAAAAGAGTCCTTTTAATACGGTACTAATCCATTGAAGGATATGTTATACGACTAACTATCCAGGATTAGCGAATTAAAACAGTGATTCTAACATTATTTTTGAGATCCGCAAAAGAATCTACGTGAAAGTAGAAATTAAATAAAAATCCCGTGCGGTCGGAACCAAAGTTAACTAAAAGACTTTCAATTCCGTAATCTAAAAATAAACTTATAGTTTTGAAAAAAACTAAATACTAAAAAATTAAAAACCAAAACCGAAGAAAAACAAATACACCATGTCGGTTCCACAACTATCAGAGATCCATTTAAATCAACTATTGAATCAGATAAAGGAATTAAACCACTACGATGGCACACCTGGAAGATTATCTGGATTTGTGAATCAAATAGAATAACTACTTAATTTATATCCAACACAAGATCCGAGACAAGCACACGTCGTATATGGAGCAGTGAAGCGATTACTAATGGATGCAGCGCTAGAAGTCGTAACCCAAGAAAGAGCAACAACATGGATGGAAATGAAGGAAACATTGGCAATGGCATTCAAGGATCACAGGCCATATACAACCATTATAAAACAACTAGAAGAAACACCATACCCAGGAAGCATCAGTAAGTTTATAGAGAAACTAGAAATACAATATTGGATTATATTTGATAAGTTAGAATTAGAAAATGATCCCGTTGATAAATCAAACTATACAGATATGTTGAATAGGACTGTAAAAACTGTAATAGATCGAAAACTACCGGATAGAATTTATATGACATTGGCACGTAAAGATATTGACACTATTTACAAATTAAAGCAAGTATCAATGGAAGTAGGACTTTATGATGCTAGTCCAGAAAATCACCGTCCAAGTAGATCAGAAGTGAACAAACATAGGAACAGGGGAAATAATAATCAAAATAATTATCAGAAATATTACAGTAACAGAAATCAAAATTATTATCAATCTGGCATGAATCCTAGCAATAATACACAACCCCCTCAAAATTCGAACCAGTTTATACCAAATCAAAATCAGTATTCACCTCGTTTCATACCAAATCATCTAAAAGGAAACTATCACACATATAGAAGGGATTTAACACAAGCCCAACAAAATAACCCCCTTAACTTCCAACCTTCAACTTCAAGAGTCAGAGTGACCAGTACAGAATGGATGTAAATTTTCATCAAGCTGCCTCGGACACTCAAGAGAAAGACAAGTACACATCAGTCCCTATGTAGAAATAAGTTATCATAATAAAATTTACAAAGGAATGATCGACACAGGATCATCAATAAACATTATAAAAGAAAATTTTGAAAACATAGAAGAAAACCTTACAGTATATACTATTAAAGGTCCAATTAAACTAAAGAAAAGTATAATAATAAAACCCACTTCATTCTGTCCGTCTGTCCAAAAATTCTATATCCACAAATTTTCAGACAATTATGATTTCCTATTAGGTCGAAAGTATTTAGAAGATACAAAAGCTAAAATAAACTATGATAATAATACAGTAATTTTAGGGTCCAAAACATTTAAATTTTTGTATGATGAAAAGAAGGGCGAGACCGCATCCAAATGCCTCGACCCGCAGCAAAAGATTGATTCTGCCCCAGTGGAGAAAATCAATCCAAAAAACGCAAAAGGTTAAGACCATATCTAAGGGCCTTAAACCAAAGCGTCAACAACAAAAGAAAGAGACCGCATCACCTAAATGCCTCATTTCAAATGTTGTTAGTGACACAGTGGACAATGATGTAACACATCTCGATTCCATGTCCGTTGACGACGATATAGTCAACTTCGCGATTAACAATGAGTTACGCGAATGTAACGAGTATAGACTCGAACATTTAAACACAGAAGAAGTTGAATGTTTAAAGAAGGTCCTATATGAATATAGAGACATTCAGTACAAAGAGGTCGAAAATTTGACCTTCACAAGTACAATTAAACATGTCATACAAACTCAACATGAAGATCCAGTATACCGTAAACCCAACAAGTACCCCCAAAGCGTTGACCAAGAAGTCAACAAACAAATTAAAGAAATGATAGAACAAGGGATTATTCGCAAATCAAAATCCCCTTACTGTTCTCCTATCTGGGTGGTCCCCAAGAAGGCAGACGCCTCTGGGAAACAAAAATTCAGGTTGGTAGTCGATTACAGGAATCTAAATGAGATAACTGTTAATGAGAAATTTCCCATTCCCCGAATGGACGAAATATTGGACAAATTGGGTAGATGCCAATATTTTACGACAATAGATCTAGCTAAAGGTTTTCACCAAATACAGATGGATGAAAATTCTATTGCAAAAACTGCTTTTTCCACTAAGCATGGGCACTATGAATATACTCGTATGCCTTTTGGTTTAAAAAATGCTCCAGCTACTTTTCAGAGATGTATGAATAATCTTCTGGAAGATTTGATCTACAAAGATTTCTTAGTCTATTTAGATGATATTATTGTTTATTCCACTTCATTGGAAAAACACATTTTATCTCTAAAGAAAGTTTTTGAAAAACTGAGAGAAGCCAATTTGAAATTGCAGCTAGATAAATGTGAATTCATGAAGAAAGAAACTGAATTCCTAGGACACATTGTCACAACAAACGGCATCAAACCTAACCCAAACAAAACCAAAGCGATCACAAACTTTCCATTACCTAAGACACCTAAACAAATAAAATCATTTTTGGGATTATGTGGATTCTATCGCAAGTTTATTCCTAACTTTGCAAAAATAGTCAAACCCATGACCCTCAAACTAAAGAAAGGTGCTGTAATAGATACGAAATGCAAAGACTACATTGAATCATTTGAGAGACTAAGGGTTTTGATAACATCAGATCCGATATTAATCTACCCTGATTTTTCAAAGCCCTTTTCTCTAACAACTGACGCAAGTAATGTAGCTATTGGTGCAGTGTTATCACAGAATCATAAGCCCGTTTGTTATGGCAGCAGAACGCTAAACGAACACGAAATCAACTATGCTACTATTGAAAAAGAACTGTTAGCTATAGTTTGGGCGACAAAATATTTCATGTCATACTTATTCGGAAGGCCATTTGAAATAATGAGTGATCACAAGCCATTGGTATGGCTCAATAATATCAAAGAACCAAACATGAAACTACAAAGGTGGAAAATCAAACTTAATGAATTTGATTATAAAATAAAATACCTTCCAGGCAAAGAAAATCATGTCGCGGATGCTCTTTCCCGCACAAAGATAGAAGAAGTCATGGTTGGCGAAGTCGCAAACAGCGCAAACGCAACTATACATAGTGCCAACGAAGATAATTTGAATTATATATCCATAACAGAGAGACCAATTTCTTCTCTAGACAAATAGAGATAGAAAAAGGCGACAGTGACACAACAAGTGTAACTCACTTCTTTCAAAAATTAAAGATTAAAATAATCTATAAAGAAATGACACTTGAATTCGCCAAAAACCTCATTAAGGAATATGTGTGCACCAAGAAAAGTGCAATTTACTTCCCTAATGATAAAGATTTTCTGATTTTTCAGAGGTCATTTACCGAAATCATAACCCCTAACAATTTCACAAAACTATTAAGATGTACAACCAAGCTAATTGACATACTAACTTATGCGGAATTTAAGGACTTAATCCTAAAGAAACATAAGGAACTTTTACATCCAGGTATTGAAAAAACCGTTAATTGGTTTAAATAACAATATTATACGTATACAATCACAAAACTAAACATAATAGTACCAAACCATATCCCGCGGACATTTTTCTATATGCAGGTAGTCCAGACTTTAACGTACAACAAAACAAAATTGATAAGATAGAATACCTTAATAAGAATAGGCATAACTTTGAAGTTGACACAAAATATAGACAGGCTCCACTTGTAAAGAGTAAAATAACTAGCCCATTTAAAAAGACAGGAAAAATTGAACAATTGGATAGTAAACATTTTGAAGAGACAAATCGCGGCAGGAAAATCGTACATTATAAATCAAAGTTTAAGAAAAAGAAAAAATTTAATAAGAGTAAATACGATAATTCCAGACCAACCAATGAAGAGCAAGATACACATCACATTCCTAATAATGCTTAGTTGCATGATATCATTTATCACCATGGTTAAATGCAGCAATATCGAAGTAAACCCAATAAGCGCGAAAAATGGATAACTTGCATTCCAAACTGGAACAATGGAAATTCCAACCAGCTACGAATATGATTATTTGAGTATAAACATAACAAAGACAATGCTAATGTTCGACAACCTAGTAACTGAAGCAAATGATTATCCCAATGTACCACAGATACAATATTTAGTCGATAAACTAAAACGGGAAATAAATGGTTTAAGAATTATTCAGCGAAGCAAAAGAGGTCTTTTAAACGTAGTAGGAAAGGCTTATAAATACTTATTCGGTACACTAGATGAAGACGATAGGGAAGAACTAGAGGAAAAAATTAATAATATGTCAGAAGACTCCGTAAAAACCCATGATCTAAATATGATTATCGACATAATCAACAGCGGTATTGACATAATTAATAAACTCAAATTAGAAAAAGAATTAAGGCAACAAATTGCGATACTTATATTCAACCTTCAACAGTTCACAGAATACATAGAAGATATAGAATTAGGTATGCAATTAACCAGACTAGGAATCTTCAACCCAAAATTATTAAAACACGATTATTTGAAACACGTAAATTCGGAGAAAATGCTAAAGATAAAAACATCAACTTGGCTCAAAACAGATACGAACGAAATTTTGATTATTTCCCACGTTCCTAGCGAAGTCACTAAAGTTCCGATATTCCAAATAGTTCCGTACCCAGATGAACATAACTATATTCTAACCGAGCAAATATTCGATAAGTTTTATATATTCAATAACCAAGTATTTCATAAGGATACAGATAAAATAATATTCGACAAATGTATTATTGGACTTATAAAACAAGAACAAACTCAATGCAAATACACTAAAACCCATAGAAATTTTCAAATAAATTACATAGAACCAAATATACTTTTAACATGGAATATTCCTGAAACAATTGTCAACCAAGATTGTACAAATAACCAAATAGTAATCTCAGGAAACAACATTATTAAAATTAAAAATTGTACCATGCAAATAGATGAGTTTCTAATTTCAAATAACCTAGCAGATTTTACACAAACGATTTATATTACCAACAATGTTACACGCTTAGAACCAATAAATCACTTACAAACAAAAGAAATGATAAGAGACCATGTAAAACACTATAACTTCTTTCAAATTATATGCATTACAACATTTGTCATCATGATAATTAGTTTGACTCTGTATTTAGCATATAAGTTTAAAAATATACCTAAGAAAATTGTTGTCAAATATCGTAAACAAAAAGAAGAACATCCGCACCTAGAAACTAATGTCAAAGAAGATATTCAACTAGGAAACAATATTTTGATATACCCAAATCTAACGACCTGAGGACAGGCCAAATTCAAAGGTTGGGGGAGTGACATATCCATAAGTCCCTAAGACTTAAGCACATGCCTACACACCAATACACACAATATGTACACCCAAATACACCCCCTATGTACCCAACAAATATCATATAAGAATAAATTGTCATAAGATCCTCTAAACAAAGGTTGAATGGAAAAAACCCCAAATCATAATGGACTGTCATAAGATCCTCAAAACCAAGGTTGAATGGAAAAATCCCAACTCCAATAATCACCCACAAGTAGACTAAATATCACGTCCCCACGTTTAAACTTCGAACTCGCAGTCCCGAAAAACAAAAGTGTCAAAAGTGAGCAAATGCACTTGATCCAAGAGAAGCATAAAACAATTAAAGTCAGAAGCTTTTTCTCTTCACTTGATCATATCCCTTAAGTCCAAAGTCCACATTAGAAAAGCTCGATACCGAGGCTTGAACGTCAACCAAATCAGAATAAGTAGATGAGTTCAGTTTGAGACCTAATTGTAATTGGTCGGTGTTCTTCAACTAAAAATATATTTGTATGTAGTAGGCTGCTCCTTCTACCCTCTTCCTCTACTCTTAGTCATACATTCCTAGTCATACATACCTAATTATACATAGCCAATCTAGTCATAAGCTTATACATTCATACACCCATCCTTACTATATACAAATATTATCGAGAAACTTATCGACTGATCGACTCGCCACTCTGCAGAGAGCGCGGCAGTCAGTCGCTGTTGAACCAAGCTAGAGTAAAGATCGAAATAAAAGAGACAATTGAAATAGTATTCGTAACTTCTGTAAACGGCGGCTAAAATCTCAGAAGTGGGATTAATAATCCAAAATGGACTATAAAATCATCCTGAACGACTTTTCGCTGACAACTCTAAAAGATTGGCTACGTATTCTGGGCCAAAATACGGAGGGCACAAAAGCCGAATTAATCGCGAGACTGCAAGACATCCCAACGGCAGTTCGGGGCGATTGTCCACCGGAGCACCCCCAGAAATACGGTCCACCAAGAAACGACATTTTTTCTTCACTGGATTTCCAGAATTGTGAAATTAACACCGATCACGTAAGTGTGAATGAGATGGACAGAAAAGAATCAACCGAAACTGGCAGTGAGAGGGAGACAAACATGTTCGAGCTACAGCAACTACGCGCAGAGCTAGCAGAAGCGAAGGCAATGCTTAACGGAACACGATCGAGCTTGCAGTTCCAAGAACAACAACAACCAGAGCAAAGCAAGGCTACAGTTAGTTCCGTTATCCAGACGGCGCAGTTTACGAAGGCTGGCGCCACAAAAGATAACACAACATTTCACTCGCCGCAGCGATCCAACGAGAGAGCGGAGAGCCAGCGTTTTCCAGTTGATGTTCTCGCTCTCGCCAAAGAGACGATAACCGATTACGATGGGAAAACTTGCGCGCGTGCCTGGATAACAGTGGTCAAAAATATCGCACGCACTTTCAACATCGATGACAACCATTTACGCATCTTACTCATCACTAAACTTAAAGGAAACGCGCAAGTCTGGTTACATGCGCACCCTGCTCGATTGATCGAACCAATTGACAATTTGCTTGATCAATTGTCATTGACTTTTGGCGAGCAATCATCCAAGGCTGAGATCCGGCGAAAATTCGAGAGTCGCAAGTGGGAAACCGAGGATAATTTCTGCAGTTATTACGATGAGAAGATGGCTCTCTCAAACGGGATAAACATCGACGACGACGAACTACTGGACCAGGTGATGAGGGCATACCGCTGCAAAGTTTCCGTACCCAAGCACGGATTCAATGCTTCTCTACTCCATCGGAGATGCTACGCGCATTTTTGAACATCCGTTTGCCAGCTCGGAGGGAGCCACCTGTACAGCCAACCGACTACAAAGATGCCATACGATGCGCAAACTGTAATTAAAGAGGACACAAAGCTGACATCTGCAAGAAGCCCAAACGTGAACCAGGTTCGTGCTACGCCTGTGGAGAACTTGGACACCTGGTGGCACAATGTCCCACAAGGAAGAGCGTTTCAAATTAAAATTAAATTTTTTTGAAAATGCTTATAAGCCGATAATTTCAGAATGCCTCATAGACTCTGGCAGTCCTATATCTATCATTAAAAAGTCACTTATTAACGAGACAATGAAGTTAGCCCTAGTTAATACTTGCTATTTTGGTTTAAACAACTGTATTCTCAAAACACATGGACAAACCACATGTTATGTATTGAAAGGATCAATAAAAATATATTTTCGTTTAATCATTGTTTGCGACCAGTCTATGAGGTATAATGTTATTCTCGGCAGAGATTTTTTAACTGCATGCAATTTAAATTTAGACCCGTACACCTTGGGAATGATTGCGTTGAGAAAACCCATGGAAATAAACAAAAGATCAATGTATACTGAATATGATAGTCCTGAGAAATCATTAGAAAATGAAATTGTTAGTCCAAAATCGTTAGAAAATGAAATTGTTAGTTCAAAATCGTTAGAAAATGCAATTGTTAGTCCAAAATCGTTAGAAAATGAAATTGTTAGTTCAAAATCGTTTGAAGATGCAATTGTTAGTCCAAAATCGTTAGAAAACGAAATTGTTAGTCCAAAATCGTTAAAAAATGCAACTATTAGTCCGAAATCGTTAGAAAATAAAATCGTTAATCAACAGCATAAAGAAACTGGTCCAATATCGTTAAGAGATGAAATAGTTAGTCAACAAAAGAATATCAGTAAATCAAAATTATCAGAAGATGAAATTGTTAACACTTCAAAAGAAATCGTTAGTTTTAAATTGCCAAAAGATAAAAACGTTTACGAACACTTAAATGACAACTTTGATAAGGAAGTACTAAGAATGTGTCATGTAACTGAAAGTGAGTTAGAATACAAAATAGGAGAAAATGTTAGCAATAGGTTACAACTAGAATTCGCTAGGTTGTTTAGAAATTTTTATATAAATGCAAAAAGTGAAATACAATTGTGTTTGGAAAACCCCGAAACCGTTTAGCTGTTCTCCTAGGAGGCTTTCATACACAGAAAAAGACAGGTTACAAAAACTATTAGACGAATATTTGGAAAACGGATTTATACGACCAAGCGACTCGGAATATGCATCGCCCATTGTTTTAGTGAAAAAGAAAACTGGAGACTTACGTATGTGCGTCGACTTTAGAAAACTTAATAAAATGACAATGAAAGACAACTATCCTCTACCTCTTATAGATGACTTGTTAGATAGAATGAATGAGAAAACTGTTTTCACCAAACTCGATCTTAAAAACGGTTTTTTCCACGTGCATGTTAAAAAAGAATCAATAAAATACACCTCTTTCGTTACACCATTAGGCCAATACGAGTGGCTGCGAATGCCATTTGGCCTCAAAAACGCCCCGTCTGTGTTCCAAAGATTTGTTAACAAAATTTTTGCTGATATGATTAGAGAAAACAAAGTAGTAGTATATATGGACGACATTCTATTGGCAACCGAAAATATAAACGAACACTTAGAAACGTTGAAAGAAATTTTTAAAAGATTAGTTGAAAATAAACTTGAATTAAGAATAGACAAATGTGAGTTTATGCAATCGAGTATAAAATATCTTGGGTTCATAATAAATAAAGACGGCATAACGCCCAATGACAAAGGAATCGAGGCAATAAAAAATTTCCCAATACCTAACAATGTTCATACAGTACAAAGTTTTTTGGGATTATGCTCATATTTTCGACGGTTCATAAAAGACTTTTCTAGACTAGCTAAACCACTGCACGACATTCTTAAAAAAGATAAACCGTTCAAATTTGGTAGTGAAGAAATGATTTGTTTTAATATGTTAAAAGATAAAATAATACAGTCACCGGTCTTAGCTATATACAACCATAAACACGAAACAGAATTGCATTGTGATGCAAGTTCTTCTGGATTCGGTGCTGTTCTTATGCAAAAGAAGGAGGACCAGAAATGGCACCCAGTTTCATTCTTTTCAAAACGGACAACAGATATTGAATCAAAATACCACAGTTTCGAGTTAGAAACTTTAGCAATCGTTTATTCGTTACGTAGATTTAGAGTTTATCTTCATTGGAGGACATTTAAAATAGTCACCGACTGCAACTCATTAATTTTGACCCTAAGCAAAAAAGAGCTAAACCCTAGGATAGCCAGGTGTGCTTTAGAATTCCAAGGTTATGATTTTGAAATTGTGCATAGGGCAGGTAGCCGCATACAACATGTTGACGCACTGAGTAGGTGTACAAATATTATGGTAATACAAACAAACAGTTTCGAAGATAATCTAGTTATATGTCAAGGGAAAGATTCAAAATTAAAAGAAATCAGGCAATTGTTAGAAAACACAGAAAATAAATTGTATGAGATGAGAAATGGTATAGTTTACAAAAATACAAATGAAAATAGATTGCTGTTCTACGTTCCGATAGAAATGGAAGAACAAGTGTTATACAAGTATCACAACGAACTTGGACACGTAGGAAGAGACAAAATGATAGAAGCTATAATGAAAAACTATTGGTTTCCAAATTTAAAACAGAAGTGTAGCACACATATCAGCAACTGTTTAAAATGTATTTCATTCAGTCCCAAACCAGGAAAAACAGAAGGATTTCTACACAACATACCTAAGGGAAAAAAACCTTTTGAAATCATCCATATTGACCATTATGGTCCAGTAGACTTGGGTAGACCGAAGAAACATATTCTAGTGATAGTAGATGCATTCACAAAGTTTGTCAGACTATACGCAACAAAAACTACGAACACAAAAGAAGTCATACAATCGTTAAACGACTACTTCAGAGCATACAGTAGGCCTAAGTGTATCATATCAGATAGAGGGGCATGTTTCACGTCTGGCGATTTTGACTTATTTTTGCAAGAATGCAATGTTAAACACATAAAAATTGCAACAGGATCGCCACAAGCCAACGGTCAAGTTGAACGTATAAACCGAAGTCTTGGTCCAATGATTAGCAAGTTAATTGAACCTGATCAAGGTCTACACTGGGACTTAGTCTTAGAAAAGGTCGAATATACCCTGAACAATACACAACACCGCAGCATTAAACAGTATCCTAGCATAATGTTATTTGGTTTACAACAAAAAGGACAAATTATGGATGAGTTAAAAGAAAAAATTGAGGAAATAGGAGAAACGATTGAAGAAAGAGATTTAGAAAGCATTAGAAATAAAGGCGAGGCAAGTCAGAAAATAGCACAAGCATACAATAAAGAATATGTTGACAAAAAACGAAAACGATCAGGAGTGTTCACAAAAGGCGACTACGTCATGGTTAAAAATTTTGACTCAACAACAGGCATAGCAAAGAAGTTAATTCCAAAGCATAAAGGACCCTATGTCATAAGCAAAGTTCTCAAAAACGATCGCTTCCTTCTGGAAGATGTTGATGGATTTCAAATTTCTCGCAATCCTTACCGGGGTGTATGGAGCATACAGAATATAAAACACTGGCAAAGAAAAATTAAGAGTCTACAAAATAGAAAGTATAATTTAAGAAACTCTGTACAAAATAGAAAGTATAATTTAAGAAACTCCGTACGAAATAGAAAGTATAATTTAAGAAACTCTGTACGAAATAGAAAGCATAATTTAAGAAGTAATTGTAAAACAAAGAAATCAAACAAGAAGAAAAGAAAACCTAAAAAATGTTTAAGACCGTTTAAAAGTATCTCTACTAAGAAGAATAAAATGAGAAACGGGAACCTTAGCTTTAAGAAACGTTAATTGTTATAAAATCCTACGATCGGGAGATCTAGTTGTCAGGACGGCCGAGTTGTAGTAGGCTGCTCCTTCTACCCTCTTCCTCTACTCTTAGTCATACATTCCTAGTCATACATACCTAATACAAATATTATCGAGAAACTTATCGACTGATCGACTCGCCACTCTGCAGAGAGCGCGGCAGTCAGTCGCTGTTGAACCAAGCTAGAGTAAAGATCGAAATAAAAGAGACAATTGAAATAGTATTCGTAACTTCTGTAAACGGCGGCTAAATGTAATCATTCAGTAAAATAAAGTTATATTTTTTTTACTTATGAATATTGCGAGTATTTAATTATATATGTCGGAGCACAATTATTATTCTCCATTTCGCGCAGCGAGTTTCGAACGCACCGAAGTTCTACACACAATTAATTCGTGTCACTCACTTCTTCTCCGTGCTAACCTTCGAACCACACTCGGCGACAGCGACCACACGCTGCCGCCGCGCTGTAACGGGAGATGCCAAAGCTACAAAAATACAGCCGACCAATAGCAACGCAGTATGCAATATTGTAATATGATGAAATACCAATTATTTCCCCGAAATGATGAAATTACTGTACTTCTGGAATATTCTAACACATAATACAATATGCTGACATACCAATGATTTCCCCGAGCTGATGGAATTATTATTCTTGTGAAATATTCTAGCACATCCACCAGCTTACAAAAGTATGCGCCGACACGGCCATCCTGACCTTTACACGTCCTCGTGAAATATTACCAAAATGATTCGTTCTCTACAATTTTATTGCAAAACTATTTTTACATCATTTTAAAATAAATATTAGCCAATTGACAAATCAAATATCCAAATTTAAATTTCCGATAAAAATTTCTTTTCTTTAACATAATTCATTTTCTTCTTATTCATATGTAATGCGCAACACGCCATGATCAAGACATTTGCCTTGCACTTGTGCTTACATTATACTTAAAAATTTCATTATTAGCCCTTCAGGCATCCATACTGTCTCTTTCAACAGCTTCAATAATTTCGCTACTGTCTCTTTCAACAGCTTCAACAATTTCGCTACTGTCTCTTTCAACAGCTTCAACAAATTCGCTACTGTCTCTTTCAACAGCTTCAACAATTTCGCTACTGTCTCTTTCAACAGCTTCAACAATTTCGCTACTGTCTCTTTCAACAGCTTCAATCATCATATCGTATTTAAGGCATTTCTTATAAACTACGTGAAATAACAATTCAAGATTGAATTCAGAAATTTTGTGGACAGAATTTGCAAATTACTCTTGACAACATTGTCGCCTATGCCTCTAAAAACTACAAGGTTATGGCGTCTCTTCTCGCTAATTGTCTCTTTTATTAACGAGCATTCGGAACAAGAATCAAAGAAAAATGGAAACCGCTCACCAAACTATATTGCTGTCCCGTTCTGCTTAATTACCGCACACGTGTCGACTCTCCTCTCTATGGTTATATTCGCTGTTGCTGTTCCTGCACGCCGATGCAATATGTCCAACGTTGCCACATTTGAAACACGTAACTTTAGATCTGCCACTGCTATCGCCTGGTCTCGTCTCGTTCCTTTCTTCTGCTCTTCTCTTTCGGCATTCCATTGCCTTGTGTCCGAGTTTACCACAACTATGACATCTAATCGGTGTTTGCATTTTGTGCCTCTTCTTTTCGGGACCTTGCTCTATTCCAGCGAATTAGGCATTTCTGACGAACGAGTGGGCTCTGAGTTGTTGTTGTTGAAAATATCTCGCCTTCTCCCTTGGGTTCAACAACCTCGCATAGTTCCAACCTTTTCACTTGATGTGTGCCTTTGTCCTTTTTGGGCTTGCTGCAGTGTGTTGAAATATGACCGCTCTCGCCACAATTAAAACAAGTCACATCCGATTTTTGACGGTGACCAAAAGGGTTCCTGTCGTTGCTGTCCTTGGCATTAGATGAAAATTGCTGCTGCTGTTTAGCTCTACATTCGATCATCTTGTGACCGAGTTTTCCACAAAAATGGCATCTCATTGTTGAAAGTCGCTGGCGCTTAATGTCAGCTGGAGGCATTTCTTCTTGCTGAGTTTTCTTTTGTTTATTAAACGTAAATGCTTTAAGCTCAGTTTGTAATTCACTTCTTGTGCGCACATTTGAAGTAAATGTTAATCGTTGCAGCCTGCTATCTACATGAGCCAACTTAGCAAGCGTCACAGAAACAGCTATTTCCTCCACATCCATCTCACGCCACTTCGTAATAAGCGACGTCATCATGCGACTAGCATAATTGGAGAGACATTCGCCGTCAGTTGCTAGCATTGCTAAAAACATAGCCGCTGGAGTTTCCACACTAGCAAAACGTTGCACGAAAAGTTCCTTAAACTCGGCCCAAGTTATTTCCGGATAGCATATTTGAGCAAACCACTGCGTCGCGCTTCCTTCCATCGCTGCACTTAAAGCCATAACTAACGCGCTGCCTTTTATAGTTGATTCAGCCAAAATAATATTTGCCGTAGAGCACCACGCCGTTGCGTCTGCGCCATCAAGGTCCGCGTTGAATTTAGGTAACACCACAATATTTTTGTTTGTTGTTTCGGATGCCGTTGTTTGTATTGCTTTAACAAGTTCGATCAAGTTTTTATTTTGTATTTCCATTAAAACGCGCCACGGCCCATCTATAGTGTTAGGCAGCGAGCCAGATCCCACTTCTGATGTCGGAGCACAATTATTATTCTCCATTTCGCGCAGCGAGTTTCGAACGCACCGAAGTTCTACACACAATTAATTCGTGTCACTCACTTCTTCTCCGTGCTAACCTTGGAACCACACTCGGCGACAGCGACCACACGCTGCCGCCGCGCTGTAACGGGAGATGCCAAAGCTACAAAAATACAGCCGACCAATAGCAACGCAGTATGCAATATTGTAATATGATGAAATACCAATGATTTCCCCGAAATGATGAAATTACTGTACTTCTGGAATATTCTAACACATAATACAATATGCTGACATACCAATGATTTCCCCGAGCTGATGGAATTATTATTCTTGTGAAATATTCTAGCACATCCACCAGCTTACAAAAGTATGCGCCGACATATATATATTGTCGCCGAGCGACGGTGCTGGAGGAGGGGTGCTATAGGCACACATATTAGCGGTCAGCGCTTGGCCAGCGTGAGTACTGCTGATCATGCCAATTTGGTACGTTGCCCTCAACATACGCTTGGGGTGAACTGTTTATGTACACATTGCAACAGAGTGCTACAATATGTGTGCATACTACAAACTACCAATTGGAGAAGTTGCGACCAGGCGTCTCTTTAACAAAGCAAAAAGAGAAGGGAATTGGGATGCCTACCGGAATAAACTGACCATGTATAACCATGAGATCAGGAAAGCCAAACGAAGGAATTGTAGAACCTTCTGTGAGGCAAGGTGATAGACTTCACAGAGCAATATCCAAAGGAGTGCCAGAATCAAATCAGGCAATACGAAAGGATAACTCCTATAATATAGGAAGTAAGGAAAAACTTGAGCTACTACTGGCTGGCAACTCACTTTCCGGGAAGCACGCTCCAAACGGATGGGAATACCCTGGTAACGGCACAAAATCAATAGTAACAACGGAGAGATTAAGATGGGCAATTGGTACATTCCAGCCCTACAAATCTCCTGGTCCAGATGGCATTCAGCCAATCCTGCTTCAACGAGCGCTAAGTCAGCTCGCAGTACCGATCAGGAAAATACTGATCAGCAGCCTAGCTTTAGAACACATATCTACTGCCTAGAGTATAGCAAAAGTGGTCTTCATTCCGAAAGCTGGAAAGAAATACATCACTGATCCGAAGTCGTTCAGACCCATCAGCTTGACATCGTTTTTGCTAAAAACGTTGGAAAAGGTAGTGGATTAGAAGATAGCATTAGAAGCACTCTGCTTGGGCGGGCAGATCAACTGATACTGCCCTATATCACCTGAAAAGCCGTATTGAGGATTCACTGACTCATAAGGAAGTGGCATTATGTGCCTTCTTTAGACATACAGGGTGCTTTCGACAATACTAGGATTAGATGTGACAACCAGCAGATGGGTCAAATCACTACTGTCATCTAGGCGAGCCATGGCCACTATAGGAGAGAATCAGAATACAGAATCTACCACAAGGGGTTTCCCCCAAGGGGGTGTCCTCTCGCCTCTCCTGGGTATATTTTGCCAAGGCTATGCTGACGATATTGTCATTATAGCTAGAGGTAAATATGAGCAAACAGTCTGCGATATTATTCGAATGGTGCAAGGAAGTAGGCCTGAGCCTAAATCCTAGCAAAACTGTTATTGTTCCTTTCACAAATAGGTACAAGCTACAGAGAATGAAGGCAATAACCCTGTCAGAATGTCGCATAGAGGCCAGCAAAGAAGTTAAGTATCTTGGGATACTTATGGAGGTGATGCCGCTTCATATCGTCATTGAAATGAAACGGAAAGCCACCCTAATAAGAATTGATGGAGCAGGAAATGACTGTATCCTCAAAAGTAAGGATGCTGAAAACCTTAAAAGGGATATGCCTTTGCAAATGCAACCAAGGGATGAGAGGCCATCTATCATGGCAAGGACATTGCTATACTGTCTGATAGTCAAGCAGCCATAAAGGCGCTCAGCAAAGCTAAGATAACATCTAAGCAATTAAATGAAGCGAGGTGGCAACGACCGTTCACTGAACGGTTGGAGGGTTGGAGGGTCTGTGTGTCGGTAGGAACCGGTAACTCGCGCATTCAATTTCTTGGCCATGTTATAGGAAATCACAAAATTTACCCCTCACCCGAGAAAATAGAAGCTGTAACCAAGATGCCACAAACTGAACACAAGTCGAAAGTTTTTTGGGCTTGATGGGCTATTTCAGGACGTTTATAGAAAATTACGCATACACCTTGAACTGAGTTGACAAAGAAAAAGGCAATGTTTAGATTTGATTTTAATGAAGGAAATTAGCACTTTTATTACAGTCGACGATGGTCTATTGCATCCTGTTTATTTTATGTCAAAGAAGACCGCGGTACGGCACGGTACACGGTACGACCCAGACGGGTGCACTTCAGGGGGAATGGCTGTTTTGTTCGAGTATTTTTGAAATTTGCTTTCGAACTTCGTCTTTATGTAATAATGGGTAACGGTAAGATTTTGTGTGAATCGGTATATTATCTGTTGGTGGTATAGTGTGTTTGACGGCGTTGCAGAAAGTTAGTTGGTTGTTTTCGTTGTGGAAAAGACTTTTTAATAACTTGCACAGTTTAGGTATGTACTGTTTTTCCTCGCTGTTGTTATAGCTCTAGAACTTTCTTTCCTTTAAAATTACGACATGGAAATATAAAGATTTATCGCAAACAAACCTTAGCTTTTATGTAGTCTTCTGCAGAACACGCGATGGGACTACAGAAATTAACTCGACGTATTTTAATTTTTTCGATCTTCGTGTATCTCATTTTCTTTTCTTAAACAATTTAAATTTTAAGCAACCCTCTGCAGAACACGCGATGGGACTGCACAGGCCATTCACATATTTATTCTTTCTTTATTACGTCATTTTACTCGAATCATAATCTCCGGGCCGGACTAAGGTGTCATTCGACCCGTGCCGAGAGTCTGCCAGGCTGGGGGCCCGGGAAACAACTAGCCCAGTCGCTAACGGAGAGTCCGGGCAATTAGCGTCCGCCCGGTCTAGTTAGCCTTACCCGGGTACTCTGCCCGGGTGGACCGTTTATTTCTCTGCAACTCGTGGGAACTATGAACAATAGACCTAAAAAGATCAAAATACCGCAGGCCTTGACTGCGGGAAATGTCGGAAGACAATTTGAGGACCGTCTCCTTGACGGAGAGCGGCCTACTTCGGTGGTAACACAATAAATGCTCGAAAGTTAGGAATAAACTTGCGATAGAATCCACACAATCCCAAAAATGACTTTATTTGTTTAGGTGTCTTAGGTAATGGAAAGTTTGTGATCGCTATGGTCTTGTTTGGGTTAGGTTTGATGCCATTTGTTGTGACGATATGTCCTAGGAATTCAGTTTCTTTTTTCATGAATTCACATTTATCTAGCTGCAATTTCAAATTGGCTTCTCTCAGTTTTTCAAAGACTTTCTTTAGAGATAAAATATGTTCTTCCAATGAAGTGGAATAAATAATAATATCGTCTAAATAAACTAAACAATCTTTGTAGATTAAATCTTCCAGAAGATTATTCATACATCTCTGAAAAGTAGCTGGAGCATTTTTTAAACCATAGGGCATACGAGTATATTCATAATGCCCATGTTTTGTGGAAAAAGCAGTTTTTGCAATAGAATTTTCATTCATCTGTATTTGGTGAAAACCTTTAGCTAGATCTATTGTCGTAAAATATTGGCATCTACCTAATTTGTCCAATATTTCGTCCATTCGGGGAATGGGAAATTTGTCATTAACAGTTATCTCATTTAGATTCCTGTAATCGACTACCAACCTGAATTTTTGTTTCCCAGAGGCGTCTGCCTTCTTGGGGACCACCCAGATAGGAGAACAATAAGGAGATTTTGATTTGCGAATAATCCCTTGTTCTATCATTTCTTTAATTTGTTTGTTGACTTCTTGGTCAATGCTTTGGGGGTACTTGTAGGGTTTACGGTATACTGGATCTTCATGTTGAGTTTGGATGACATGTTTAATTGTACTTGTGAAGGTCAAACTTTGGCCCTCTTTGTACTGAATGTCTCTATATTCGTATAGGACCTTCTTTAAACATTCAACTTCCTCTACATTTAAATGTTCGAGTCTATACTCGTTACATTCGCGTAACTCATTGTTAATCGCGAAGTTGATTATATTGTCGTCAATGGAATCGAGATGTGTTACATCATTGTCCACTGTGTCATTAACAACATTTGAAATGAGGCATTTAGATGATGCGGTCTCTTTCTTTTGTTGTTGACGCTTTGGCTTAAAGCCATTAGATGTGGTCTTAGCCTTTTGCATCTTTGGATTGATTTTCTCCACAGGAGCAGAATCAATCTTTTGCTGTGGGTCGAGGCATTTGGATGCGGTCTCGCCCTTCTTTTCATCATACAAAAACTTAAATGTTTTGGACCCTAAAATTACTGTATTATTATCGTAGTTTATTTTCGCTTTTGTATCTTCTAAATATTTTCGACCTAACAGGAAATCATAATTGTCGGAAAATTTATGGATATAGAATTTTTGAACAGACGGACAGACTGAAGTGGGTTTTATTATTATACTTTTCTTTAGTATAATCGGACCTTTAATAGTGTATACTGTTAGATTTTCTTCGTTTTCTTTTATGTTTTCAAAATTTTCCTTTATAATATTTATTGATGATCCTGTGTCGATCATTCCTTTGTACGTTTTATTATGATAGGATATCTCTACATAGGGACTGGTGTGTCCTTCTCTTTCACTTGAGTGTCCGAGGCAGCTTGATGAAAATTTACATCCATTCTGTACTGGTCACTCTCACTCTCGCGTTGTCTTTTTATTGGTTTTTGATTATTAAAATTATTCGAAGTCGAGGGTTGGAAGTTAAGAGGATTATTTTGTTGGGCTTGATTCAAATCCCTTCTATATGCGTGACAATTTCTTCTTAAATGATCTGGTATAGGACGGGGTGAATACTGATTTTGTTTTGGTATAAATTGGTTTGAATTTTGAGGTGGTTGGGTATTATTATTCGGATTCATGCCAGAATGATAATAATTCTGATTTCTGTTATTGTAGTATTTCTGGTAATTATTTTGATTATTGTTTCCCCTGTTCCTATGTTTGTTCACTTCTGATCTACTTGGACGGTAATTTTCTGGATTAGCATCATAAAGTCCTACCTCCATTGATGCTTGTTTTAATTTGTAAATAGTATCAATATCTTTGCGTGCTAATGTCATGTAAATTCTATCCGGCAGTTTTCGATCTATTACAGTTTTAACAGTCCTGTTCAACATATCTGTATAGTTTGATTTAACAACGGGATCATTTTCTAACTCTAACTTATCAAATATAATCCAATATTGTATCTCTAGTCTCTCTATAAACTTACTCATGCTTCCTGGGTATGGTGTTTCCTCTAGTTGTCTCATAATGGTTGTATATGGCCTGTGATCCTTGAATGCCATTGCTAATGCTTCCTTCATTTCCATCCATGTTGTCGCTCTTTCTTGGGTTACGACTTCTAGTGCTGCATCCACTAATACTCGCTTCACTGCTCCATATACGACATGTGCTTGTCTCGGGTCTTGCGTTGGGTATAAATTAAGTAGTTGTTCTATTTGATTTACAAATCAAGATAGTTTTCCCGGTGTGCCATCGTAGTGATTTAATTCTTTTATCTGGTTCAATAGTTGGCTTAGATGGATTTCTGATAGTTGTGGAACCGACATGATGTATTTGTTTTCTTCGGTTAAATTTTTAAGTGTTTGGGTTTTTAGATTTCGGAATTGAAAGTCTTTTAATTAACTTTGGTTCCGACCGCACGGGATTTTTGTTTAAATTCTACTTTCACGTAGATTCTTTTGCGGATCTCAAAATAATGTTAGAATCACTGTTTTTAATTCGCTAATCCTGGATAGTTTGTCATATAACGTATCCTTTTAATGGATTAGTACCGTACTAAAAGGACTCTTTTATTTATTGGATCCTACCGACTGCGCCAATTAAATACTCGTAATACTCATATGTAAAAAAAATATAATTTTATTTTACTGAATGATTACAAATATGATTTTAGTTGAAGAACACCGACCGATTACAATTAGGTCTCAAACTGAACTCATTTTCTTATTCTGATTTGGTTGACGTTCAAGCCTCGGCATCGAGCTTTTCTAATATGAACTTTAGACTTAAGGGATATGATCAAGTGAAGAGAAAAAGCTTCTGACTTTAATTGTTTTATGCTTCTCTTGGATCAAGTGCATTTGCTCTTGGATACAAGGGCTTTGGCTTTATAATTTGACACTTTTGTTTTCGAGACTGCGAGTCCGAAGTTTGAACGTGGGGACGTGATGTTTAGTCTACTTGTGGGTGATTATTGGAGTTGGGATTTTTCCACTCAACCTTGGTTTTGAGGATCTTATGACCGTCCATTATGGTTTGGGGTTTTTTCCATTCAACCTTGGTTTTGAGGATCTTATGACAATTTGTTCTTATATGATATTTGTTGGATACATAGGGGGTGTATTTGGGTGTACATACTGTATGTGTAGTGGTGTGTAGGCATATGCTTAAGTCTTAGGGACTTATGGATATGTCACTATGCATATGTATGTATATGGAGATGTATATGTATGGATATGGAGATGTAATGTATGTATATGGAGATGTAATGCATGCAATGTATATAGGTAAATGGCGGGAAAATATTTAATTAATATTTTCCTTGGAATGGCCAGCGGGTATGTGTTGTTTGTTTGTTGTTTGTATGTATAGCAGAGCAAATTTTATTAAGCAGACTGCGGAGTTAAGGCATAAAAATGTGTTGAAAATAATTTGGCTTGCGTTGGACACAGTGAAACGAGAACGGAATGTTTGCCACTTTTGGCAGAGCTTTGGACTTTAGAAATTTTCACTTAACTTGGCACAAATTAATTTCACTTTTCCACATTTGAAATTTTGCACTGTTCGGACTGGATGAATATTTAAATATATTCGGAAAATGGGACTTAGAATTTTAGAACGATGGGTAATATGGCGGCGCCCGTGAAAATGGATAAGTAATTTCCTTTAATTGCCTTTTGTCGGAGAAATCCGTTAGATCTGACAATAAATCTGGCAGCAAATTGAACGAAATTGGATGTTCAAACCTTTGCTGCAGACCGGCAATTAAAAGGTATGGAGATTTCGTACTTATCTTATAAGTTGGTCGCTGAAGGACAAACTTGAAAAATCCAGGACATCCGGCTCGAAGGACCAAAATGTTGGGGTGTTGGGGGGTGCTGGTCCTGGAAAATTCCTAATTTGCTGAAAAAAAGACCACTCGAAAAAACACTCGAAGACTTGTAGAATTAGCGCGGGCGCGACCGGGCGTATGTTTTATTGATCGTGGTTAGTTTTACACTAAAGCTTATTCTAATGCGTTGGGTTCTCCCAAGCGCAGCGGAGACTCCTCGGAGACTCTGTGGTGAAGAGCGGGAGAGCGTAAGAGGGAGTGGAGAACGTAAGAGGGAGCGGAGAGCGGGTGACAGTCCAAACCCCGTAACTTGAACACTCGTTATTACATCATTCTCGAACAAGGAAAATATTGCAACACTCTGCAGAACACACGATGGGACTACAGAGGTTATTGCACCAATATTTTTTCTTTCCTTCTTTCTTTTTTTTTCCATCCGTTTGAAGCGTGCTTCCCGGAAAGTGAGTTGTCAGTAGTAGCTCAAGTTTCTCCTTACTTCCTATAGTATAGGAGTTGTCCTCTTTTCGTAGTGCCCGATTTGATTCTGGCACTCCTTTGGAGATTGCTCTGTGAAGTCTATAGCCAAGTGTTTTCTATTGCCTCACAGAAGGTTCTATAATTCGTTTGGATATCCTGATCTCATGGTTATACATGGTCAGTTTATTACGGTATGCATCCCAGTTCCCTTCTGTTTTTGATTTGTTAACGAGACGCCTGGTCGCTTTCCGCAACATCTCTAATTGGTCATTCGGCCAAGGGAGCAGTTTTCTCTGAACGCGTTTGTAAGACACGAGTTGATGTCTTCTACGGCGGCCTCCAGCTCAAGAGTGGTAAGGAGTAACACCAGTAACTGGATCTCGCAGTAAGGAGGTAATGAACCCTTCCCAGTTCGTATTCCTGCGATTGCGCTTACGCTCGCTACATTCTAGATTTAGCCCTATGCTAAAACGAATAATTCTATGATCTAACATGGACTCCTCAGGAGATACGTGCCAGTCGCTTATATGCGAAGCCACTGATCTGCTGGAAAGTGTAATGTCCAGAACCTCAGATCTTACCCAGTAACAAATGTCGGAGCATTGCCGACATTTAGGATTTTTAGATTATTTTTTAAGATAAATTCTAAGAGTGACTCTAGCTGCTGCCCCATATCACGTGATGTCCATTTGCATCACATCCAATGATGATGGGTAAGTGCATCTTCTTACAATGTTCAACCAAGTGCAGTGATTTCGGGCACGCCTCGTCACCGGCAAAGTATACCGATGCCACCACAGTCTTATTGGCTGCTCCCACATCTTCTACCATGTTCACCTCAGCTATCCCTGTACTCCCGACCATTAGATGATCGGGTCCATCATCAGCGTTACTGGTCTGGAGATGCCCAGATAAACATCCGCCGGTACCGCTTCTTCCTCACTCAACAGGTCTAGTTCCATTCCTAGCTCCTGAGACGATAACGGGGTCTGATCCCCCTCTCGATGACGGTCGCATCGAGATCCTCATCCTCCGCCAGATCCTCGTTAGATTCGGATATCTTATTGGGCTTTCCCTTCTCCGCAGAGACTGGTGGATTTCGAGGAGTCTCGACCCGTCTTGTGCCGGCTTTGATCGCCGTGGCCTTCTTAAGACCACAAAATGAGATGTCTCCAAACCTGAAGCTCAGCTTGTGGTCGCTAGAAATAATCTTGGCACACGAGTTGTCTTCAATGCCAAGGCTGAGGAGCGAGCCACCACACTCATTCTTCCTTCACATAAGACGCAAGTTCTCAGTGTCCAAGTCATTTTGTTTTTTGATCAATTCCATGATGCACTTTGTGGTCTTGTCTCCTGTCCTGGGGCAGGATGGTGATGTTGTGTGACGATGGCAAGTCGTCGCCCAACTTTACCTTCAGGGAGACATCGTTCCACTTACTGAGGCTGGGGACTACTTATGTCAGCCACTCAGCAGTGGTTGCGTTGCGGCAATCCTCTATCAGGTGACCCACCCTGAAGCGGATTCCTCAAAACCTAATTGGAGAATCCCAACCAGAGAGGACTATATCCTCCAGTAGTGCGTCCTCGAGCTGTTAGAGGTCCTTACTACTGAGGACGACCTTGGGGTACCCCTCTGGTACGACCGCAACTAGTTACGGCAACATATGATGACTTGCTTACCTCAGTTGCCTTTGCAGCCCTTGAGGTACTTGGGCCATCGAAAGGAGCAGTCGGTGGCCTGCTCGTCTCCACCTTCTGCCTCTTAGTCGTTTCCGTAGGAGGCGTGGTGTTTGCCCGCTTCGAAGCAGAGTTGGGCCTTTGCTATAGCGGCTGCGGTGTTTTGGCCAGAGGCAAAGCTTACGCAGGTGACTTGCTCTGCTGAAGGTAACGATATTACCACTTCGTTCTGGCTCCGCTCAGCCCCTTACGGTTAGGGTCATCCCGGGCCCCAGGCTGACCAAGTTTTGGTAATGGGTTTTTAGCCAGTCCCGCTTGGCCGGCTCGAGTGACTCGGTGTGGCTGCTACTTGTGCATTTACTTAGGAGCATTTTTTGGTGTTACCACCGAAGTAAGTCGATCTTCGTCAAGGAGACGGTCCTCGAAGTGTCTTGCGAAATTTACCGCAGTCAAAGCCTGCGGTATTTTAACATTTTTAGGTCTATTTTTCATGGTTCCCACGAGTTGCAGAGAAATAAGCGGTCCACCCGGGTAGAGATCCGCAGTACCCGGGTAAGGCTAACCAGACCAGGCAGACGCCTCTTAACCGGACTCTCCGTTAGCGATTGGGCTAGTTGTTTCCCGGGCCCCCAGCCTGGCAGAGTCTCGGCACGGATCGAATGACACCTTAGTCCGGCCCGGAGATGTGGAAATTTTAAGAGTTTCCAGCTCCAGTCCAACTACGATTAGCCAGCACTCTTAGCAGAGACATAACCTAACTAAGAGCCTGTATCCAGCCGCCCTCGCGTGGAGAATGTATTTGCGCTTCCAGTAGTGTATCACAATTACGTCGCGTACCATCAGGTGGTTGATCCCCTATATACCTGCTGGCATGGCGGCCGACCAGGCTCGTTACAATTGAAACATTTGACTGTTTTTTGCCTGACCGGTCATTTGATCATAGCGTTGAACTTCCGTTGTTACTTTTCCTTGAGCTTGTGTCCTCCGCCGAGCACGACATTCGGCATATCTATGTACAGAATTTCCACAATAATTGCATTTCATTTTAGTTATATTTTTTACGTTTCATGCATATAATTTCGAGTATTAATATTGTTTGTAAAAAAAATGTGGGCCAGAGCTAGTGTTGCCACTGTTGTAGAAAAAGCTGAGTCATCTGCACCAGCCCCCTAAGGATAAAATTTTGGCAGAGTTATATGTTTTCCCATTTCATCAGTTGCCAATGCCTTTGGTGTCTGCATATTTTTTATGATCTCCAATAGGTTGTTGTTTTTAACTTGTAAAGCTGCCAAGAATGCATCGATGATATTTGTAGGCAAAGCAGATCCCAATTCTGATGTCGCAGAGTTCTTCTTTCATAGTGGCTGGTCTGCCATGTTGACACACAAACTTTCCGAGCGAAGCGAATTCCAACCGGCTTGTTCAATCGTCTGAGTGTCACTGATCGCATTTTCGACTCGCGCATCGATCTATGCTTCACACACGCTAGCTGGACTACACTCGGCGACAGCGCGGCAACCCCGTCGCCTCACTCGCTATAGTCAAATTCTTAGAATGACCTCACAATATACCAAACCAACTTTTGCCGACGGCATTGCTCCCTTTGATTGTCACTGCATGGGCCCACGGAAGACCCAAGGAAGAGTTCAGCAACCACCGCCGCAACAGGCATCCCAAAGGGGCGTTCTATTGTCACAAGAAGGATCCTGTGGAGTTGTTAAACCAGCTTACGCCATGCCACAGCCACCTTCACCGGGTGTGATTCACCAAGCGGCATGATGTGGAGGGCAGCTGGTAAAAAAGGGTCTGATTCTTTCACATGACAGCATAATGAACCGAAGAAATCAGTTGGCTCTGGTGGCGGAAGATGCTGATGACGACAGCATCAGCAGGTACCACTGCAGGCGGCATTATGCAGAGATGGGGGCGAGTTTTCTTTTTTTCCCACGGTCCTACGGCCACACCTTCCTCCCAAACGACCGAGGGGCGCTGCCGTGTATCGTACGGCTCGATTCGCGAGAAGATAGACGCGATATAGAAGAGAGAACAGAAACGAGGAAATGAATATAATGTAAAATAACTATTTTAAATATTAGTGTTAGTAGGATCTAATTATGTAATAGAAAAGATAAAATCGAGTGCTTTAATAGAGGCAGAGAGTCAAGATTACAGATAATAGGATAAAGTCTATTATAGTCAGAACATAAAACTCTGTAAGGGTCATGCAACTCATAATTAGATCTACAGTGATTTAAGATAAGGGGTATATAGTTTCTAGTGAATCTACTTGGAACCGAGAAGTTAAGCCGACTAATCAAGTCGGTACTCTCAAATCACCACGAATTAGCTTACAAATAAAGACTGTTCCAAGCATAGTTCTACGGTTAGCTAGGGACGGTAAATTAATTAAAAGTAGTCTACTGGAATAAGGAGGTAATATACGGTTTGACTCCCAATTTAGGCGCCGCAAGGCAAAAAGTAAGAATTTTTTTCGACCGATTCAATGCGGTCCGAGTGGACTAAGTATTGTGGACTCCAAACAGGTGATCCGTACTCGAGAATCGGACGGACTAACGAAATAAATAAGGTTTTAGTCAAGTAAGGATCATCAAATTCCTTAGACCATCTTTTTATAAAACCAAGCACACCCCTGGCCTTATTGACAATAGACGAAATATGGTCAGAAAATTTTAGTTTTGGGTCCAGAAGAACACCAAGATCATCAACTGGTGTTATTCTGTTCAAAGAGCACCCACTAGTGTAGTGTAAGTCCAAATGGCACGAAGTGTCCTTGTACTGGAGGCATAATTTAACGTTTTATTTAATGTTTTATTATTAAGGGGATGTCGTTAATCAATAAGGTAAAAAGAAGCGGACCAAGATGGCTCCCTTTGTTGGACACCGGATGTGACTCGGAGAATAGAAGATAAAGAATTTTTAAAGAGGACTTGTTGTGGCCTGCCATTCAGATAGCTTGAAATCCAATTTAGAAGATCCAGGGAATCCTATAAGATCAAGTTTTCTTATAAGAAGGTAATGATTAACAGAGTCAAATGCTTTACTAAAATCAGTGTAGATGACATCTGTTTGAAGATTATTTTTGAAACCCTGTATTACGAAAGAAGTTAGCTCCAAGAGGTTAGTGGTTGTAGATCTGCGTTTCACAAAACCGTGTTGACACGGTGTTACGATTGATCTACAAAGGTGCTGCAAATGAGGAGTGATAACATTTTCGAAAAGTTTTGGGATAGGCGGCAATTTAGAGATTCCTCTGTAATTGCTTGCATCCAGTTTGCTACCTTTTTTGTGAAGAGGAATCACAAAGGACACCTTCCATATATGAGGGAATTGTGAAGATTCCAAAGATAAGGTAAACAGTTTCAGTAGAGGCTTGCACAAGGCTTCCGCACAGAACAGAAACCTCCCCTTTGTTAATAACATTTGTTGTTGAAACTGATTTAACGATTTTTGGGTCTCTTGTATTACATTTTCAAAACTACTTTTGGCAGAATGCTGTGAATTTTGATCTGAGTTTGATTGTTCTAAATCGCTGTTAGTAATATTATTTATTTTTATTTGAGATAATGCGGGTGTATATATTATTTTCGGGGTGAAACTTTCTATAAAGGAGAAACCATCTTTTCATTTCTACGTTCGGGTTTTTATCTGAGATTGTGAAAGATAAAGATTGATGGTCTGTTTGTATTTCTATACCAATTACACCATATAAGTAATTCATGAGATTTTTAAGAGCCCAAACTATTGCCAACAAGTCTTTTTTATTTGTGGCATAAAGTCGTTCGGTTTTATTTAAAGTTTTTGATATGAAAGTAATTGGTTTATTAACCTGTGATAAAACTGCTCCGATAGCTACATCTGATGCGTCTGTCGTTAAAGTGAATTTTTTGTTATAATCTGGTTGAACTAATTCCACTTGTGATATTAAATTATCTTTAAGTTCTTTAAAAGCTTTAACAGCTGGGTCGTCTAACTGTATTGTAATTTTTGTAGACATTCTCCTAGAAATTTTTCCAATATCTCCTCCTAGGTATTTGTTTAAAGGTTTGGCAATTTTTGCATAATTTCGGACCAATTTACGGTAATAGCCTGTGAGGCCTAGAAAACTTCGAAGCTCTCTAATGTTTTGTGGAATCGGATACTTCATAATTGTGGAGATTTTCTCAGGATCTGTTTTAATTACATTGTGAGATACTAATTTAAAGAATTTAGATTTTTCTAGAGAAATTTTCATATTTGCTTGTTGTAAAATATTAATTATTTGAATTAAATCAGTATAATGTTGTTCAATTGTATTAGAAAAGATTATTATATCATCCATATAAACATGACAAGTTTTTCCGACTTGTTCTCTCATTATGTCCTCCATTGCTCATTGAAATATTCTAGGGGCGTTTGTTAACCCAAATGGCATACGTAAGAATTCAAAATTTCCGTTATTTATAGAGAAAGCTGATTTTTCAATATCTGAATTTTTCATTAAAATTTGGTGGAATCCTGATTCCAGATCAATTGTTGAGAAATATTTTGACTTCCCTAAGCTACATAATATTACATACGGATCTTGCATCGGGTATCTGTCAGGTATTGTGCTTTCATTTAATTTTTTATAGACAAATATTATTATTATATACAAATATTATTATTTGTTCTTTTAGCATTCTATCGATTTCATTAATAACAGAATCTGAGACCGACATGGCATAAGGATATTGTTTGCTATAAATGGCTCTGTCATTGACAGTATTTTTTCTCCTCGAATATCGGTACGAAAAGGAATTTCCGTATTTATTTTAGAATGCTTTCTTTCAATTTTATTCATAACTTTATTTTCAAAATCTTTTATTTGATTTGAAATTATATTTAGGTTATGAATTTTTTCTTTGTCGGAAAACCGTCCTCGGGATTTGTGGATTCTAAACTATTCGATTTAAAACTGACGGAATTAACATCGTCGTCTTGTTCAGGATTTTTCAATCCCAAACTGATATATTGTTTATTAGCGGATAAATCTACGCTGGCGAGCTCAGGATCCCAAGCTATATAAACTGCCTTCAGCAATAACCGTTTCGATTTTTTTTTTTTATCGTTTTTATCCGCGTCAAAATATTCGAGTTTCTCTTTATTTCCCTTATACTCCATGATTCCTTTCTCGATATCCAATTTAACTCCAATCTTTCTTAACAAATTGAATCCAATTAATAGATCAGATTCTAAACCCTCAATTTCAGAGAATAAATGTTGTTCCCCAAATATATTTATCAAATGATAATATTTTATGATTGAATATCCATGATCTGTAGATACTCTTTAGTGTATTGATAATTCCCCTTTATTCTCATAAATACCCTTTTTTATATAGCACGCGGTGGCTCCTGTATCTATTAATATTTTGAGTTGTCTTTTAGTTTTTCTGTCTACTCTTGTTATATGAGGCATTCCTCTGTAAGGTGCTGCTCTAAAAAATGGCCCTCGTTGATATTATTTACCCTCATTGTTTTTTGAGCTGGCTGGTTGACTGTTCCCATTGATTCCCGTTTTATCGGGAAGTGTGTTTCGGACTGATTTACATGACTTGCGCTTGTGTTGTGTTTTTGCGCTGGGTATTGGTTATAATTATTTCTTTGGAAATTATTATTAAAATTGTGTCGGTTTTTATTATAATTCCACTGGTTGTTATTATTCCTATGATGATTATAATTTTTATACGGACGATTTTGTACTCTTATGGAGCCGTCTACTTCCATAGATTCTGGTGGTGGTTGAACTTTGGAATTATTATTAAAATTCCAATTGTTATTCGCTCCCAAGTTCCCGTTTTGCGGCCAATTATTATTTATCCTATTTGGTGTATTATTAATCTGTCTAGAGGCAAATCTAAGGTTGTTTCCTTGATTTTTATTTTCATTCCTAAATCCATTATACCTATTTGCTAATTGAGCTCTAAAGTTGTTAGACTCCAATTCCTGACACTTTGCCAAAGCATTTGGCAAGTCTGGTGGGTTAAGAGAGAAGAGTGTTTCTGAGATTGAACCGTTTAATCCAGAAATAAAAATTCTTAGAGCTCCTAATTGTTTTATTTGTTTCCTTGGTTATAACGATGTCCTTTCATTGTAGTTTTATTTATGAGTAACGTCATTTTCTTGTTTACTTCGTTTTAGAATTCTGTAATGGTCATGCGTCCCTGTCTTAAGATGTTTAATTCTGATTCGAGTATATGGATTGATCTTATATCGTTATAAATGAAATCCAATCTGGAAAGAATTGCTCGAAAGTTTAAAACGGTACCATGGTTGGTTAGAGCATCGTGTGCTGCTTCCATGATTTTATTACGTAGAATTGTTAAAGCGATAAAATATTGTTCACTTTCAATTATATATAAACTCATTGCGGTTTCCGCCGCTTCTCTCCAGCCTACATATTGGGTTATTTCACCTGTGAACTTTGGTAAGGATTTAACTACCTCTAATATAGTTTCACATTTTATGGTTCGGTCAATTGTTTGGATCTTATAATATAATATACTGAAACTCCGTTTGCCATTGTTAAATTTAAATTTTCTTCCTTTTTCTCCCTTCAATTGGTTGGTCTTAATAATTTTTTGTTGGAGTGTTCCTTAAATTGGGTCGTCTTGATTATTATTTATTGGGGTCTTCCTTTAATTTTGTATATAGCTGTGGAGGGGGATTGCCCTCAGCTCTTCCTTCCTTCTTGGTGTTGATTTTTTTTAAATTTGTTTGATTTTCTTTGGGTTTGTAGTTGAGTTCTGATTTTTTATTATTATTATTATTCAGTCCGGCGCGAGTTCCGTTTTATATTTAACTTATTATCTTTAATATTTATTTAGAACTTTTAAATACGTGGCCCCACGTTGGGCGCCAATTAAAATTGTTACTATTTAATTATTAAAAAAAAAAATTTTATTTTTTATTATTTAACATTTATTCGGTGACAGACTTCTTCACCTATACTATTACGAGACACTTTGTTGGTAGCTTATCTTTTGCTTCAAGCTGTTCACGATCTCGTTCCGATTCAGACTGATCTTCAAATTCTAAGTCCAAATCCAATCAACCTCGGCCAGAAGCTTTTCTTTTGGAAACTTACTGACCTTTCGATAAAAGCTTTATGCTGAAATTATTCCACTTCATTGTGAAATTCAATTATGCTGATCGATGCAGTTTTTGATTGAAGCGCAATAAGAGTTGCCCGTGATTTGGTCTCCAAGCGGAAGCTGTGTTTACGTTAAGTTTGGGTTGCTTATATTAGCGGGTAGCTAAGCGCTGGCAAAGGCAATGACAAAAATAAAGACAAAGGAAATGCCGACGAGATTGAGAATTGAAATTTGTTTATAAACTGTGGAAGGGAGCTATGTTTATGGGTTGTGGATAGCTTGTATGCAATCGAAAATTTAGCAACAAAGGTCGGACAACTAAAAACTAGAATTGAAACGTGGCTACCAAAGAAGAGACAAAAGAGGGGACTAATCAATGGTTTGGGAAACGTAATTAAAATAGGGACAGGGAACTTAGACGCGGACGGACGCAAGATTCAAGATAGTTTGAAGACAATTTCAAAAAATCAAAATGACCTCACACTAAACGTAAACAAGCAGGAGGTAATTAATAACATGGGACCTGGCGAATAGACCGGTTTAACACGCTGAAGATCGTTAAAGAGTGAGTATAATGGGGCAAAATATTAGATTTGACTTAGATACCGCATAAGAGTATGGCTGTTCGGAATGAGGTAACGGCTATTGCCTGATCCGATGTTACCGTAGTGTTTTCAAAAAATAGCGAAGAAGGTTTAGAACTTGTTTTTCGCTCAGTGTTAACGAAATTATAAAACTGTTTCGGATCCTGTGCGAACTTACAACGCTTTAAATAATTCCTGTACCACTGACCATTAAGCACGGTAAAGTTTAATATTTAGAAAGGATGGACTGAGAACCGGTATTTTTAAATTTTGTATAATGTCTGGACTTTACATTTCTTAGGTGTGTCAACTCTTTATTAAACCAAGGAGGTTTAGAGATTGACAAATAGTACATCGGAACACAAGAGTCAATAAATGATTTAATTGCGGTATAAATCATATCAATGGCATCCGTCACTGTGTTGCAGTAGTAAAGATCGGACCAATTAAACCCAGCTATATAATTGTTTAGCCTCTGAAAATTTGCCTTGCGAAAACAGTGAATTCGCTTTGTTAACTTCTCTGATTTTACTTTTAATACTGTACCTATGTCGATTGCCACCTCGAAAGTATGATGATATGGATCTTCAGGTTGAGTAAGAGGTGCTACCCTGAACAGTAACACACTTTCAGGACTTTTTACAAGACATAGATCCAACAGTCGACCAAGAGAGTTTCAAATATAATTAACTTGCGACAACGATAAGTCGAGCAAGCCGTCAAAAAATTCATTTTGTGATAAAGGGAGAATATTCGAATTTTTTTCTGGGGACCACGTTGTGCCAGGTATATTAAAATCACCTTGATCTACCAATTGGTCCCTGTCAGAAAGTTTATTCAAGATGGACTGGATAGCGGACAGATGATTCTGATATTCCGGGAATTCAGAAGATGACGGAATATAGGAGCACGTAATATAAACTGATCTGTCGGAAAAAGACAGCTTTACACATACGAATTCCGAGTTACGGGAATCGTCCAAAAGTATGGACGGATGGTGCAGTGGTCTGGCCACGTGAGGGAAGTTTAATTCCCACGGGCACCTTTTTCTTATTTTTGATCTTAGCTTCAAACTCTTTTACCACCATACTATCCGGCCAAAAATCACCCGAACAAATGGTCGAAAAGAGCTCGTTTGGGACAGTTATCTTGAAAGATGATATGTCCCTAGCGTAAGAGAAGTTAAATTTTTCGACTTTTATATTATCGGCTTTTGTTTTGTCTTGTATATAAGGTCTGGCCACATCAGATGATGTTTGATCAGGGAAGAGAGGAAAACGAAAATTTGTTTCTTTAGTGGGACCACCGCGAGGGGTTTTGGACTTGCAGATTGTATTTCTGTGGTGGTAAACTAATCGGGACATGTGGAATCACTGGTTGAGAAACCAGTGCAGACAATTCGGAATCTTTAGCAATTGTAGTTAATTAATTTCAAAATACAATTAGTTGTTTCTTATCTTTATTTGATTTTCTTTATACGTGTACTTCTTGCTCTGTTCTTATTTTATACTTGAAACTTAGCGTGGTCTGCCTGCCGATCGCTCGTGACAGCCAAGTGCTGACACGCTCGATAACTAAAATCAGATACGACCTTAAAAGGAATCCTTACACCTAAAAAGTTACATGCTATTTTCGCTCCCGACCAAATTTTTGAATTAATAAAAGAATCACGCTCGCAGCATTTTAAGGAATACAGGTTGATCAGATGTAAGTCCGTTCTAACTGATATTACGAACAGAGAAGAACATGATCATGCTATCAAAGATTACCATTTAAAGAATAACCATCGGGGAATTGAAGAAACATTAAACCATCTGAAAAGAACTATTTACTTTCCATACATGAAAAAAAGGATTACCCAAATAATTGGTCAATGCGATGTGTGCCAAACGCTAAAATATGATAGAAGACCACCAAGGCCTGAGTTTCAAAAGACCGAGATTCCTGGCGTACCATTGCAAATTATACATATGGATATTTATACCATAAACGGTACCATAAATTCTAAATAAATAAATATAATATAATATAAATTAGGAGTTGTAAAAACGTGGTAAAATCCTTAAAACACTATTTTTGTGTCGATTTGGTCTTCGATCAGGACACGGAATTTTCCGGGAAAATTTTTACCGATTTCTGTAACCAATATAATATTGATACACAGGTGACGTCGTTCCAATAATCTTCTAGTAATAATTTATTTAATGCAACTCCTCTTTTAAAAATTTGTCGAAAAAAAACCCAATGCAATCGCTCCTATTAATTTTATTAAGCTACCATAAAACGTGGTCAGTGCTATTTTTGTTACCGCCTCATTTAGCGCGCTTTTGCAGAAAGTGCCCAAAACCAAAAAGAACTGTTACATTGAGAGAGTACAAATTTCTTGCTCAGAGTGACAACATATGGTACTTATTATTCATGCAATCTGACTTTAAAAAAAAAATAAACATTCAATACAATTTTTTAGGAAATCAACTTTCCACATGCACTATTATTTTAACCGCAGCTGTATGTGTAACGCCGAAACGAGTCAGAAGAGCCTTAAACTGAGCCGACTTAAACTGTGAACCATTGTCTCTTAAGATCTTCGGCGAAGGTATAAGATACATGCTTCACTAGGATATCCAGGATTTTGCCAGACGTAAATTTCTTTAATGGCTAACTATGACTATGATTAATAACCCGATGTTCCCCTCCTTAGACCTAGGATATGGTCCTAATAAGTCCAAGTAAAATTTTTGAAATGGTCTGTCCGACGTATTGGTCTACCCACGGGTGGCCTAAGGATAACGTTAGCACCTTTAGTGGATTTACAAGTAGTACATCTAGATATATACGAACGGATTTGAGTGATCATATCCGGCAAAAAAAAAAGACTGGTTGAGTTTCTGTGCCGTCCGTCCCATTCCTATATGAGCTGAGTCAGCTGGATAATGTGCTCGCTGTAGAACGGTATCTCTAAGAGTCGAAGGCACCCAAAGTTTCCATTATGATCTTAACGTTTCTCTTCTGCTTTCTGGTCGTCAACACGCTTGTAAACATATCCATTGGATACCTGTAGGTCTGGCAATTTAAAGTGGTTTTCCTGTATTCTCTTGATCAAATCCAAATATTCCAATGATTTAAATTCATTTGACGACAAATCAATCATAGGACCACCATCTTGGATTTCATTGACTACGATTTCGTCTCGCCTTGAAAGTGTGTCTGCCACTACATTTTGTGTCCCTCTCCGGTGTTTAATTTCGAAAGAAACCCATGTAATCGGATGGACCACCTAGCTAATCTCCCTGACAAATCTTTCTGTTTCGTCAGCCACTTCAACGAAGCGTGGTCTGTTACTAACGCAAACTCTTGCCCTTCAACGTAGGCTCTGAACTTGTTTATTCCTCTGATCACGGCTAGGCACTCCAATTCGGTTACCGAATAGTTACGCCGCGCTTTCGAGAGTTTTTCGGACATATATGCTATGGGAAGCTTGGTTCATTCTTCATCTGTTTGCTCCAACACGAACCCTATACCGTGCAGACTGGCATCACAAAGTAGAATAAACGTAAATTAATTAAAAGTAGTCTACAGGAATAAGGAGGTAATATACGGTTTGCATCCCAAATTAGGCGCCGCAAGGCAAAAAGTAAGAAGTTTTTTTGGACCGATTCAATGCGGTCCGAGTGGACTGCGTATTGTGGACTCCAAACAGGTGATCCGTACTCGAGAATCGGACGGACTAACGAAATAAATAAGGTTCTAGTCAAGTAAGGATCATCAAATTCCTTAGACCACCTTTTTATAAAACCAAGCACACACGTCAGAAAATTTTTGTTTAGGGTCCTGTTGCGTCCTGCCATTTAGATAGCTTGAAATCCAATTTAGAAGATCAACAGGGAAACATAATAGATCAAGATTCCTTACCAGAAGGTAATGATTAACAGAGTCAAATGCTTTACTTAAGTCAGTGTGGATGACATCTGTTTGAAGATTATTTTTGAAACCCTGTATTACGAAAGAAGTTAGCTCCAAGAGGTTAGTGGTTGTGTATCTGCGTTTCATAAAACCGTGCTGACGCGGTGATATGATTGATCTACAAAGGGGCTGCAAATGAGGAGTGATAGCATTTTCAAAAAGTTTTGGGATAGCCGCCAATTTAGAGATTCCTCTGTAATTGCTTGCATTCAGTTTGCTACCTTTTTTATGAAGAGGAATCACAAAGTACTCCTTCCATATATGAGGAAACTGTGAAGATTGCAGGGAAAAGGTAAATTGTTTCAGTAGAGGCCTGCTCAAGGCTTCCGCACAGAATCTGAGCACACAGACAGGGATTCCATCGGGACCTGGCGAATAGACCGGTTTAACACGCTGAAGATCGTTAAACAGTGAGCTTTCGTGTATAGTGGGGCAAAATATTAGATTTGACTTAGATACCGCATAAGAGTATGGCTGTTCGGAATGAGTTAACGGCTATTGCCTGATCCGATGTTACCGTAATGTTTTCAAAAAATAGCGAAGAAGGTTTAGAACTT
The DNA here is from genome assembly GCF_004382145.1 of Drosophila mauritiana. Classification (NCBI taxonomy): domain Eukaryota; kingdom Metazoa; phylum Arthropoda; class Insecta; order Diptera; family Drosophilidae; genus Drosophila; species Drosophila mauritiana. The sequence continues at coordinate 801,045 of NW_022881582.1, forward strand.
GTTTTTCGCTCAGTGTTAACGAAATTATAAAACTGTTTCGGATCCTGTGCGAAGTAACAACGCTTTAAATAATTCCTGTACCACTGACCATTAAGCACGGTAAAGTTTAATATTTAGAAAGGATGGACTGAGAACCGGTATTTTTAAATTTTGTATAATGTCTGGACTTTACATTTCTTAGGTGTGTCAACTCTTTATTAAACCAAGGAGGTTTAGAGATTGACGAATAGTACATCGGAACACAAGAGTCAATAAATGATTTAATTGCGGTATAAATTATATCAATGGCATCCGTCACTGTGTTGCAGTAGTAAAGATCGGACCAATTAAACCCAGCTATATAATTGTTTAGCCTCTGAAAATTTGCCTTGCGAAAACAGTGAATTCGCTTTGTTAACTTCTCTGATTTTACTTTTAATACTGTACCTATATGGATCTTCAGGTTGAGTAAGAGGTGCTACCCTGAACAGTAACACACTTTCAGGACTTTTTACAAGACATAGATCCAACAGTCGACCAAGAGAGTTTCAAATATAATTAACTTGCGACAACGATAAGTCGAGCAAGCCGTCAAAAAATTCATTTTGTGATAAAGGGAGAATATTCGAATTTTTTTCTGGGGACCACGTTGTGCCAGGTATATTAAAATCACCTTGATCTACCAATTGGTCCCTGTCAGAAAGTTTATTCAAGATGGACTGGATAGCGGACAGATGATTCTGATATTCCGGGAATTCAGAAGATGACGGAATATAGGAGCACGTAATATAAACTGATCTGTCGGAAAAAGACAGCTTTACACATACGAATTCCGAGTTACGGGAATCGTCCAAAAGTATGGACGGATGGTGCAGTGGTCTGGCCACGTGAGGGAAGTTTAATTCCCACGGGCACCTTTTTCTTATTTTTGATCTTAGCTTCAAACTCTTTTACCACCATACTATCCGGCCAAAAATCACCCGAACAAATGGTCGAAAAGAGCTCGTTTGGGACAGTTATCTTGAAAGATGATATGTCCCTAGCGTAAGAGAAGTTAAATTTTTCGACTTTTATATTATCGGCTTTTGTTTTGTCTTGTATATAAGGTCTGGCCACATCAGATGATGTTTGATCAGGGAAGAGCGGAAAACGAAAATTTGTTTCTTTAGTGGGACCACCGCGAGGGGTTTTGGACTTGCAGATTGTATTTCTGTGGTGGTAAACTAATCGGGACATGTGGAATCACTGGTTGAGAAACCAGTGCAGACAATTCGGAATCTTTAGCAATTGTAGTTAATTAATTTCAAAATACAATTAGTTGTTTCTTATCTTTATTTGATTTTCTTTATACGTGTACTTCTTGCTCTGTTCTTATTTTATACTTGAAACTTAGCGTGGTCTGCCTGCCGATCGCTCGTGACAGCCAAGTGCTGACACGCTCGATAACTAAAATCAGATACGACCTTAAAAGGAATCCTTACACCTAAAAAGTTTCATCACATTGAATTAATAAAAGAATCACGCTCGCAGCATTTTAAGGAATACAGGTTGATCAGATGTAAGTCCTTTCTAACTGATATTACGAACAGAGAAGAACATGATCATGCTATCAAAGATTACCATTTAAAGAATAACCATCGCGGAATTGAAGAAACATTAAACCATCTGAAAAGAACTATTTACTTTCCATACATGAAAAAAAATAATTGGTCAATGCGATGTGTGCCAAACGCTAAAATATGATAGAAGACCACCAAGGCCTGAGTTTCAAAAGACCGAGATTCCTGGCGTACCATTGCAAATTGTACATATGGATATTTATACCATAAACGGTACCATAAATTCTCCAAATTTTCAAGTGCCTATACAATTCCAGCTAGGAGTTGTAAAAACGTGGTAAAATCCTTAAAACACTATTTTTGTGTCGATTTGGTCTTCGATCAGGGCACGGAATTTTCCGGAAAATTTTTACCGATTTTTGTAACCAATATAATATTGATACACAGGTGACGTCGTTCCAATAATCTTCTAGTAATAATTTATTTAATGCAACTCCTCTTTTAAAAATTTGTCGAGAAAAAAACCAATGCAATCGCTCCTATTAATTTTATTCAGCTAAAACGTGGTCAGTGCTATTTTTGTTACCGCCTCATTTAGCGCGCTTTTGCAGAAAGTGCCCAAAACCAAAAAGAACTGTTTCATTGAGAGAGTACAAATTTCTTGCTCAGAGTGAATACATATGGTACTTATTATTCATGCAATCTGACTTTAAAAAAAAATAAACATTCAATACTATTTTTTATGAAATCAACTTTCCACATGCACTATTATTTTAACCGCAGCTGTATGTGTAACGCCGAAACGAGTCAGAAGAGCCTTAAACTGAGCCGACTTAAACTGTGAACCATTGTCTCTTAAGATCTTCGGCGAAGGTATAAATTAGAAGGTATTTTGAAAGAAACCCTTGTAATCGGATGAACCACCTAGCTAATCTCCCTGACAAATCTTTCTGTTTCGTCAGCCACTTCAACGAAGCGTGGTCTGTTACTAACGCAAACTCTTGCCCTTCAACGTAGGCTCTGAACTTGTTTATTCCTCTGATCACGGCTAGGCACTCCAATTCGGTTACCGAATAGTTACGCTGCGCTTTCGAGAGTTTTTCGGACATATATGCTATGGGAAGCTTGGTTCATTCTTCATCTGTTTGCTCCAACACGTCTCCCAGTCTCCCCGGTAATGAATCGCGCAGGTGGCAGTTTGCTAAGAATGCCATCCACGTGAGGCAATTGGTAAGCGTCCTTTTGGGTAAGCTTATTCAGTTCGCGCGATTCTAGACATAACCGAGTCTTTTCTGACTTCTGAACCAAAACGACATTACTACTCCATGGGCATTTCGACTCTTCGATAACGTCCATCGCGAGGATATTCTCGATTTCCGAAAACATCGCCTTTTCTTTTGCTGGTGACAGCGGCCAGTGCCTCTGCTTGACTTGTCGGGAACTGCCTATATCTATACTGTGCTCCATAATATGCGTACGCCCTAAACCTTCTTTCTCGTACGATGGAAGTTTGCTTATGACTTGACTGAGCCTATCCTCTTGATCGGTAGATAGTTAGTGGTTCTTGGCCGTAATGTCAGACACTTCACGTCCAACGTCTAACTCTGAATCTGAACCGACACTGTCAGTAATTTTGCTGAGTATGCCAAACTTCTTCCAGAAATCAATACCTAAATACACGTACTGTTTTAGATCAGGAATGATAAAGAACTCTACGCAATTGTTCTGATTGCGATATGTAATATCTACGATTAATCCCCCCTTTGCCTAACATTCTGAGTTATTCGCGGTTTTCATGTGTCCCGAACAGTTACGTAATTGGAGGTGATTACTCAACGTCTTTTCTGAGTTGCCTCCTATGCAACTTACTGAAGCGCCTGAATCTCATAACGCGAAATATGACTGATCATCAATTACGATATCATTATATCCCTGTTAAGAAATATAGCCGATATTAATCGCTTACGACTGTCGCGAACTCTTTTTCAAAACGTTCTTGGGTTTATAGTCGTAACAATTTACATCTCAGAATATTCGCTTTCTAGCCTTTTTATACCTAGTTAGCCTATTCTGATATGTTTCGTGTGCAACCTCGTTCTCTTTCGAATTCTCGTCTGAACTGCTGTCGCCTATAACTGATTGTCTAGACACAATTTCTTTGTTTTCTTGTACATCTAATGTTTTGGATGCGATATCAGTCTCTTGGTTTTCCGCGGGATTAAAAGTCTGGCATTGAGGTTTAAATACATTCTTAGCTCCGCATAAATAGCAAAAGATGCGACGCTGATTTTAAAGACATTCGTCTAACCGGTGTCCCGATCTATCGCAATTCCAGCACCTTAAGGGCTTTCGCTGTAATGCTGCAACTTCTTCCGCCTCTTGTTCCTCGCTTTCTTCATCCAATTGGGATCTCAATGGCCTAGGGACAAAAGTGCTTTTCATTGGTTGAACTTTGATTTGTTAACAAAACTGTTCATGCGTGCGCAATTCTTCCCGAACTCGAGACAAAGTAACGATCCCTTAATTCGAATCTAAGTGACGTTATCAGCACCATGGATTCTTCGGATATGGCGTTCCGTAGCCGCGATCCGAGTCTTTCTACTTGAAACTGGAACTCTTCTAAAAGTTCTTTTTCTCCTTGACGCGTCCTATTACGCTTCCCAAATATCCATATCAGTGTCAATGTCTTCGAATTTCTCACGAAATTCTTCACAGAACTTTCTCCAGGTAAAGTTTAGATTGGTACGATGAAATTTCCAATACCTTTACCATAATACCATAAATAATAAGGAGGTCACACAGGATCTGTCGGTCCCCGTTTAGGTTTTGTTGGGCTAGAGATAACACATGTAAAGGAATTCTTAGGTCTGAAGGCCATCTCGTGCGCCATCGAATTTAATTCGCCAACTCTGGATTATGTTTGATGCTAGTCACACTAATATGCTTTTGATTATATATATGTGGGAAATGAACCAGATCAGCGAACTAAAATGATCGATAACAGAGAGAGCAAGAGAGTAACGCGCAGTGGCAACGCTTATTAACAAAAAGAACAAAAAGAGGACTTCGAGTAGAATGGTGAACGAGAGCAGTCGCAAGTTTTTCAATCGCGCTATATACATACGCAACTAGAGTCAAACAATTAAATTATAATAAGCGAGAACTATTGTCATCAAACAATATAAAGTGTACCATAACCAATTGTCATTAAACAATAAAGTAACACATTATAATAGAAACTTTCTACAAATTTGGGGGCTCGTCCGAGAAGGCCCAAGTTGTGTATGCATAAGTGCGAATATAATGAGTGCGAGCGAGACAGAACGTGACGCCGCATCGATTAAAAGGAAAACGACAACGGCGCAAGAGGAGTCGCGGTGAAGCTGAAGCTAGGAAGTCAATCGACGACGGCGAGCAAAAGGTGTTTGTGACGGAGTGTTCATTGGAAGACTTCAGAAGACGGAGGCCGAAAGGTGTTGGAGATTCCGTATCTAGTGCTCGAAGAAAAACGGCAGCAGCCAAAAGGTGTTGGAGACGCTGTGTTTATTCAAAAGCATAACGGCGGTGCCCAAAAGGTGAAGGCCACGCCGTAAAAATTGCAAGCAGACAATTGAAGAAAACGGCCGCAGCCAAAGGTGTTGGAGACGCTGTGTTTATTCAAAAGCACAACGGCGGTGACCAAAAGTTGAAGGCCACGCCGTAGAAATCGCAAGCAGACAATTGAAGAAGAACGGCAAAACGACGGTTACGGTGTAGCAGAAGAAGAAGAACGGTGAAGCAATCAGAAAAACGACAGTCGCTTCAGTAACAGAAGAAGAATAACGGCGCAACGAAATACGCCGTCACATATACGAAGGCGATCGAGCGGCAACAGCGACGAGAGAGGCAAAGGAACAGAGAAAGAGGCGAGGCAGTAGCAACGAAAGAGGCGAGGACAACGAAGCAACTGCACCAATGATGACAAATGAAAATAATAAGTCACGGTTTACTCTAAAAGATGTCGAAGGTAGTATTTCTGAATTCTCAGATACTATAGGTAGTGTTGATGTTGATCAGTGGATAAATGAGGTAGAAGAATGTGGGAGTACAGTTCATTGGAACCAATTACAAATGTTTGTCTATGCGAAGCAGCTTTTACGAGGTGCTGCTAGATCGTTTGTCAAAAGTCAACAAAACATTCAAAGTTGGGAAATACTGAAAACTGTATTGCTAGATGAGTTCGAAGTTAAAGTGTCATCAGCAGAAATACATCGAAGATTAAATAGACGGCAAAAGAAAAAAGATGAGAGTTTACATGAATTCTTGTAAGCACTGATGGAAATAGCTAAGCCAGCAAAGCTTGAAGATGAGAGTATTATAGATTATTTCATTAGTGGCATTCAGGATTCCCCTGCAAACAAAGTAGTGCTGTATCAAGCAAAAACATTAAAAGAGCTAAAACTTAGTTTGGATGTTTACAAAAAAGTTTGTAGTTCAAGCAAGTCATCAAACAAGCCTGGATCATTCGTTAATAAACAGAGTTCTGAGTCCAAGAAGATTAACAGTGACAACAAGACACGTAAATGTTTTAAGTGCGGAGATGATACCCATTTGCTAAAAGATTGTAGGAAGAAAGATTTTGTTTGTTTTAAGTGTAACCAACCAGGACATCGCGCATCAGAGTGTAAAATAGATGGAATAGTTAAGCAGGATAAAAATACAAATGTTGTACAAGATAGGAAGGAAGAGTTAAAGCCATTAAGCATTTTCACTCGTTCAGGCTTAGTGTTGAAAACAGTATAAGTCAATAATGTTTCAAGGATTAGTTGATACAGGTGCTGACCTTTGTCTTATACGCAGAAGTGTTTATACCAAGTTGGGCAGAAATAAGTTGACAGGCTTAGTGAAGTGTTTGACTGGCATAGGTGATAGCCAGGTGCTTACATTCGGTAGCTTTGTAATTTTGGTTGAGGTAGATGGTATAGACATGCAAGTTGAATTTCACGTAATTCCTGATGAGAATATGGGTTTTGATTCGATTTTAGGAAGAACAATCTTAAACGGTGTTGTTTGTTGAATTCAAAAGTATGTGCATGTTGGGGGGGTGGAGCAGGCTGACATATTTGATGAGGTTGATTCATCACATTTGAGTAGTGTGCACAAAGAAAAAGCTTTAAGTCTAATTGGAGATTAAAAGCCAATTCGAAATTGTTCGACACCAGTGAAGGTGAAAATACTGTTAACCGATGATTTACCAGTATTCCAACAACCAAGACGTTTGGCAGAGTGTGAACAAATGATTGTGGATGATCAAGCTCAGGAATGGTTGCGTGACAAGATTATAAAGCCGAGTGTGTCGGAATACGCATCACCAGTGGTGCTTGTTTCGAAAAAGAATGGGAAAAAACGATTGTGTTGTGACTATCGGAAATTAAATGAAAAGATAATTCGTGATCACTTTCCAATGCTGCAGGTTCACGTTGTTATCGAAAAGCTTCAGAGTGTTTTATGGGTCGTATACACACTTTGGATTTAACTAACGGTTTCTTTCATGTGACCGTTGAGTTAGAATCCCAGAAATATTCCTCCTTTGTAACACAAAAGGGACAGTACGAATTTCTGTATGTGCCCTTTGGTATTACAAACTCACCTGCAGTTTTACTCGATTTATAATGACAGTCTTAAGGGAACTAATCAACAGTGGAGATGTAGTAGTATACATGGACGATGTGATTGTGCCCAGTAAAAATGTGTGTGAAGGATTGGTAAAGCTGGCAAAGGTGTTAAGTGTTGCCAGTGAAAATGGATTAAAAATAAATTGGTCGAAATGTCAGGTGTTGCAAAAGAAAGTTAACTTTTTGGGGTATATAGTTGAGTGTGGTACTATTAAGCCTTCTGGAGAGAAGACAATTGCTATCGTTAATTTTCCGTTGCCAAATGATAAAAAAGATGTTCAAAGATTCTTAGGATTGACGTCGTATTTTCGTAGATTTGTCAAAGACTTTGCAGTGACTGCTAAGCCTTTGTCGGACCTGTTAAGGCAAAATACTAAGTTTAAATTTGATGTTCTGCAGAAGGTAGCGTTTGAACAGTTGGAAGTAGAATTAACTTCTAATCCCGTATTGAAATTGTACAATCCTAAATTAGAAACGGAAATCCATACAGACGCTTCAAAAATTGGTTTCGGTGGTGTATTATTACAAAAAGACACAGAAGATTGTTTGTTTCATCCGGTTCAATACATGAGTCGTAAGACTAACCAATGCGAAGAAAATTATCATTCTTATGAGCTTGAGGTTCTTGCAGTTATCGGTGCATTAATGAAGTGGCGTGTGTATGTGTAAGGTTTGAAATTTAAGATTGTGACTGACTGCAACGCGTTCACTATGACGAAGAAGAAGAAGGACGTTCCTTTGAGGGTAGCTAGGTGGGCATTATACCTTCAAGACTTTGATTATCAAATAGAACATCGCTCAGGGACGAGAATGAGACATGTTGATGCGTTGAGTAGAGTATCATGTTTTATGCTGAGCGATACTGTTGTACATCGCTTGAAACAAGCACATTTACTCGATGAATGGACGAAAGTAGTGAGAAGCCTTGTAGAAAATAAAGGGTATGAAGATTTTTATATAGAAAATCAAATCCTTTTTAAAGATCCTAATCGCGAGCTTATTGTTGTACCGTCGCAGATGTACTACTTGTAAATCCACTAAAGGTGCTAACGTTATCCTTAGGCCACCCGTGGGTAGACCAATACGTCGGACAGACCATTTCAAAAATTTTACTTGGACTTATTAGGACCATATCCTAGGTCTAAGGAGGGGAACATCGGGTTATTAATCATAGTCATAGTTAGCCATTAAAGAAATTTACGTCTGGCAAAATCCTGGATATCCTAGTGAAGCATGTATCTTATACCTTCGCCGAAGATCTTAAGAGACAATGGTTCACAGTTTAAGTCGGCTCAGTTTAAGGCTCTTCTGACTCGTTTCGGCGTTACACATACAGCTGCGGTTAAAATAATAGTGCATGTGGAAAGTTGATTTCCTAAAAAATTGTATTGAATGTTTATTTTTTTTTTTAAAGTCAGATTGCATGAATAATAAGTACCATATGTTGTCACTCTGAGCAAGAAATTTGTACTCTCTCAATGTAACAGTTCTTTTTGGTTTTGGGCACTTTCTGCAAAAGCGCGCTAAATGAGGCGGTAACAAAAATAGCACTGACCACGTTTTAGCTTAATAAAATTAATAGGAGCGATTGCATTGGGTTTTTTTTCGACAAATTTTTAAAAGAGGAGTTGCATTAAATAAATTATTACTAGAAGATTATTGGAACGACGTCACCTGTGTATCAATATTATATTGGTTACAGAAATCGGTAAAAATTTTCCCGGAAAATTCCGTGTCCTGATCGAAGACCAAATCGACACAAAAATAGTGTTTTAAGGATTTTACCACGTTTTTACAACTCCTAATTTATATTATATTATATTTATTTATTTAGAATTTATGGTACCGTTTATGGTATAAATATCCATATGTATAATTTGCAATGGTACGCCAGGAATCTCGGTCTTTTGAAACTCAGGCCTTGGTGGTCTTCTATCATATTTTAGCGTTTGGCACACATCGCATTGACCAATTATTTGGGTAATCCTTTTTTTCATGTATGGAAAGTAAATAGTTCTTTTCAGATGGTTTAATGTTTCTTCAATTCCCCGATGGTTATTCTTTAAATGGTAATCTTTGATAGCATGATCATGTTCTTCTCTGTTCGTAATATCAGTTAGAACGGACTTACATCTGATCAACCTGTATTCCTTAAAATGCTGCGAGCGTGATTCTTTTATTAATTCAAAAATTTGGTCGGGAGCGAAAATAGCATGTAACTTTTTAGGTGTAAGGATTCCTTTTAAGGTCGTATCTGATTTTAGTTATCGAGCGTGTCAGCACTTGGCTGTCACGAGCAATCGGCAGGCAGACCACGCTAAGTTTCAAGTATAAAATAAGAACAGAGCAAGAAGTACACGTATAAAGAAAATCAAATAAAGATAAGAAACAACTAATTGTATTTTGAAATTAATTAACTACAATTGCTAAAGATTCCGAATTGTCTGCACTGGTTTCTCAACCAGTGATTCCACATGTCCCGATTAGTTTACCACCACAGAAATACAATCTGCAAGTCCAAAACCCCTCGCGGTGGTCCCACTAAAGAAACAAATTTTCGTTTTCCGCTCTTCCCTGATCAAACATCATCTGATGTGGCCAGACCTTATATACAAGACAAAACAAAAGCCGATAATATAAAAGTCGAAAAATTTAACTTCTCTTACGCTAGGGACATATCATCTTTCAAGATAACGGTCCCAAACGAGCTCTTTTCGACCATTTGTTCGGGTGATTTTTGGCCGGATAGTATGGTGGTAAAAGAGTTTGAAGCTAAGATCAAAAATAAGAAAAAGGTGCCCGTGGGAATTAAACTTCCCTCACGTGGCCAGACCACTGCACCATCCGTCCATACTTTTGGACGATTCCCGTAACTCGGAATTCGTATGTGTAAAGCTGTCTTTTTCCGACAGATCAGTTTATATTACGTGCTCCTATATTCCGTCATCTTCTGAATTCCCGGAATATCAGAATCATCTGTCCGCTATCCAGTCCATCTTGAATAAACTTTCTGACAGGGACCAATTGGTAGATCAAGGTGATTTTAATATACCTGGCACAACGTGGTCCCCAGAAAAAAATTCGAATATTCTCCCTTTATCACAAAATGAATTTTTTGACGGCTTGCTCGACTTATCGTTGTCGCAAGTTAATTATATTTGAAACTCTCTTGGTCGACTGTTGGATCTATGTCTTGTAAAAAGTCCTGAAAGTGTGTTACTGTTCAGGGTAGCACCTCTTACTCAACCTGAAGATCCATATAGGTACAGTATTAAAAGTAAAATCAGAGAAGTTAACAAAGCGAATTCACTGTTTTCGCAAGGCAAATTTTCAGAGGCTAAACAATTATATAGCTGGGTTTAATTGGTCCGATCTTTACTACTGCAACACAGTGACGGATGCATCATTTATTGACTCTTGTGTTCCGATGTACTATTCGTCAATCTCTAAACCTCCTTGGTTTAATAAAGAGTTGACACACCTAAGAAATGTAAAGTCCAGACATTATACAAAATTTAAAAATACCGGTTCTCAGTCCATCCGTTCTAAATATTAAACTTTACCGTGCTTAATGGTCAGTGGTACAGGAATTATTTAAAGCGTTGTTACTTCGCACAGGATCCGAAACAGTTTTATAATTTCGTTAACACTGAGCGAAAAACAAGTTCTAAACCTTCTTCGCTATTTTTTGAAAACATTACGGTAACATCGGATCAGGCAATAGCCGTTACCTCATTCCGAACAGCCATACTCTTATGCGGTATCTAAGTCAAATCTAATATTTTGCCCCACTATACACGAAAGCTCACTGTTTAACGATCTTCAGCGTGTTAAACCGGTCTATTCGCCAGGTCCCGATGGAATCCCTGTCTGTGTGCTCAGATTCTGTGCGGAAGCCTTGAGCAGGCCTCTACTGAAACAATTTACCTTTTCCCTGCAATCTTCACAGTTTCCTCATATATGGAAGGAGTACTTTGTGATTCCTCTTCATAAAAAAGGTAGCAAACTGAATGCAAGCAATTACAGAGGAATCTCTAAATTGGCGGCTATCCCAAAACTTTTTGAAAATGCTATCACTCCTCATTTGCAGCCCCTTTGTAGATCAATCATATCACCGCGTCAGCACGGTTTTATGAAACGCAGATACACAACCACTAACCTCTTGGAGCTAACTTCTTTCGTAATACAGGGTTTCAAAAATAATCTTCAAACAGATGTCATCCACACTGACTTAAGTAAAGCATTTGACTCTGTTAATCATTACCTTCTGGTAAGGAATCTTGATCTATTATGTTTCCCTGTTGATCTTCTAAATTGGATTTCAAGCTATCTAAATGGCAGGACGCAACAGGACCCTAAACAAAAATTTTCTGACGTGTGTGCTTGGTTTTATAAAAAGGTGGTCTAAGGAATTTGATGATCCTTACTTGACTAGAACCTTATTTATTTCGTTAGTCCGTCCGATTCTCGAGTACGGATCACCTGTTTGGAGTCCACAATACGCAGTCCACTCGGACCGCATTGAATCGGTCCAAAAAAACTTCTTACTTTTTGCCTTGCGGCGCCTAATTTGGGATGCAAACCGTATATTACCTCCTTATTCCTGTAGACTACTTTTAATTAATTTACGTTTATTCTACTTTGTGATGCCAGTCTGCACGGTATAGGGTTCGTGTTGGAGCAAACAGATGAAGAATGAACCAAGCTTCCCATAGCATATATGTCCGAAAAACTCTCGAAAGCGCGGCGTAACTATTCGGTAACCGAATTGGAGTGCCTAGCCGTGATCAGAGGAATAAACAAGTTCAGAGCCTACGTTGAAGGGCAAGAGTTTGCGTTAGTAACAGACCACGCTTCGTTGAAGTGGCTGACGAAACAGAAAGATTTGTCAGGGAGATTAGCTAGGTGGTCATCCGATTACATGGTTTCTTTCGAAATTAAACACCGGAGGGACACAAAATGTAGTGGCAGACACACTTTCAAGGCGAGACGAAATCGTAGTCAATGAAATCAAGATGGTGGTCCTATGATTGATTGTCGTCAAATGAATTTAAATCATTGGAAATTTGGATTGATCAAGAGAATACAGGAAAACACTTTAAATTGCCAGACTACAGGTATCCAATGGATATGTTTACAGCGTGTTGACGACAGAAGCAGAAGAGAACGTTAAGATCATCATGGAAACTTTGGGTGCTTCGACTCTTAGAGATACCGTCTACAGCGAGCAATTATCCAGCTGACTCAGCTCATATAGAATGGGACGGACGGCACAGAACTCAACCAGTCTTTTTTTTTGCCGGATATGATCACTCAATCCGTTCGTATATATCTAGATGTACTACTTGTAAATCCACTAAAGGTGCTACGTATCCTTAGGCCACCCGTGGTAGACCAATACGTCGGACAGACATTCAAAATTTTACTTGACTTATTAGGACCATATCCTAGGTCTAAGGAGGGAACATCGGTTATTAATCATAGTCATAGTTAGCCATTAAAGAAATTACGTCTGGCAAATCCTGGATATCTAGTGAAGCATGTATTTATACCTTCGCCGAAGATCTTAAGAGACAATGGTTCACAGTTTAAGTCGGCTCAGTTTAAGGCTCTTCTGACTCGTTTCGGCGTTACACATACAGCTGCGGTTAAAATAATAGTGCATGTGGAAAGTGATTTCTAAAAAATTGTATTGAATGTTTATTTTTTTTTAAAGTCAGATTGCATGAATAATAAGTACCATATGTTGTCACTCTGAGCAAGAAATTTGTACTCTCTCAATGTAACAGTTCTTTTTGGTTTTGGGCACTTTCTGCAAAAGCGCGCTAAATGAGGCGGTAACAAAAATAGCACTGACCACGTTTTAGCTAATAAAATTAATAGGAGCGATTGCATTGGTTTTTTTTCGACAAATTTTTAAAAGAGGAGTTGCATTAAATAAATTATTACTAGAAGATTATTGGAACGACGTCACCTGTGTATCAATATTATATTGGTTACAGAAATCGGTAAAAATTTTCCCGGAAAATTCCGTGTCCTGATCGAAGACCAAATCGACACAAAAATAGTGTTTTAAGGATTTTACCACGTTTTTACAACTCCTACTGAATTTATAATTGAAAATTTAGAATTTATGGTACCGTTTATGGTATAAATATCCATATGTATAATTTGCAATGGTACGCCAGGAATCTCGGTCTTTTGAAACTCAGGCCTTGGTGGTCTTCTATCATATTTTAGCGTTTGGCACACATCGCATTGACCAATTATTTTTTTTTTCATGTATGGAAAGTAAATAGTACTTTTCAGATGGTTTAATGTTTCTTCAATTCCCCGATGGTTATTCTTTAAATGGTAATCTTTGATAGCATGATCATGTTCTTCTCTGTTCGTAATATCAGTTAGAAAGGACTTACATCTGATCAACCTGTATTCCTTAAAATGCTGCGAGCGTGATTCTTTTATTAATTCAATGGTGAGCGAAATGCATGTAACTTTTTAGGTGTAAGGATTCCTTTTAAGGTCGTATCTGATTTTAGTTATCGAGCGTGTCAGCACTTGGCTGTCACGAGCGATCGGCAGGCAGACCACGCTAAGTTTCAAGTATAAAATAAGAACAGAGCAAGAAGTACACGTATAAAGAAAATCAAATAAAGATAAGAAACAACTAATTGTATTTTGAAATTAATTAACTACAATTGCTAAAGATTCCGAATTGTCTGCACTGGTTTCTCAACCAGTGATTCCACATGTCCCGATTAGTTTACCACCACAGAAATACAATCTGCAAGTCCAAAACCCCTCGCGGTGGTCCCACTAAAGAAACAAATTTTCGTTTTCCGCTCTTCCCTGATCAAACATCATCTGATGTGGCCAGACCTTATATACAAGACAAAACAAAAGCCGATAATATAAAAGTCGAAAAATTTAACTTCTCTTACGCTAGGGACATATCATCTTTCAAGATAACTGTCCAAACGAGCTCTTTCGACATTGCTATATATAAAAAGAAAAAAAAAAAAAAAAAAAACCTCAGTCCCACAACCGCATACTTTTTCCGTAACTCGGAATTCGTATGTGTAGCTGTCTTCCGATCATATTTCTTATTCCGTCATCTTCTGAATTCCCGGAATATCAGAATCATCTGTCCGCTATCCAGTCCATCTTGAATAAACTTTCTGACAGGGACCAATTGGTAGATCAAGGTGATTTTAATATACCTGGCACAACGTGGTCCCCAGAAAAAAATTCGAATATTCTCCCTTTATCACAAAATGAATTTGTTGACGGCTTGCTCGACTTATCGTTGTCGCAAGTTAATTATATTTGAAACTCTCTTGGTCGACTGTTGGATCTATGTCTTGTAAAAAGTCCTGAAAGTGTGTTACTGTTCAGGGTAGCACCTCTTACTCAACCTGAAGATCCATATAGGTACAGTATTAAAAGTAAAATCAGAGAAGTTAACAAAGCGAATTCACTGTTTTCGCAAGGCAAATTTTCAGAGGCTAAACAATTATATAGCTGGGTTTAATTGGTCCGATCTTTACTACTGCAACACAGTGACGGATGCCATTGATATAATTTATACCGCAATTAAATCATTTATTGACTCTTGTGTTCCGATGTACTATTCGTCAATCTCTAAACCTCCTTGGTTTAATAAAGAGTTGACACACCTAAGAAATGTAAAGTCCAGACATTATACAAAATTTAAAAATACCGGTTCTCAGTCCATCCTTTCTAAATATTAAACTTTACCGTGCTTAATGGTCAGTGGTACAGGAATTATTTAAAGCGTTGTTACTTCGCACAGGATCCGAAACAGTTTTATAATTTCGTTAACACTGAGCGAAAAACAAGTTCTAAACCTTCTTCGCTATTTTTTGAAAACATTACGGTAACATCGGATCAGGCAATAGCCGTTACCTCATTCCGAACAGCCATACTCTTATGCGGTATCTAAGTCAAATCTAATATTTTGCCCCACTATACACGAAAGCTCACTGTTTAACGATCTTCAGCGTGTTAAACCGGTCTATTCGCCAGGTCCCGATGGAATCCCTGTCTGTGTGCTCAGATTCTGTGCGGAAGCCTTGAGCAGGCCTCTACTGAAACAATTTACCTTTTCCCTGCAATCTTCACAGTTTCCTCATATATGGAAGGAGTACTTTGTGATTCCTCTTCATAAAAAAGGTAGCAAACTGAATGCAAGCAATTACAGAGGAATCTCTAAATTGGCGGCTATCCCAAAACTTTTTGAAAATGCTATCACTCCTCATTTGCAGCCCCTTTGTAGATCAATCATATCACCGCGTCAGCACGGTTTTATGAAACGCAGATACACAACCACTAACCTCTTGGAGCTAACTTCTTTCGTAATACAGGGTTTCAAAAATAATCTTCAAACAGATGTCATCCACACTGACTTAAGTAAAGCATTTGACTCTGTTAATCATTACCTTCTGGTAAGGAATCTTGATCTATTATGTTTCCCTGTTGATCTTCTAAATTGGATTTCAAGCTATCTAAATGGCAGGACGCAACAGGACCCTAAACAAAAATTTTCTGACGTGTGTGCTTGGTTTTATAAAAAGGTGGTCTAAGGAATTTGATGATCCTTACTTGACTAGAACCTTATTTATTTCGTTAGTCCGTCCGATTCTCGAGTACGGATCACCTGTTTGGAGTCCACAATACGCAGTCCACTCGGACCGCATTGAATCGGTCCAAAAAAACTTCTTACTTTTTGCCTTGCGGCGCCTAATTTGGGATGCAAACCGTATATTACCTCCTTATTCCTGTAGACTACTTTTAATTAATTTACGTTTATTCTACTTTGTGATGCCAGTCTGCACGGTATAGGGTTCGTGTTGGAGCAAACAGATGAAGAATGAACCAAGCTTCCCATAGCATATATGTCCGAAAAACTCTCGAAAGCGCGGCGTAACTATTCGGTAACCGAATTGGTGTGCCTAGCCGTGATCAGAGGAATAAACAAGTTCAGAGCCTACGTTGAAGGGCAAGAGTTTGCGTTAGTAACAGACCACGCTTCGTTGAAGTGGCTGACGAAACAGAAAGATTTGTCAGGGAGATTAGCTAGGTGGTCCATCCGATTACATGGGTTTCTTTCGAAATTAAACACCGGAGAGGGACACAAAATGTAGTGGCAGACACACTTTCAAGGCGAGACGAAATCGTAGTCAATGAAATCCAAGATGGTGGTCCTATGATTGATTTGTCGTCAATTGAATTTAAATCATTGGAATATTTGGATTTGATCAAGAGAATACAGGAAAACCACTTTAAATTGCCAGACCTACAGGTATCCAATGGATATGTTTACAAGCGTGTTGACGACCAGAAAGCAGAAGAGAAACGTTAAGATCATCATGGAAACTTTGGGTGCCTTCGACTCTTAGAGATACCGTTCTACAGCGAGCACATTATCCAGCTGACTCAGCTCATATAGGAATGGGACGGACGGCACAGAAACTCAACCAGTCTTTTTTTTTTGCCGGATATGATCACTCAAATCCGTTCGTATATATCTAGATGTACTACTTGTAAATCCACTAAAGGTGCTAACGTTATCCTTAGGCCACCCGTGGGTAGACCAATACGTCGGACAGACCATTTCAAAAATTTTACTTGGACTTATTAGGACCATATCCTAGGTCTAAGGAGGGGAACATCGGGTTATTAATCATAGTCATAGTTAGCCATTAAAGAAATTTACGTCTGGCAAAATCCTGGATATCCTAGTGAAGCATGTATCTTATACCTTCGCCGAAGATCTTAAGAGACAATGGTTCACAGTTTAAGTCGGCTCAGTTTAAGGCTCTTCTGACTCGTTTCGGCGTTACACATACAGCTGCGGTTAAAATAATAGTGCATGTGGAAAGTTGATTTCCTAAAAAATTGTATTGAATGTTTATTTTTTTTTTAAAGTCAGATTGCATGAATAATAAGTACCATATGTTGTCACTCTGAGCAAGAAATTTGTACTCTCTCAATGTAACAGTTCTTTTTGGTTTTGGGCACTTTCTGCAAAAGCGCGCTAAATGAGGCGGTAACAAAAATAGCACTGACCACATTTTAGCTTAATAAAATTAATAGGAGCGATTGCATTGGGTTTTTTTTTCGACAAATTTTTAAAAGAGGAGTTGCATTAAATAAATTATTACTAGAAGATTATTGGAACGACGTCACCTGTGTATCAATATTATATTGGTTACAGAAATCGGTAAAAATTTTCCCGGAAAATTCCGTGTCCTGATCGAAGACCAAATCGACACAAAAATAGTGTTTTAAGGATTTTACCACGTTTTTACAACTCCTAATATATATTATATTATATTTATTTATTTAGAATTTATGGTACCGTTTATGGTATAAATATCCATATGTATAATTTGCAATGGTACGCCAGGAATCTCGGTCTTTTGAAACTCAGGCCTTGGTGGTCTTCTATCATATTTTAGCGTTTGGCACACATCGCATTGACCAATTATTTGGGTAATCCTTTTTTTCATGTATGGAAAGTAAATAGTTCTTTTCAGATGGTTTAATGTTTCTTCAATTCCCCGATGGTTATTCTTTAAATGGTAATCTTTGATAGCATGATCATGTTCTTCTCTGTTCGTAATATCAGTTAGAACGGACTTACATCTGATCAACCTGTATTCCTTAAAATGCTGCGAGCGTGATTCTTTTATTAATTCAAAAATTTGGTCGGGAGCGAAAATAGCATGTAACTTTTTAGGTGTAAGGATTCCTTTTAAGGTCGTATCTGATTTTAGTTATCGAGCGTGTCAGCACTTGGCTGTCACGAGCGATCGGCAGGCAGACCACGCTAAGTTTCAAGTATAAAATAAGAACAGAGCAAGAAGTACACGTATAAAGAAAATCAAATAAAGATAAGAAACAACTAATTGTATTTTGAAATTAATTAACTACAATTGCTAAAGATTCCGAATTGTCTGCACTGGTTTCTCAACCAGTGATTCCACATGTCCCGATTAGTTTACCACCACAGAAATACAATCTGCAAGTCCAAAATCCCTCGCGGTGGTCCCACTAAAGAAACAAATTTTCGTTTTCCGCTCTTCCCTGATCAAACATCATCTGATGTGGCCAGACCTTATATACAAGACAAAACAAAAGCCGATAATATAAAAGTCGAAAAATTTAACTTCTCTTACGCTAGGGACATATCATCTTTCAAGATAACTGTCCCAAACGAGCTCTTTTCGACCATTTGTTCGGGTGATTTTTGGCCGGATAGTATGGTGGTAAAAGAGTTTGAAGCTAAGATCAAAAATAAGAAAAAGGTGCCCGTGGGAATTAAACTTCCCTCACGTGGCCAGACCACTGCACCATCCGTCCATACTTTTGGACGATTCCCGTAACTCGGAATTCGTATGTGTAAAGCTGTCTTTTTCCGACAGATCAGTTTATATTACGTGCTCCTATATTCCGTCATCTTCTGAATTCCCGGAATATCAGAATCATCTGTCCGCTATCCAGTCCATCTTGAATAAACTTTCTGACAGGGACCAATTGGTAGATCAAGGTGATTTTAATATACCTGGCACAACGTGGTCCCCAGAAAAAAATTCGAATATTCTCCCTTTATCACAAAATGAATTTTTTGACGGCTTGCTCGACTTATCGTTGTCGCAAGTTAATTATATTTGAAACTCTCTTGGTCGACTGTTGGATCTATGTCTTGTAAAAAGTCCTGAAAGTGTGTTACTGTTCAGGGTAGCACCTCTTACTCAACCTCTTATCATCATACTTTCGAGGTGGCAATCGACATAGGTACAGTATTAAAAGTAAAATCAGAGAAGTTAACAAAGCGAATTCACTGTTTTCGCAAGGCAAATTTTCAGAGGCTAAACAATTATATAGCCGGGTTTAATTGGTCCGATCTTTACTACTGCAACACAGTGACGGATGCCATTGATATGATTTATACCGCAATTAAATCATTTATTGACTCTTGTGTTCCGATGTACTATTTGTCAATCTCTAAACCTCCTTGGTTTAATAAAGAGTTGACACACCTAAGAAATGTAAAGTCCAGACATTATACAAAATTTAAAAATACCGGTTCTCAGTCCATCCTTTCTAAATATTAAACTTTACCGTGCTTAATGGTCAGTGGTACAGGAATTATTTAAAGCGTTGTAAGTTCGCACAGGATCCGAAACAGTTTTATAATTTCGTTAACACTGAGCGAAAAACAAGTTCTAAACCTTCTTCGCTATTTTTTGAAAACACTACGGTAACATCGGATCAGGCAATAGCCGTTACCTCATTCCGAACAGCCATACTCTTATGCGGTATCTAAGTCAAATCTAATATTTTGCCCCATTATACTCACTCTTTAACGATCTTCAGCGTGTTAAACCGGTCTATTCGCCAGGTCCCATGTTATTAATTACCTCCTGCTTGTTTACGTTTAGTGTGAGGTCATTTTGATTTTTTGAAATTGTCTTCAAACTATCTTGAATCTTGCGTCCGTCCGCGTCTAAGTTCCCTGTCCCTATTTTAATTACGTTTCCCAAACCATTGATTAGTCCCCTCTTTTGTCTCTTCTTTGGTAGCCACGTTTCAATTCTAGTTTTCAGTTGTCCGACCTTTGTTGCTAAATTTTCGATTGCATACAAGCTATCCACAACCCATAAACATAGCTCCCTTCCACAGTTTATAAACAAATTTCAATTCTCAATCTCGTCGGCATTTCCTTTGTCTTTATTTTTGTCATTGCCTTTGCCAGCGCTTAGCTACCCGCTAATATAAGCAACCCAAACTTAACGTAAACACAGCTTCCGCTTGGAGACCAAATCACGGGCAACTCTTATTGCGCTTCAATCAAAAACTGCATCGATCAGCATAATTGAATTTCACAATGAAGTGGAATAATTTCAGCATAAAGCTTTTATCGAAAGGTCAGTAAGTTTCCAAAAGAAAAGCTTCTGGCCGAGGTTGATTGGATTTGGACTTAGAATTTGAAGATCAGTCTGAATCGGAACGAGATCGTGAACAGCTTGAAGCAAAAGATAAGCTACCAACAAAGTGTCTCGTAATAGTATAGGTGAAGAAGTCTGTCACCGAATAAATGTTAAATAATAAAAAATAAAATTTTTTTTTTTTAATAATTAAATAGTAACAATTTTAATTGGCGCCCAACGTGGGGCCACGTATTTAAAAGTTCTAAATAAATATTAAAGATAATAAGTTAAATATAAAACGGAACTCGCGCCGGACTGAATAATAATAATAATAAAAAATCAGAACTCAACTACAAACCCAAAGAAAATCAAACAAATTTAAAAAAAATCAACACCAAGAAGGAAGGAAGAGCTGAGGGCAATCCCCCTCCACAGCTATATACAAAATTAAAGGAAGACCCCAATAAATAATAATCAAGACGACCCAATTTAAGGAACACTCCAACAAAAAATTATTAAGACCAACCAATTGAAGGGAGAAAAAGGAAGAAAATTTAAATTTAACAATGGCAAACGGAGTTTCAGTATTAACCCTTTCTGCGGGCGGCAATCTGACAATGGAATTAATAAGTCGATTTATAAATGTACAGTTGAGTGAAGTTACCAGAAAATTTAAAGGGATAGAAGGGCAGTTAACCGCTAACAAAAATGAGGTGGAAGACTATAAGATCCAAACAATTGACCGAACCATAAAATGTGAAACTATATTAGAGGTAGTTAAATCCTTACCAAAGTTCACAGGTGAAATAACCCAATATGTAGGCTGGAGAGAAGCGGCGGAAACCGCAATGAGTTTATATATAATTGAAAGTGAACAATATTTTATCGCTTTAACAATTCTACGTAATAAAATCATGGAAGCAGCACACGATGCTCTAACCAACCATGGTACCGTTTTAAACTTTCGAGCAATTCTTTCCAGATTGGATTTCATTTATAACGATATAAGATCAATCCATATACTCGAATCAGAATTAAACATCTTAAGACAGGGACGCATGACCATTACAGAATTCTAAAACGAAGTAAACAAGAAAATGACGTTACTCATAAATAAAACTATAATGAAAGGACATCGTTATAACCAAGGAAACAAATAAAACAATTAGGAGCTCTAAGAATTTTTATTTCTGGATTAAACGGTTCAATCTCAGAAGCACTCTTCTCTCTTAACCCACCAGACTTGCCAAATGCTTTGGCAAAGTGTCAGGAATTGGAGTCTAACAACTTTAGAGCTCAATTAGCAAATAGGTATAATGGATTTAGGAATGAAAATAAAAATCAAGGAAACAACCTTAGATTTGCCTCTAGACAGATTAATAATACACCAAATAGGATAAAAAATAATTGGCCGCAAAACGGGAACTTGGGAGCGAATAACAATTGGAATTTTAATAATAATTCCAAAGTTCAACCACCACCAGAATCTATGGAAGTAGACGGCTCCATAAGAGTACAAAATCGTCCGTATAAAAATTATAATCATCATAGGAATAATAACAACCAGTGGAATTATAATAAAAACCGACACAATTTTAATAATAATTTCCAAAGAAATAATTATAACCAATACCCAGCGCAAAAACACAACACAAGCGCAAGTCATGTAAATCAGTCCGAAACACACTTCCCGATAAAACGGGAATCAATGGGAACAGTCAACCAGCCAGCTCAAAAAACAATGAGGGTAAATAATATCAACGAGGGCCATTTTTTAGAGCAGCACCTTACAGAGGAATGCCTCATATAACAAGAGTAGACAGAAAAACTAAAAGACAACTCAAAATATTAATAGATACAGGAGCCACCGCGTGCTATATAAAAAAGGGTATTTATGAGAATAAAGGGGAATTATCAATACACTAAAGAGTATCTACAGATCATGGATATTCAATCATAAAATATTATCATTTGATAAATATATTTGGGGAACAACATTTATTCTCTGAAATTGAGGGTTTAGAATCTGATCTATTAATTGGATTCAATTTGTTAAGAAAGATTGGAGTTAAATTGGATATCGAGAAAGGAATCATGGAGTATAAGGGAAATAAAGAGAAACTCGAATATTTTGACGCGGATAAAAACGATAAAAAAAAAAATCGAAACGGTTATTGCTGAAGGCAGTTTATATAGCTTGGGATCCTGAGCACGCCAGCGTAGATTTATCCGCTAATAAACAATATATCAGTTTGGGATTGAAAAATCCTGAACAAGACGACGATGTTAATTCCGTCAGTTTTAAATCGAATAGTTTAGAATCCACAAATCCCGAGGACGGTTTTCCGACAAAGAAAAAATTCATAACCTAAATATAATTTCAAATCAAATAAAAGATTTTGAAAATAAAGTTATGAATAAAATTGAAAGAAAGCATTCTAAAATAAATACGGAAATTCCTTTTCGTACCGATATTCGAGGAGAAAAAATACTGTCAATGACAGAGCCATTTATAGCAAACAATATCCTTATGCCATGTCGGTCTCAGATTCTGTTATTAATGAAATCGATAGAATGCTAAAAGAACAAATAATAATATTTGTATATAATAATAATATTTGTCTATAAAAAATTAAATGAAAGCACAATACCTGACAGATACCCGATGCAAGATCCGTATGTAATATTATGTAGCTTAGGGAAGTCAAAATATTTCTCAACAATTGATCTGGAATCAGGATTCCACCAAATTTTAATGAAAAATTCAGATATTGAAAAATCAGCTTTCTCTATAAATAACGGAAATTTTGAATTCTTACGTATGCCATTTGGGTTAACAAACGCCCCTAGAATATTTCAATGAGCAATGGAGGACATAATGAGAGAACAAGTCGGAAAAACTTGTCATGTTTATATGGATGATATAATAATCTTTTCTAATACAATTGAACAACATTATACTGATTTAATTCAAATAATTAATATTTTACAACAAGCAAATATGAAAATTTCTCTAGAAAAATCTAAATTCTTTAAATTAGTATCTCACAATGTAATTAAAACAGATCCTGAGAAAATCTCCACAATTATGAAGTATCCGATTCCACAAAACATTAGAGAGCTTCGAAGTTTTCTAGGCCTCACAGGCTATTACCGTAAATTGGTCCGAAATTATGCAAAAATTGCCAAACCTTTAAACAAATACCTAGGAGGAGATATTGGAAAAATTTCTAGGAGAATGTCTACAAAAATTACAATACAGTTAGACGACCCAGCTGTTAAAGCTTTTAAAGAACTTAAAGATAATTTAATATCACAAGTGGAATTAGTTCAACCAGATTATAACAAAAAATTCACTTTAACGACAGACGCATCAGATGTAGCTATCGGAGCAGTTTTATCACAGGTTAATAAACCAATTACTTTCATATCAAAAACTTTAAATAAAACCGAACAACTTTATGCCACAAATAAAAAAGACTTGTTGGCAATAGTTTGGGCTCTTAAAAATCTCATGAATTACTTATATGGTGTAATTGGTATAGAAATACAAACAGACCATCAATCTTTATCTTTCACAATCTCAGATAAAAACCCGAACGTAGAAATGAAAAGATGGTTTCTCCTTTATAGAAAGTTTCACCCCTAATATAATATATACACCCGCATTATCTCAAATAAAAATAAATAATATTACTAACAGCGATTTAGAACAATCAAACTCAGATCAAAATTCACAGCATTCTGCCAAAAGTAGTTTTGAAAATGTAATACAAGAGACCCAAAAATCGTTAAATCAGTTTCAACAACAAATGTTATTAACAAAGGGGAGGTTTCTGTTCTGTGCGGAAGCCTTGTGCAAGCCTCTACTGAAACTGTTTACCTTATCTTTGGAATCTTCACAATTCCCTCATATATGGAAGGTGTCCTTTGTGATTCCTCTTCACAAAAAAGGTAGCAAACTGGATGCAAGCAATTACAGAGGAATCTCTAAATTGCCGGCTATCCCAAAACTTTTCGAAAATGTTATCACTCCTCATTTGCAGCACCTTTGTAGATCAATCGTAACACCGTGTCAACACGGTTTTGTGAAACGCAGATCTACAACCACTAACCTCTTGGAGCTAACTTCTTTCGTAATACAGGGTTTCAAAAATAATCTTCAAACAGATGTCATCTACACTGATTTTAGTAAAGCATTTGACTCTGTTAATCATTACCTTCTTATAAGAAAACTTGATCTTATAGGATTCCCTGGATCTTCTAAATTGGATTTCAAGCTATCTGAATGGCAGGCCACAACAAGTCCTCTTTAAAAATTCTTTATCTTCTATTCTCCGAGTCACATCCGGTGTCCAACAAAGGGAGCCATCTTGGTCCGCTTCTTTTTACCTTATTGATTAACGACATCCCCTTAATAATAAAACATTAAATAAAACGTTAAATTATGCCTCCAGTACAAGGACACTTCGTGCCATTTGGACTTACACTACACAAGTGGGTGCTCTTTGAACAGAATAACACCAGTTGATGATCTTGGTGTTCTTCTGGACCCAAAACTAAAATTTTCTGACCATATTTCGTCTATTGTCAATAAGGCCAGGGGTGTGCTTGGTTTTATAAAAAGATGGTTTAAGGAATTTGATGATCCTTACTTGACTAAAACCTTATTTATTTCGTTAGTCCGTCCGATTCTCGAGTACGGATCACCTGTTTGGAGTCCACAATACTTAGTCCACTCGGACCGCATTGAATCGGTCGAAAAAAATTCTTACTTTTTGCCTTGCGGCGCCTAAATTGGGAGTCAAACCGTATATTACCTCCTTATTCCAGTAGACTACTTTTAATTAATTTACCGTCCCTAGCTAACCGTAGAACTATGCTTGGAACAGTCTTTATTTGTAAGCTTATTCGTGGTGATTTGAGAGTACCGACTTGATTAGTCGGCTTAACTTCTCGGTTCCAAGTAGATTCACTAGAAACTATATACCCCTTATCTTAAATCACTGTAGATCTAATTATGAGTTGCATGACCCTTACAGAGTTTTATGTTCTGACTATAATAGACTTTATCCTATTATCTGTAATCTTGACTCTCTGCCTCTATTAAAGCACTCGATTTTATCTTTTCTATTACATAATTAGATCCTACTAACACTAATATTTAAAATAGTTATTTTACATTATATTCATTTCCTCGTTTCTGTTCTCTCTTCTATATCGCGTCTATCTTCTCGCGAATCGAGCCGTACGATACACGGCAGCGCCCCTCGGTCGTTTGGGAGGAAGGTGTGGCCGTAGGACCGTGGGAAAAAAAGAAAACTCGCCCCCATCTCTGCATAATGCCGCCTGCAGTGGTACCTGCTGATGCTGTCGTCATCAGCATCTTCCGCCACCAGAGCCAACTGATTTCTTCGGTTCATTATGCTGTCATGTGAAAGAATCAGACCCTTTTTTACCAGCTGCCCTCCACATCATGCCGCTTGGTGAATCACACCCGGTGAAGGTGGCTGTGGCATGGCGTAAGCTGGTTTAACAACTCCACAGGATCCTTCTTGTGACAATAGAACGCCCCTTTGGGATGCCTGTTGCGGCGGTGGTTGCTGAACTCTTCTTTGGGTCTTCCGTGGGCCCATGCAGTGACAATCAAAGGGAGCAATGCCGTCGGCAAAAGTTGGTTTGGTATATTGTGAGGTCATTCTAAGAATTTGACTATAGCGAGTGAGGCGACGGGGTTGCCGCGCTGTCGCCGAGTGTAGTCCAGCTAGCGTGTGTGAAGCATAGATCGATGCGCGAGTCGAAAATGCGATCAGTGACACTCAGACGATTGAACAAGCCGGTTGGAATTCGCTTCGCTCGGAAAGTTTGTGTGTCAACATGGCAGACCAGCCACTATGAAAGAAGAACTCTGCGACATCAGAATTGGGATCTGCTTTGCCTACAAATATCATCGATGCATTCTTGGCAGCTTTACAAGTTAAAAACAACAACCTATTGGAGATCATAAAAAATATGCAGACACCAAAGGCATCGGCAACTGATGAAATGGGAAAACATATAACTCTGCCAAAATTTTATCCTTAGGGGGCTGGTGCAGATGACTCAGCTTTTTCTACAACAGTGGCAACACTAGCTCTGGCCCACATTTTTTTTACAAACAATATTAATACTCGAAATTATATGCATGAAACGGAACCTTGATGACGACGAATCTACAACAGGCCCGGAACGTAAAAAATATAACTAAAATGAAATGCAATTATTGTGGAAATTCTGTACATAGATATGCCGAATGTCGTGCTCGGCGGAGGACACAAGCTCAAGGAAAAGTAACAACGGAAGTTCAACGCTATGATCAAATGACCGGTCAGGCAAAAAACAGGCAAATGTTTCAATTGTAACGAGCCTGGTCGGCCGCCATGCCAGCAGGTATATAGGGGATCAACCACCTGATGGTACGCGACGTAATTGTGATACACTACTGGAAGCGCAAATACATTCTCCACGCGAGGGCGGCTGGATACAGGCTCTTAGTTAGGTTATGTCTCTGCTAAGAGTGCTGGCTAATCGTAGTTGGACTGGAGCTGGAAACTCTTAAAATTTCCACATCTCCGGGCCGGACTAAGGTGTCATTCGATCCGTGCCGAGACTCTGCCAGGCTGGGGGCCCGGGAAACAACTAGCCCAATCGCTAACGGAGAGTCCGGTTAAGAGGCGTCTGCCTGGTCTGGTTAGCCTTACCCGGGTACTGCGGATCTCTACCCGGGTGGACCGCTTATTTCTCTGCAACTCGTGGGAACCATGAAAAATAGACCTAAAAATGTTAAAATACCGCAGGCTTTGACTGCGGTAAATTTCGCAAGACACTTCGAGGACCGTCTCCTTGACGAAGATCGACTTACTTCGGTGGTAACACCAAAAAATGCTCCTAAGTAAATGCACAAGTAGCAGCCACACCGAGTCACTCGAGCCGGCCAAGCGGGACTGGCTAAAAACCCATTACCACAACTTGGTCAGCCTGGGGCCCGGGATGACCCTAACCGTAAGGGGCTGAGCGGAGCCAGAACGAAGTGGTAATATCGTTACCTTCAGCAGAGCAAGTCACCTGCGTAAGCTTTGTCTCTGGCCAAAACACCGCAGCCGCTATAGCAAAGGCCCAACTCTGCTTCGAAGCGGGCAAACACCACCTTGACGCCTCCTACGGAAACGACTAAGAGGAAGAAGGTGGAGACGAGCAGGCCACCGACTGCTCCTTTCGATGGCCCAAGTACCTCAAGGGCTGCAAAGGCAACTGAGGTAAGCAAGTCATCATATGTTGCCGTAACTAGTTGCGGTCGTACCAGAGGGGTACCCCAAGGTCGTCCTCAGTAGTAAGGACCTCTAACAGCTCGAGGACGCACTACTGGAGGATATAGTCCTCTCTGGTTGGGATTCTCCAATTAGGTTTGGAGGAATCCGCTTCAGGGTGGGTCACCTGATAGAGGATTGCCGCAACGCAACCACTGCTGAGTGGCTGACATAAGTAGTCCCCAGCCTCAGTAAGTGGAACGATGTCTCCCAGAAGGTAAAGTTGGGCGACGACTTGCCATCGTCACACAACATCACCATCCTGCCCCAGGACAGGAGACAAGACCACAAAGTGCATCATGGAATTGATCAAAAAACAAAATGACTTGGACACTGAGAACTTGCGTCTTATGTGAAGGAAGAATGAGTGTGGTGGCTCGCTCCTCAGCCTTGGCATTGAAGACAACTCGTGTGCCAAGATTATTTCTAGCGACCACAAGCTGAGCTTCAGGTTTGGAGACATCTCATTTTGTGGTCTTAAGAAGGCCACGGCGATCAAAGCCGGCACAAGACGGGTCGAGACTCCTCGAAATCCACCAGTCTCTGCGGAGAAGGGAAAGCCCAATAAGATATCCGAATCTAACGAGGATCTGGCGGAGGATGAGGATCTCGATGCGACCGTCATCGAGAAGGTGGATCAGACCCCGTTATCGTCTCAGGAGCTAGGAATGGAACTAGACCTGTTGAGTGAGGAAGAAGCGGTACCGGCGGATGTTTATCTGGGCATCTCCAGACCAGTAACGCTGATGATGGACCCGATCATCTAATGGTCGGGAGTACAGGGATAGCTGAGGTGAACATGGTAGAAGATGTGGGAGCAGCCAATAAGACTGTGGTGGCATCGGTATACTTTGCCGGTGACGAGGCGTGCCCGAAATCACTGCACTTGGTTGAACATTGTAAGAAGATGCACTTACCCATCATCATTGGATGTGATGCAAATGCACATCACGTGATATGGGGCAGCAGCTAGAGTCACTCTTAGAATTTATCTTAAAAAATAATCTAAAAATCCTAAATGTCGGCAATGCTCCGACATTTGTTACTGGGTAAGATCTGAGGTTCTGGACATTACACTTTCCAGCAGATCAGTGGCTTCGCATATAAGCGACTGGCACGTATCTCCTGAGGAGTCCATGTTAGATCATAGAATTATTCGTTTTAGCATAGGGCTAAATCTAGAATGTAGCGAGCGTAAGCGCAATCGCAGGAATACGAACTGGGAAGGGTTCATTACCTCCTTACTGCGAGATCCAGTTACTGGTGTTACTCCTTACCACTCTTGAGCTGGAGGCCGCCGTAGAAGACATCAACTCGTGTCTTACAAACGCGTTCAGCGAAAACTGCTCCCTTGGCCGAATGACCAATTAGAGATGTTGCGGAAAGCGACCAGGCGTCTCGTTAACAAATCAAAAACAGAAGGGAACTGGGATGCATACCGTAATAAACTGACCATGTATAACCATGAGATCAGGATATCCAAACGAATTATAGAACCTTCTGTGAGGCAATAGAAAACACTTGGCTATAGACTTCACAGAGCAATCTCCAAAGGAGTGCCAGAATCAAATCGGGCACTACGAAAAGAGGACAACTCCTATACTATAGGAAGTAAGGAGAAACTTGAGCTACTACTGACAACTCACTTTCCGGGAAGCACGCTTCAAACGGATGGAAAAAAAAAGAAAGAAGGAAAGAAAAAATATTGGTGCAATAACCTCTGTAGTCCCATCGTGTGTTCTGCAGAGTGTTGCAATATTTTCCTTGTTCGAGAATGATGTAATAACGAGTGTTCAAGTTACGGGGTTTGGACTGTCACCCGCTCTCCGCTCCCTCTTACGTTCTCCACTCCCTCTTACGCTCTCCCGCTCTTCACCACAGAGTCTCCGAGGAGTCTCCGCTGCGCTTGGGAGAACCCAACGCATTAGAATAAGCTTTAGTGTAAAACTAACCACGATCAATAAAACATACGCCCGGTCGCGCCCGCGCTAATTCTACAAGTCTTCGAGTGTTTTTTCGAGTGGTCTTTTTTTCAGCAAATTAGGAATTTTCCAGGACCAGCACCCCCCAACACCCCAACATTTTGGTCCTTCGAGCCGGATGTCCTGGATTTTTCAAGTTTGTCCTTCAGCGACCAACTTATAAGATAAGTACGAAATCTCCATACCTTTTAATTGCCGGTCTGCAGCAAAGGTTCGAACATCCAATTTCGTTCAATTTGCTGCCAGATTTATTGTCAGATCTAACGGATTTCTCCGACAAAAGGCAATTAAAGGAAATTACTTATCCATTTTCACGGGCGCCGCCATATTACCCATCGTTCTAAAATTCTAAGTCCCATTTTCCGAATATATTTAAATATTCATCCAGTCCGAACAGTGCAAAATTTCAAATGTGGAAAAGTGAAATTAATTTGTGCCAAGTTAAGTGAAAATTTCTAAAGTCCAAAGCTCTGCCAAAAGTGGCAAACATTCCGTTCTCGTTTCACTGTGTCCAACGCAAGCCAAATTATTTTCAACACATTTTTATGCCTTAACTCCGCAGTCTGCTTAATAAAATTTGCTCTGCTATACATACAAACAACAAACAAACAACACATACCCGCTGGCCATTCCAAGGAAAATATTAATTAAATATTTTCCCGCCATTTACCTATATACCATACATTGCATGCATTACATCTCCATATACATACATTACATCTCCATATCCATACATATACATCTCCATATACATACATATGCATAGTGACATATCCATAAGTCCCTAAGACTTAAGCATATGCCTACACACCACTACACATACAGTATGTACACCCAAATACACCCCCTATGTATCCAACAAATATCATATAAGAACAAATTGTCATAAGATCCTCAAAACCAAGGTTGAATGGAAAAAACCCCAAACCATAATGGACGGTCATAAGATCCTCAAAACCAAGGTTGAGTGGAAAAATCCCAACTCCAATAATCACCCACAAGTAGACTAAACATCACGTCCCCACGTTCAAACTTCGGACTCGCAGTCTCGAAAACAAAAGTGTCAAATTATAAAGCCAAAGCCCTTGTATCCAAGAGCAAATGCACTTGATCCAAGAGAAGCATAAAACAATTAAAGTCAGAAGCTTTTTCTCTTCACTTGATCATATCCCTTAAGTCTAAAGTCCATATTAGAAAAGCTCGATGCCGAGGCTTGAACGTCAACCAAATCAGAATAAGAAAATGAGTTCAGTTTGAGACCTAATTGTAATCGGTCGGTGTTCTTCAACTAAAATCATATTTGTAATCATTCAGTAAAATAAAATTATATTTTTTTTACATATGAGTATTACGAGTATTTAATTGGCGCAGTCGGTAGGATCCAATAAATAAAAGAGTCCTTTTAGTACGGTACTAATCCATTAAAAGGATACGTTATATGACAAACTATCCAGGATTAGCGAATTAAAAACAGTGATTCTAACATTATTTTGAGATCCGCAAAAGAATCTACGTGAAAGTAGAATTTAAACAAAAATCCCGTGCGGTCGGAACCAAAGTTAATTAAAAGACTTTCAATTCCGAAATCTAAAAACCCAAACACTTAAAAATTTAACCGAAGAAAACAAATACATCATGTCGGTTCCACAACTATCAGAAATCCATCTAAGCCAACTATTGAACCAGATAAAAGAATTAAATCACTACGATGGCACACCTGGAAAACTATCTGGATTTGTAAATCAAATAGAACAACTACTTAATTTATACCCAACGCAAGACCCGAGACAAGCACATGTCGTATATGGAGCAGTGAAGCGAGTATTAGTGGATGCAGCACTAGAAGTCGTAACCCAAGAAAGAGCGACAACATGGATGGAAATGAAGGAAGCATTAGCAATGGCATTCAAGGATCACAGGCCATATACAACCATTATGAGACAACTAGAGGAAACACCATACCCAGGAAGCATCAGTAAGTTTATAGAGAGACTAGAGATACAATATTGGATTATATTTGATAAGTTAGAGTTAGAAAATGATCCCGTTGTTAAATCAAACTATACAGATATGTTGAACAGGACTGTTAAAACTGTAATAGATCGAAAACTGCCGGATAGAATTTACATGACATTAGCACGCAAAGATATTGATACTATTTACAAATTAAAACAAGCATCAATGGAGGTAGGACTTTATGATGCTAATCCAGAAAATTACCGTCCAAGTAGATCAGAAGTGAACAAACATAGGAACAGGGGAAACAATAATCAAAATAATTACCAGAAATACTACAATAACAGAAATCAGAATTATTATCATTCTGGCATGAATCCAATTTATACCAAAACAAAATCAGTATTCACCCCGTCCTATACCAGATCATTTAAGAGGAAATTATCACGCATATAGAAGGGATTTGAATCAAGCCCAACAAAATAATCCTCTTAACTTCCAACCCTCGACTTCGAATAATTTTAATAATCAAAAACCAATAAAAAGACAACGCGAGAGTGAGAGTGACCAGTACAGAATGGATGTAAATTTTCATCAAGCTGCCTCGGACACTCAAGTGAAAGAGAAGGACACACCAGTCCCTATGTAGAGATATCCTATCATAATAAAACGTACAAAGGAATGATCGACACAGGATCATCAATAAATATTATAAAGGAAAATTTTGAAAACATAAAAGAAAACGAAGAAAATCTAACAGTATACACTATTAAAGGTCCGATTATACTAAAGAAAAGTATAATAATAAAACCCACTTCAGTCTGTCCGTCTGTTCAAAAATTCTATATCCATAAATTTTCCGACAATTATGATTTCCTGTTAGGTCGAAAATATTTAGAAGATACAAAAGCGAAAATAAACTACGATAATAATACAGTAATTTTAGGGTCAAAAACATTTAAGTTTTTGTATGATGAAAAGAAGGGCGAGACCGCATCCAAATGCCTCGACCCACAGCAAAAGATTGATTCTGCTCCTGTGGAGAAAATCAATCCAAAGATGCAAAAGGCTAAGACCACATCTAAAGGCTTTAAGCCAAAGCGTCAACAACAAAAGAAAGAGACCGCATCATCTAAATGCCTCATTTCAAATGTTGTTAATGACACAGTGGACAATGATGTAACACATCTCGATTCCATTGACGACAATATAATCAACTTCGCGATTAACAATGAGTTACGCGAATGTAACGAGTATAGACTCGAACATTTAAATGTAGAGGAAGTTGAATGTTTAAAGAAGGTCCTATACGAATATAGAGACATTCAGTACAAAGAGGGCCAAAGTTTGACCTTCACAAGTACAATTAAACATGTCATCCAAACTCAACATGAAGATCCAGTATACCGTAAACCCTACAAGTACCCCCAAAGCGTTGACCAAGAAGTCAACAAACAAATTAAAGAAATGATAGAACAAGGGATTATTCGCAAATCAAAATCTCCTTATTGTTCTCCTATCTGGGTGGTCCCCAAGAAGGCAGACGCCTCTGGGAAACAAAAATTCAGGTTGGTAGTCGATTACAGGAATCTAAATGAGATAACTGTTAATGACAAATTTCCCATTCCCCGAATGGACGAAATATTGGACAAATTAGGTAGATGCCAATATTTTACGACAATAGATCTAGCTAAAGGTTTTCACCAAATACAGATGAATGAAAATTCTATTGCAAAAACTGCTTTTTCCACAAAACATGGGCATTATGAATATACTCGTATGCCCTTTGGTTTAAAAAATGCTCCAGCTACTTTTCAGAGATGTATGAATAATCTTCTGGAAGATTTAATCTACAAAGATTGTTTAGTTTATTTAGACGATATTATTATTTATTCCACTTCATTGGAAGAACATATTTTATCTCTAAAGAAAGTCTTTGAAAAACTGAGAGAAGCCAATTTGAAATTGCAGCTAGATAAATGTGAATTCATGAAAAAAGAAACTGAATTCCTAGGACATATCGTCACAACAAATGGCATCAAACCTAACCCAAACAAGACCAAAGCGATCACAAACTTTCCATTACCTAAGACACCTAAACAAATAAAGTCATTTTTGGGATTGTGTGGATTCTATCGCAAGTTTATTCCTAACTTTGCAAAAATAGTTAAACCCATGACCCTTAAGCTAAAGAAAGGTGCTGTAATAGATACGAAATGCAAAGACTACATCGAATCATTTGAAAGACTAAAGGTTTTGATAACATCAGATCCGATATTAATCTACCCTGATTTTTCAAAGCCCTTTTCTCTAACAACTGATGCAAGTAATGTAGCTATTGGTTCAGTATTATCACAGAATCATAAGCCCGTTTGTTATGCTAGTAGAACATTAAACGAACACGAAATTAACTATGCTACTATCGAAAAAGAATTGTTAGCTATAGTTTGGGCAACAAAATATTTTAGGTCATACTTATTTGGAAGGCCATTTGAAATAATGAGTGATCACAAGCCACTGGTATGGCTCAATAATATCAAAGAACCAAACATGAAACTACAAAGATGGAAAATCAAACTTAATGAATTTGATTATAAAATAAAATATCTTCCAGGCAAAGAAAATCATGTCGCGGATGCTCTTTCCCGCACAAAGATAGAAGAAGTCATGGTTGGTGAAGTCGCAAGCAGCGCAAACGCAACTATACATAGTGCCAATGAAGATAATTTGAATTATATATCCATAACAGAAAGACCAATCAACTTCTTCTCTAGACAAATAGATATAGAAAAAGGGGACAATGAAACAACAAGCGTAACTCACTTCTTTCAAAAATTAAAGATTAAAATTATCTATAAAGAAATGACACTTGAATTCGCCAAAAACATCATTAAGGAATATGTGTGCACCAAGAAAAGTGCAATTTACTTCCCTAATGATGAAGATTTTCTGATTTTTCAGAGGGCAGTAGTAGAAGTAAAAAGTAGAGACTGGCTAGAAGCAAAAAGAGCCATTACCAAAATATTCAATGACATGGGAAAGCCACAGGAAATTAAAGCGGACAAAGACTCAGCTTTTATGTGCATAGCTTTGCAAAACTGGTTAAGATCTGAAGGTGTTGAAATTTCTGTAACAACTAGTAAAAATGGTGTATCCGATATAGAAAGATTTCATAAGACCGTAAATGAAAAACTAAGAATCATTGGAAACGAACAAAATATTGAAGATAGGTGTACAAAATTCGAAACAATATTATACGTATACAATCACAAAACTAAACATAATAGTACCAAACGATATCCCGCGGACATTTTTCTATATGCAGGTAGTCCAGACTTTAATGTACAACAAAACAAAATTGATAAGATAGAATATCTTAATAAGAATAGGCATAATTTTGAAGTTGACACAAAATATAGACAGGCTCCACTTGTAAAGAGTAAAATTACTAACCCATTTAAAAAGACAGGACAAATTGAACAAGTAGATAGTAAACATTTTGAAGAGACAAATCGCGGCAGGAAAATCGTATATTATAAATCAAAGTTTAAGAAAAAGAAAAAATTCAATAAAAGTAAATACGATAATTCCAGAACAACCAATGAAGAGCAAGATACACAGCACATTCCTAATAATGCTTAGTTGTATGATATCATTTATCACCATGGTCAAATGCAGGCATATCGAAGTAAACCCAATAAGCGCGAAAAATGGATATCTTATATTCCAAACTGGAACAATGGAAATTCCAACCAGCTACGAATACCACTATTTGAGTATAAACATAACAAAGACAATGCTAATGTTCGAAAACCTAGTTACTGAAGCAAAAGATTATCCCAATGTTCCACAGATACAATATTTAGTAGATAAACTAAAACGGGAAATAAATGGTATAAGAATAATTCAGCGAAGTAAAAGAGGTCTTTTAAATGTAGTAGGAAAAGCTTATAAATACTTATTCGGTACATTAGATGAAGATGATAGGGAAGAGCTAGAGGACAACATTAATAATATGTCAGAAGACTCCGTAAAAACCCACGATTTAAATATGATTGTCGATATAATCAACAGCGGAATTGACATAATTAATAGGCTCAAATTAGAAAAAGAACTAGGCCAACAAATTGCAATACTTATATTCAACCTTCAACAATTCACAGAATACATAGAAGATATAGAATTAGGTATGCAATTAACCAGACTAGGCATCTTCAACCCAAAATTATTAAAACACGATTATTTGAGACACGTAAATTCGGAGAAAATGCTAAAGATAAAAACATCAACTTGGCTCAAAACAGATACGAACGAAATTTTGATTATTTCCCACGTTCCTAGCGAAGTCACTAAAGTTCCGATATTCCAAATAGTTCCGTACCCAGATGAACATAACTATATTCTAACCGAGCAAATATTCGATAAGTTTTATATATTCAATAACCAAGTATTTCATAAGGATACAGATAAAATAATATTCGACAAATGTATTATTGGACTTATAAAACAAGAACAAACTCAATGCAAATACACTAAAACCCATAGAAATTTTCAAATAAATTACATAGAACCAAATATACTTTTAACATGGAATATTCCTGAAACAATTGTCAACCAAGATTGTACAAATAACCAAATAGTAATCTCAGGAAACAACATTATTAAAATTAAAAATTGTACCATGCAAATAGATGAGTTTCTAATTTCAAATAACCTAGCAGATTTTACACAAACGATTTATATTACCAACAATGTTACACGCTTAGAACCAATAAATCACTTACAAACAAAAGAAATGATAAGAGCCCATGTAAAACACTATAACTTCTATCAAATTATATGCATTACAACATTTATCATCATGATAATTAGTTTGACTCTGTATTTAGCATATAAGTTTAAAAATATACCTAAGAAAATTATTGTCAAATACCGTAAACAAAGAGAAGAACATCCGCACCTAGAAACTAATGTCAATGAAGATATTCAGCTAGGAAACAATATTATGATATACCCAAATCTAACGACCTGAGGACAGGCCAAATTCAAAGGTTGGGGAGTGACATATCCATAAGTCCCTAAGACTTAAGCATATGCCTACACACCACTACACATACAGTATGTACACCCAAATACACCCCCTATGTATCCAACAAATATCATATAAGAACAAATTGTCATAAGATCCTCAAAACCAAGGTTGAATGGAAAAAACCCCAAACCATAATGGACGGTCATAAGATCCTCAAAACCAAGGTTGAGTGGAAAAATCCCAACTCCAATAATCACCCACAAGTAGACTAAACATCACGTCCCCACGTTCAAACTTCGGACTCGCAGTCTCGAAAACAAAAGTGTCAAATTATAAAGCCAAAGCCCTTGTATCCAAGAGCAAATGCACTTGATCCAAGAGAAGCATAAAACAATTAAAGTCAGAAGCTTTTTCTCTTCACTTGATCATATCCCTTAAGTCTAAAGTCCATATTAGAAAAGCTCGATGCCGAGGCTTGAACGTCAACCAAATCAGAATAAGAAAATGAGTTCAGTTTGAGACCTAATTGTAATCGGTCGGTGTTCTTCAACTAAAATCATATTTGTAATCATTCAGTAAAATAAAATTATATTTTTTTTACATATGAGTATTACGAGTATTTAATTGCATATATATCTCCATATACATTACATATAGTACCGATATACATTGCGCAGATTATCTGCATTCCCTTTAACCAAAGTTTACCAGAGTTTAAATTGCCTGTGTCCCAAGTGCCGAAGCGGAAAAGGCGTATAACCAACGTTTACCAAAGTTTAGATTGTTTCCCGTCGGCAAATCCAAACCACCAATAAAAATTATTCCAAGTGCCGACGCGGAAAAGGCGTTTTATTTTCCATCAATCTCCAAATTTATTTCCGAACAATAAATAAATTTTAAATTAAATTAAACATTTTCAATATTTATTAAATTATTTTCTAATTTGAAAGTTTTCAAAAAAAATAATTATCCATAAATAAATAATACGACCGCCATATACAAGTCGTTCACCCGACAAATATTTCCTTTTCGTATTGCTTTGATTTTAGTTTGTGGGTGTTTTAGAAATATTTACAACGCGGAGAAAAGACTTCAATTCCAGTCATTCCATGTTCTCCGTTTCCAGTTGTAAATAAAAGAATAAAATTTTCTTCGTTCTAATAAACATTTTAATTCACCGTGTTCCACATTCCAAGGGTTCCAACCGTAAATAAGGTGGACCCAATTAGCATAAATCACAGGTCATTTATACAATTCGCTGTTCACTCCGAGTCACCTGTCCGATTAGTCGAAACTACGGCGTTTCCACTTCGTAAGTTTTACACCACTTAAATTATTAAGTCTGAGGAATCTGTCTACTTTTTCAAAAGTGTGACAGGCTCCCCTTCCATTTCGTATTTCTTCGATTATGCCCATCGGGGACGATAAGAAGAAATTGTCCGCTGACAAGCCCAGGTCTATTTTTTCACCACAAGGGCCCAAGAGTCCAAGAATCCCAAGCATTTCGGTGAGAACGCCTGCGCAGATTTCCGACGACTGTGCTACCCCATCCAAAGCCACAGTACAGCGCACAGCTAAAAATATGGCTGCTTCAGATCTAGCGCTAGCCAAATTCATTTCGGTTTCTGACCGCTTAAGCGAATTTGAGGCTCAGATCAACACTCCGGAATCCGCAGCTCCAACCGTCACGATGCTTGGCGTCCGTCGCGACCAAGTCCGAACCCTATGGGACAAGGTTGAAAAGGAATACGATCTCTGCTCAGAGTGCCTTGTGTCAGCAGGCGAAGCGGCAGCAAGCAACATGCCTATTCTCAGGGCTAAATACAGTTATTGCTATTCAGTCTATGAAAGGTGTGTTGCCCAGCTCGTTGATAAAATCGAGCAAGGCACGTCTCAGTCCATCCCAGCCGCGAACGCTGCGCCCCAGGCCTACATTTCCTCTGGCTGTCGGTTGCCTCCATGCGATACAGAAGTTTTCGCAGGCGACTATCTTCGCTGGCAGACTTTCCGAGATCTTTTCACAGCCATTTATATGAATAACCCACGGCTGACTCCGGTTGAAAAGTTATTCCATTTAAATGCCAAAACAAGTGGCGACGCGCATGCCATAGTTTCGATTTCG
This sequence comes from Drosophila mauritiana, assembly GCF_004382145.1. Taxonomy (NCBI): domain Eukaryota; kingdom Metazoa; phylum Arthropoda; class Insecta; order Diptera; family Drosophilidae; genus Drosophila; species Drosophila mauritiana. Next base: position 839,631 of record NW_022881582.1, read on the forward strand.
CCTCTCACCAACGAGGGTTTCCGCTCTGCGTGGGAAAACCTAATATGATAGAGCGTTTCGAAAATAAACGATTGTTGGTAAACAGTCAATTGAAAATACTGTTTAATGTGCAGTCGATACCACAGGAATCTGGGGCGGCCTTGAAGGTACTGAATAGTACTGTTCAAGGTTGCTTGACTGCCTTAGAACTATCAGGCATCAACACTGAGAACTGCTGGTAAATCTGTGTTCATCCAAGCTCCCGAAGAGAACTCTCTCCTTATGGGAGCAGTCGCTACATAAGAAAGCCGACATCCCGACATGGGGAGAGCTGAACACCTTCCTCACAGAACGTCATCGAACCCTAAAAGCAATCGATGATGTGAGACCGTCCGTACCGAGTCAGTCGCATTCCAAAGCGATAAACTCAAGTGGGCCCTCTAGAAAATTAAATTCCTACGAGACGAAAGTGGCTCCAAAATTTAAAAGTTGCGACTTGTGCAACAAGGAGAACCATCCTGTCCGTGTATGTCCGCGGTTTCTCCAAATGTCGGTTGACGACCGGTCAGCCTACATTAAACGGAAGCAGTTATGCTTAAACTGCTTCGCAACGGGACATCAGCTTCGTGAGTGCAAAAGCACTCACAATTGTTTTACTTGCCGTGGCCGGCATCACACGTTGTTGCACCGAAACAACCTCTGTTCCAGCAATTCAAGCCCTTCAAATCCTGCAAGGCCAATTTCCGCTAATCAGGCCAATTTCGTTCCAAATGAGCAAGCCGTTGTTCAAAATTATTTCGCCACGGGCTCAAGAGCTATCCTTCTTGGCACTGCCATAATCAATATCTCCCATCTTGGCACTAACTTTAAGGCACGCGCCCTGATCGACTCCGGATCAGAAGCGACATTCATAACCGAGCCACTGTTCAATCTAATTAGATTGCCATTCCAGGTGGTTCAAGCCCAAGTCTCGGGCTTAAACCAAACAGTAGCTGCTCAGTCCAAGAAGCTCTGCAGTTTCACCATCCGATCTCCGACTAGGCCCGCGTTGCAGTTGGAGACGACGGCCTATGTCCTCCCTCAACTAGCCGGAAATCTGCCTTCCTACCCAATTCCGCAAAATTTCCTTCGGGATCTTCCCGATTTTCCACTGGCGGATCCAAAATTCTATGAGAGCGCACAAATAGATGTACTTATCGGAGCCGACATCCTGCCTTCGGTGCTTCTGAGTGGAGCAAAAACCAACATCTGTGGCTCTCTCTTGGGGCAAGAGACCATTTTCGGCTGGGTACTAACTGGGCCAGTGTCAGCCTCAGCCCAAGGCAGAATTTCCTCTTTTTCGACACAGATCTCCCACGCGTACGATAATTCACTGGACAAACTCCTCACAAAATTTTGGGAGGTGGAGGATATACCAACAAAGTTGGTAAAAGAATCCGATTCCATGTGCGAGAAGAATTTCCTTCAAACGACCATGAGAAACGAGTGCGGCAAATATGTCGTTACTCTGCCTTTTCGCGACCCAGAACATATCGGTTCCGGGCTAGGGCATTCTAGGTCTTTCGCGTTGGCTCAGTTCTTAAGAAATGAGCAGCGTCTAAAAAGAGATGAGGCCTTGAAAGCGAGATACGATTCGGTGATCCAGGAATATCTCGACTTAAAGCACATGCGACAAGTTCTTCCTACCCATGATTGCAACGCCTATTATATGCCACATCACGCCGTCTTAAAACCGGAGAGCGTAACTACTAAACTCCGTGTAGTATTCAATGCCTCCAGCCCATCATCGAATGGTACCAGTTTAAATGATATCCTTCATGCTGGCCCTGTATTACAGTCCGACTTGACCATTCAAATTCTGAAGTGGCGCTATTTCCGATACGTGTTCAACGCCGATATCGAGAAAATGTACCGGCAGATCTGGGTAGATCCGAGACACACTCCATTCCAGCGAATACTTTTCCGTAACAATAAAGAGGAAATCAGAGATTTTGAACTGAAAACAGTAACCTTTGGAGTCAATTGCGCGCCTTTCCTGGCGATCCGAGTACTGCAGCAGCTAGCAGCTGACGTAGAACTCAGCCATCCAAAAGCTAGCAATGTCATTCGAAATTTCATGTATGTGGATGATGTTTTAGCCGGAGCGGACTCCACGGAAGAAGCTCAGCTCATGGTGCAAGAGCTCCGAGACGCTCTGAATTCTGCCGGATTTCCATTGAGGAAATGGACCTCCAACCAAAAGGAAGTTTTAGCGGCCATTCAGAGCAACCATCTTTTAAATACTGATTTTCTCGAGATCGATGCAGAAAGTACTGCCAAAACCCTCGGTATTCGTTGGAAAGCAACCTCCGACGAATTCTTCTTCGTCCCGCCAGAGTTGGCTATCGAAACGTCCTTTACAAAACGCCAAGTCCTGTCCCAAATTGCCAAATTTTTCGACCCTGCCGGCTGTTTAGCGCCCTTTATCGTTCGAGCCAAAATTTTCATGCAGGAGATTTGGCTGCAGGAACTTGGGTGGGTCGAAAACATTCCAAATGAGCTTTTTCAGCGATGGCTTAATTTTCTTCAAAGTTATTCAGTGTTACCACAGATACGCATTCCACGCTGGCTATCGTTTCGTCCAGATTTCAAGGTCGAGCATCATGGCTTTTGCGATGCGTCGCAAAAGGCTTACGGGGCGGCCATATATGTCCGCGTAGAAGTGGGCAGCACCATTATGGTGCAACTCCTGACCGCGAAAACCCGGGTAGCACCAGTCAAAACGGTTTCGCTCCCAAGATTGGAGCTGTGCGGAGCGTTATTGCTTTCCGAAATGGCTGCAGCCATCATTCCGCAGATGCCTACGACTAACTCCGAACTTTACTGTTGGACGGACTCCAAGCTCTACGAGTCCTTGCTTATGTTTATCGCTTCATTCAGCGGTGCAGGAAGCAGACATCTCCATCTGATGTGCATCTACTGGCCACTGAAATCGCCGCCGCCGAGCGGTTCCTAATTTCGAACACTCAGCGCAAAGAATTCCCTGTGGAATATCACTGCCTAAGTGAAAAGCGTCCAGTGCCAAGTTCAAGTGCCATCCTAAGCATGAACCCGTTTCTAGATCCGCAAGGACTGATCAGGGCATGCGGCCGTGTAGCGGCTTCCGAAAGCCTTCAATACAATGAACGCCATCCAGTGATTCTTCCGTATAACTGCCTGCTTTCTCGCCTCCTTGCGAATTTCACGCATCGCATAACTCTCCATGGTGGTAACCAGTTAATGGTGCGCGTCATCCGGTCGAAATACTGGATTCCGAGAATCAAGAACCTGATGAAAGCAGTGGTAAATTCGTGCAAAGTATGTGTGATCCACAAAAAGCGGTTGCAAAGCCAACTGATGGGTGTCCTGCCCACAGAAAGAGCATCGTTCTCCCGACCATTCACGTATACTGGCATGGATTACGCCGGTCCGTTCGATATAAAGAACTATACGGGAAGAGCATGTCTTATTACAAAAGGGTATGTGTTAGTTTTTGTTTGTTTCTCCACCAAGGCCATCCACTTAGAGCCTACATCTGACTTAACGACCGAGAAGTTTCTTGCCGCTTTCTCTCGTTTTGTATCCAGAAGAGGGTGTCCACGTCAAGTCCAGTCAGACAATGGCAAAACCTTTGTTGGCGCTGCCACCCTGCTTTCCCGCGATTTCCTTCAAGCCGTAAAAGAGTCGGTGACGAATGCCTATATTCATCAAGAGATGCAATGGCAATTTATTCCTCCGGGGGCACCCCATATGGGAGGCCTTTGGGAAGCAGGCGTAAAAAGCTTCAAGACGCTATTTTACAAATGCACGGCCACACGAAAATACACGTTCGAAGAGCTCTCCACGCTCTTGGCAAAAATAGAAGCGTGCCTTAACTCCAGGCCGCTCTCTCCTATGTCTGAAGATCCGACAGACTTGCTGGCTCTGACGCCAGGGCATTTCCTTGTCGGGGGACCCCTTATGTCCACGGTGGAACCCGAAGTAAAGGGGGAAACGAAATCCCTTCTTAATCGGTGGCAGCATTTGAAGGCTCTCCATCAGCAGTTCCGTGTGTGATGGAAAGAAGAGTACCTCAAAGAACTCCACAAGCGTTCTAAATGGCAGGCCCCGTCCAAAAATCTACGCATCGATGACATGGTCGTCATCAAGGACGACAACTTGCCCTCTAATGAGTGGCGGCTCGGCAGACTTGAGTCTGTTTTCCCAGGAGCTGACGGCAACGTCCGTGTAGTAAACATCCGTACTGCACGTGGAGTTATTAAACGTCCAGTGGCAAAAGTGGTGCTTTTGCCGACGGAGTCTTCCGAATCTCCACAATAATAGGCGCTCCTCTCGTCCTTAGTTATAGTTCACTAGCACTAATCATCCATTATTTTTCATTTCGTTTTCGATCTCCTTTCGACATTCGACTACGCGCAGCATGGCTCCTCGTCAACAAAACGCACGCAGTGCTCGTGCCGTGGAGAGCAGACGTACCCGAGGTATTCAATCCTACCGATGCCGAGTCTGCCGCGGTATCCATCCTCTTCGGAAGTGCGCGAGGTTCCTAAAGCTCAGCGCTGAAAAGCGTTTGCGAGCAGTCCTCATTAACAAATACTGCGCCAATTGCCTCGCTCACGAGCATTCCACGGGAGACTGCCGAAGCGGTGATCGTTGCAAGAAGTGCGACCGATCCCACCACACGCTGCTCCACATGCACGAGCAGGTTAGCTCGTTGTCGCGGTCGCGAGCGCGCTCTCGTCGCCAACCGGTGCCAACCCGGCAAGCAGCTTCGGCCTCGTCCCAACGTTCCCGCCGGCACAATCCGCCAACTCAGCGTAGGAGTTCACCGCCACGACGTCCGGAATCGACGACGCCAGGCCCATCGCTCTCGTCGCTGCTGCAACGCCACAGCGTGAACATCCTTCCCACAGCGCTGGTCAAGTTGGAGACCGGGACGAAGACCTTCGAGACCGCAGCACTTATCGATCCGTGCAGCCCCATGAGCTGCATCGACGATTCGTTGGCGTCAGCCTTTAAGCTTTCGATGACCAATGTTGGCGACGAGAAGGTCTGCACGACGACGATTCGCTCCAGGATCGACGCGAACACGAGGTCGTGCTCAAGATCGAGCCCAGGGTGCGGATCCGTACACCTGTCCGGGCATTGAGCGACACCGTAGTGTCCAAGTACCGGGACATCATGCTGGCTGATGACGGGTTCCATCGGCCTGCTACCGTATCCATGGTCTTAGGAGCAGACATTTATCCTAAGGTTATCCAATCCGGATTCCTGACCTTCGACGAGGGAATGCCGGTCGCTCAAAAGACCGTGTTTGGGTGGATCGTGTCCGGTGCCTGCAGCTTGCCGTAGGATGGCTATGTTGCAACCCCAGTGATTGCAAGGGGGGCGGAATGTTCAAGTTACGGGGTTTGGACTGTCACCCGCTCTCCGCTCCCTCTTACGTTCTCCACTCCCTCTTACGCTCTCCCGCTCTTCACCACAGAGTCCCCGAGGAGTCTCCGCTGCGCTTGGGAGAACCCAACGCATTAGAATAAGCTAAAACTAACCACGATCAATAAAACATACGCCCGGTCGCGCCCGCGCTAATTCTACAAGTCTTCGAGTGTTTTTTCGAGTGGTCTTTTTTTCAGCAAATTAGGAATTTTCCAGGACCAGCACCCCCCAACACCCCAACAACGAGAGAATTAATATATGAATGGGCGTGCAGTACGATCGCGTGTTCTGCAGCGGTTGTTTTAAAAAAATTTAAATTGTTTAAAATCGAAGAAAATAAAATACGTCGAGTTAGTTTCTGCAGTCCCATCGCGTGTTCTGCAGAAGACTACTTAAAAACTTATGTTTGATGGCGATAGATATTTACATTCCATGTCGCAATTTTAAAGGAAAGAAATTCTTAAAACAAGAAGAAAGAGTTCGATATTTTAATAAATTGCTCTTATGTTGACTTGTTTAAAATAAAATACACTCTAACTGTTATGGTCACAGGTAAATTCACAAGACAATACACCGATAACTTCTACTAAATTTTTACACTACTATATATACAATTTTACACTTATAGTACATAAGTAAATTAGGTTCACTTATAAAGAGGAGGATATAGTACGCAATTAGCGTACCTTTCTTAAAGATTTAAAAAAAGTGGATTTTAATACCTAACATAAGTAAAGTGAAGGACCTTATTAAGACCACCCACATTAACACTAGAGTAGTTGCTAAGAATAAGGTTGTTAGCGAGAAGCAAGCACAGAGCAGTTCGGTGCAGTATCTCATCACCGCCTCCGCTCAACAATATGCCTATAAATCCGGTGGAGTACGTTGCATCAATGACAATCCCAGATACAATTCGATTCTTACCTACTTATTCTGGGGCATCCACTGACACTAAACGTTATGTCTCTGCTAAGAGTGCTGGCTAATCGTAGTTGGGCTGGAGCTGGAAACTCTTAAAATTTCCACATCTCCGGGCCGGACTAAGGTGTCGTTCGATTCGTGCCGAGAGTCTGCCAGGCTGGGGGCCCGGGAAACAACTAGCCCAATCGCTAACGGAGAGTCCGGTTAAGTGGCGTCTGCCTGGTCTGGTTAGCCTTACCCGGGTACTGCGGATCTCTACCCGGGTGGACCGCTTATTTCTCTGCAACTCGTGGGAACCATGAAAAATATACCTAAAAATGTTAAAATACCGAAGCCTTTGACTGCGGGAAATTTCGCAAGACACTTCGAGGACCGTCTCCTTGACGGAGATCGACTTACTTCGGTGGTAACACCAAAAAATGCTCCTAAGTAAATGCACAAGTAGCAGCCACACCGAGTCACTCGAGCCGGCCAAGCGGGACTGGCTAAAAACCCATTACCGCAACTTGGTCAGCCTGGGGCCCGGGATGACCCTATCCGTAAGGGGCTGAGCGGAGCCAGAACGAAGTGGTAATATCGTTACCTTCAGCAGGGCAAGTCACCTGCGGAAGCTTTGTCTCTGGCCAAAACACCGCAGCCGCTATAGCAAAGGCCCAACTCTGCTTCGAAGCGGGCAAACTCCACCTTGACTATAAGGCAGAAGGTGGAGACGAGCAGGCCACCGACTGCTCCTTTCGATGGCCCAAGTACCTCAAGGGCTGCAAAGGCAACTGAGGTAAGCAAGTCATCATATGTTGCCGTAACTAGTTGCGGTCGTACCAGAGGGGTACCCCAAGGTCGTCCTCAGTAGTAAGGACCTCTAACAGCTCGAGGACGCACTACTGGAGGATATAGTCCTCTCTGGTTGGGATTCTCCAATTCGGTTTGGAGGAATCCGCTTCAGGGTGGGTCACCTGATAGAGGATTGCCGCAACGCAACCACTGCTGAGTGGCTGACATAAGTAGTCCCCAGCCTCAGTAAGTGGAACGATGTCTCCCTGAAGGTAAAGTTGGGCGACGACTTGCCATCGTCACACAACATCACCATCCTGCCCCAGGACAGGAGACAAGACCACAAAGTGCATCATGGAATTGATCAAAAAACAAAATGACTTGGACACTGAGAACTTGCGTCTTATGTGAAGGAAGAATGAGTGTGGTGGCTCGCTCCTCAGCCTTGGCATTGAAGACAACTCGTGTGCCAAGATTATTTCTAGCGACCACAAGCTGAGCTTCAGGTTTGGAGACATCTCATTTTGTGGTCTTAAGAAGGCCACGGCGATCAAAGCCGGCACAAGACGGGTCGAGACTCCTCGAAATCCACCAGTCTCTGCGGAGAAGGGAAAGCCCAATAAGATATCCGAATCTAACGAGGATCTGGCGGAGGATGAGGATCTCGATGCGACCGTCATCGAGATGGGGGATCAAACCCCGTTATCGTCTCAGGAGCTAGGCATGGAACTAGACCTGTTGAGTGAGGAAGAAGCGGTACCGGCGGATGTTGATCTGGGCATCTCCAGACCAGTAACGCTGATGATGGACCCGATCATCTAATGGTCGGGAGTACAAGGATAGCTCAGGTGAACATCCATCGCGCCAAGGCGTCCTCGGCCCTGGTACAGGAACCGTGGTATAAGCAGGGAATAAAAGGACTGTACGTGAAGAACGCCAAGGTAATTTGGGATCAACGGGCTTCCTGTCCTAGACCCTGTATCCTGGCATGTAGAAGTATTAATTATTATATACATAAAGAATTTCTCACTCGGGATTGTGTACCGATCGTGGTAGAAGATGTTGGAGCAGCCAATAAGACTGTGGTGGCATCGGCATACTCTGCCGGTGACGAGGCGTGCCCACTGCCCGAAATCACTGCACTTGGTTGAACATTGTAAGAAGATGCACTTACCCATCATCATTGGATGTGATGCAAATGCACATCACGTGATATGGGGCAGCAGCTACGTGAACCAAGCAGCTAGAGTCACTCTTAGAATTTATCTTAAAAAATAATCTAAAAATCCTAAATGTCGGCAATGCTCCGACATTTGTTACTGGGTAAGATCTGAGGTTCTGGACATTACACTTTCCAGCAGATCAGTGGCTTCGCATATAAGCGACTGGCACGTATCTCCTGAGGAGTCCATGTTAGATCATAGAATTATTCGTTTTAGCATAGGGCTAAATCTAGAATGTAGCGAGCGTAAGCGCAATCGCAGGAATAAGAACTGGGAAGGGTTCATTACCTCCTTAGCAATGTAGAGGAGGTCATATTGATAATTAGAGGTACTGATCAGACCCCGTATGGGCAAATGCTGTTAAGAGCAATTAGACAGAAGATCGAAGGGAAGGCTAATGAGACAGTAATCGCAGCAGGAGCAAGTTTAAATTAGGATGAAATCAAGGAGGCACTGGATAGACACTGTAGGGAATGAAGGGATGAGGAGACATTAATGACAGAGCTGTTCTATTTAAAGCAAAGTTGTCTTCAGACTAAACGAAGCAGAAGAGACCGAACCGCTAAAAATTGGAGTTAGGCAGAAGGTCGTCTCGCAGGCATGGAAAGAAGTAAGATCAAAAGAAAAGTTGATTACAGTTGGAAGTTAAAAATGAAAATTATTACGTGTACAGTGGCCACAACAAAAGAATTAATGGTGATATAAATGATTGGTCAACTAGTGTTTGCACATAATATTTATTAAATCAGAACTGAAGATCGTAATAAGAAATAAAAAAAAAGGAAGATGGAAGAAAAATTGGAAATGTAGTTGTAGTCCCATCGAGTGTTCTACAAAGGGCAGCCAATTTTTTTTATATTGCCACGTGTAACGTAAAACAAAGAAAAAAAGATTATTAACCCCGGTTGTCCCGGTTGTGTGTTCTGTGGGGGTTGCAATTTACATTTGTTTATCAATGAATTAAAAAGAAGAAAAGGAAAAAGAAAAGAAATAAAATAAAGATGCTATCAAAGGATGCAACAACTGCGATGGCTGATAAACAGAAAAAGCACAATGTCACTGAGAGACAAAAGAGCAGTCTACGTCCACTGCGTAGCCCTGATCTGGCTGTACGGAATACAGATTTGGGGTACCTCTGCAAAATCGAACTACAACCGCATTCAGGTATTGCAAAATCGTGCCATGCGTGCAATTACAGACTGCCCATACTATGTACCCACGTACACTACCCTTCACCGTGATCTGAATCTTCATACAGTGAAAGAGCATAGTGATATACTTGCTAGACGCTTACTCCCTGCTAGGCCTCTAAGGAGATTAAAAAGGAATGGTTTCGCCAAAACACTTGGACAACTCTAAAGACCCCCTCGAAATATGAGACATAGTTGTAAATGCTCACATGCTTAGTGCGAGGTTTGGTTTTATCATTTATATGTTAATAGCGCTGTTATGTTACTGTTACTGGATTGTATGGATTTATCGCTTCAAAATAAATAAATAAAAAAGAATATACAAAAAATTAAAATATATAGCGTCTGCAGACCCACAGTGTGTTTTGCAGAATGCTACATATAAAATGAAAAGGGAAAAATATTGAGAAATAACCTTTGCAGTCCCATCGTGTGTTCTGCACAGTGTTACAATATTTTTCTTGTTCGACAATTATATAATAACAAAATAATAAATATATGAATGGACGTGCAGTCCCATCGCGTGTTCTGCATTCTGTTTGTAAAGAAAAGAAAAAGAAATCGAAAAAGTAAATACCTCGAGTTAGTTTCTGTAGTCCCACCGCATCTTCTGCAGAAGACTACATAAAAACTTATGATTAATGGCACTAGATACTTACATTCAATGTCGCAAAAGTAAAAGGAAAGAAATTCATTGAACAAAAAAAAAGAGTTCGGTGCGTTAATAAATCGCTCGTATGTTGACTTGTTTAAAAATAAACACACTCTAACCAAAGACCCTAGAATAACAAGATGCGTAACTCGATACGAAATTTTTTTTTATTATTATTTAAATAAAGCTTAGAAATAGTAATAGCCAAATCATTATATCACGAAAAAAATTTCAAAAAAAATTCAAATTTCAGCTGGCGACGTGTGAAAAATTAATAAGGCAATGATTGTTGAGTGCTTGTGTCCGCACTGCGTGCCTTAAGATATGACTTTTGCAATAAACAGTTTTCATATTTTTATTTATTTTATAAATTTTTATTTTCTACTACGTAATATTTTTTGGAAATGTTTATTTCTCAATGAAATGTCTTCTTTTTGAAAAATTTATGTTTTAAATTACAGTAGTTATAATAATTTCCTTTGTATTTGCTTTAATTATTTAGTATATTTATTAAGTCATTTGACTTAATATAATGTATGTAAATGAACAATTTTTATTATTTAAGATGCACTTTAGATTCAGTTGTTTTTCAGTTTTAGTTTTTTTTTATATTCCAATTTGATATTTTTAAAAAGCGCGCAATTTCATCATATTGTGCAAATTTGATTCTTCGGTCAGAATTGATTTCGTCCCGAAAATCGTCTTATAGCACAACACGCACACATACGCGTTCTTGTCCCTTGTTTTTACTTACACAAGCAAGCAAATTCTATTTTTAGATTTCTTACGCTCTCAGCGTAAGCGAACGGAAAGAGAGCAATTTTGGCCGTCACCAAAAAAGTGGCTGCATAGTGCCTAACCAATGTATGGCCGTTATGCATCTTGTTATTCTAGTGTCTTTGCTCTAACTATGACGGAGGTACGATTATAATTTTGTTTGCCTTCACAGGTAAATTCACAAACACTATATATATTTTTTGTACACTACCAGACACTACTATTTTTGTACACTACCAGACATACAACCACATTACAGAACATAAGTAAATTAAGTACACAGTTAACGTACCTTTCCTAAAGATATAATAAAAGTGACTTAATGCCTAACATAAGTAACGTAAAGGAACGGACAGAGATTGTTTAACTTCGAGGCAATCAACAAGACAAAGGAGACAGAAGCCGAGCATAATTTCGATGAAGGAGGAAATTTTCGGTCAGAAGCCTCGAAAAACAAACAGGATTCATGAGTAAATTCCAGTTGGAAACGAACTTGCCCTACAATATTCTGTCATTCAAAGACAATAGCAATTTAAAATTTCTCATAGACACTGGAGCACTGAAGGCTCTTTTATCACCCCTAAAACTGTAACGTTAAATGCTAAGATTACCTTGGAAAAACCCATTTCCATTATTACAATTCTACAGGAACACACAATCTCTCAAATAAAAGTACTACCCATTTTCGAGGAAGTCAACGACCAAAGAGAATTTCCGTTTATAATCAAGTTCCACCATTTTTTCGACGGATTAATAGGCATGAACATTCGGAGCCAACTGCCAGCCAAAATCGATAACGAACAATTCAGGTTTACCCTACCCAACGCAAGTCTGACTTTGCAAATATAGCCTAATTCAGAGGTTTAAGTAATCAAGGAAGAATCTAAGTCCTTAATCAGGGTTCCAGTTAGTGTCAGGGAGGGGCCAAACCCCAACGTTCACACTTGACGTCATCCGCGTAGAACATTAAACGACAAGGAGAAGCAACAACTTCACCGATTATGTAGTAGGTTTTCGAACATAGTATTTCGTACTGATGAGAGACCCGTATTCTGGAAGCCACTGAAATCCAAACTAAAATAGACAAACTGTTACAACAGAATATTATCAAGCACAGTCACTCACCTTGTAGCGCTCCGGTATTTCTCGTTTCAAAAAAAAAAATGGATGCTTCAAATATAAAGAAATGGAGAATGGTAGTGAATTTTAGAAAATTGAACGAGAGAATGATTAAGGATAGGTACCCCATTCCTAACATCAATGATGTACTCGACAGAATTAGTAGAGCAAAATATTTCATGGCCTTGGACCTGGCCAGCGGATACCATCAGATTGAAATGGACCCTAAGACAGCCTTCACGGCACTAGGAGGACATTACGAGTTCATTCGTATGCCGTTTGTTCTCACAAACGCTCCAGCAACGTTTCAAAAAGCGATGTGCTTGCCGACCTCAACGGAGTATGCTTTTTAGTTTACTTGGATGACATCATAATTTTCTCACCATCGTTACAACATCACATCGCTCATTTAGACTTAGTATTTCGCAGTTTAAGTCGGGCTAATTTAAAAATTCAACCGGATAATTCCGAATTTTTAAGGAAGGAAATTGAATATCTGGGTCACATTGTCACGGAGGACGGAATTAAGCCAAATCCCAAGAAAATTTCGGCGGTAAAGGCTTTTCCAACTCCGACTACCAGAAAATAGATTAAATATTTTCTAGGTCTTCTTGGTCTTTTCTAGGTCTTCTTGGGTTTATTCGTGATTTCGCCAAAATAACTAAGCCAATGACACAACAGTTAAGGGGGAAGGCACCGGTACTAGTAACGGAAGAAATTAAGAAATGCTTTGAAACATTCAAAACACTTCTGTGCAATGACCTCTTGTTGAGATATCCTGATTTCAAAAAACGTTTCATATTAGCAACAGATGCGAGTAATGTGGAAATAGGAGCAGTATTGTCAAAATGAACAGTATTGTCACAATGAACACTAGGTTCAGATAGGCCGGTTTGCAAGTACGACACTAAGTCCACGGGAGGAAAATTACTCCACGGTGGGAAACAAATTTTTTTCCACGGCCACACCTCCCGCCCAACCGACCGAGGGGTACTGCCGTGTAAAGTACGGCTCGATTCGCGAGAAGATAGTGGCGATATAGAAAAGAGAACAGCGACGAGGAAATAAACATAATGTAAAATAACTCTAATAAATATTAGTGTTAGTAGGACCTAATTATGTAATAGAAAAGATAAAATATATTGCTTTAATAGCGGCAGAGAGTCAAGATTACAGATAATAGGATAAAGTCTATTATAGTCAGAACATAAAACTCTGTAAGGGTCATGCAACTCATAATTAGATCTACAATGATTTAAGATAAGGGGTATATAGTTTCTAGTGAATCTACTTGGAACCGAGAAGTTAAGCCGACTAATCAAGTCGGGACTCTCAAATCACCACGAATAAGCTTACAAATAAAGACTGTTCCAAGCATAGTTCTACGGTTAGCTAGGGACGGTAAATTAATTAAAAGTAGTCTACTGGAATAAGGAGGTAATATACGGTTTGCATCCCAATTTAGGCGCCGCAAGGCAAAAAGTAAGAATTTTTTTCGACCGATTCAATGCGGTCCGAGTGGACTGAGTATTGTGGACTACAAACAGGTGATCCGTACTCGAGAATCGGACGGACTAACGAAATAAATAAGGTTTTAGTCAAGTAAGGATCATCAAATTCCTTAGACCATCTTTTTATAAAACCAAGCACACCCCTGGCCTTATTGACAATAGACGAAATATGGTCAGAAAATTTTAGTTTTGGGTCCAGAAGAACACCAAGATCATCAACTGGTGTTATTCTGTTCAAAGAGCACCCACTTGTGTAGTGTAAGTCCAAATGGCACGAAGTGTCCTTGTACTGGAGGCATAATTTAACGTTTTATTTAATGTTTTATTATTAAGGGGAGGTCGTTAATCAATAAGGTAAAAAGAAGCGGACCAAGATGGCTCCCTTTGTTGGACACCGGATGTGACTCGGAGAATAGAAGATAAAGAATTTTTAAAGAGGACTTGTTGTGTCCTGCCATTCAGATAGCTTGAAATCCAATTTAGAAGATCAACAGGGAAACATATAAGATCAAGTTTTCTTATAAGAAGGTAATGATTAACAGAGTCAAATGCTTTACTAAAATCAGTGTAGATGACATCTGTTTGAAGATTATTTTTGAAACCCTGTATTACGAAAGAAGTTAGCTCCAAGAGGTTAGTGGTTGTAGATCTGCGTTTCACAAAACCGTGTTGACACGGTGTTAAGATTGATCTACAAAGGTGCTGCAAATGAGGAGTGATAACATTTTCGAAAAGTTTTGGGATAGCCGGCAATTTAGAGATTCCTCTGTAATTGCTTGCATCCAGTTTGCTACCTTTTTTGTGAAGAGGAATCACAAAGGACACCTTCCATATATAAGGGAATTGTGAAGATTCCAAAGATAAGGTAAACAGTTTCAGTAGAGGCTTGCACAAGGCTTCCGCACAGAATCAGAAACCTCCCCTTTGTTAATAACAGTTGTTGTTGAAACTGATTTAACGATTTTTGGGTCTCTTGTATTACATTTTCAAAACTACTTTTGGCAGAATGCTGTGAATTTTGATCTGAGTTTGATTGTTCTAAATCGCTGTTAGTAATATAATTTATTTTTATTTGAGATAATGCGGGTGTATATATTATTTTCGGGGTGAAACTTTCTATAAAGGAGAAACCATCTTTTCATTTCTACGTTCGGGTTTTTATCTGAGATTGTGAAAGATAAAGATTGATGGTATGTTTTTATTTCTATACCAATTACACCATATAAGTAATTCATGAGATTTTTAAGAGCCCAAACTATTGCCAACAAGTCTTTTTTATTTGTGGCATAAAGTTGTTCGGTTTTATTTAAAGTTTTTGATATGAAAGTAATTGGTTTATTATCCTGTGATAAAACTGCTCCGATAGCTACATCTGATGCGTCTGTCGTTAAAGTGAATTTTTTGTTATAATCTGGTTGAACTAATTCCACTTGTGCTATTAAATTATCTTTAAGTTCTTTAAAAGCTTTAACAGCTGGGTCGTCTAACTGTATTGTAATTTTTGTAGACATTCTCCTAGAAATTTTTCCATTATCTCCTCCTAAGTATTTGTTTAAAGGTTTGGCAATTTTTGCATAATTTCGGACCAATTTACGGTAATAGCCGGTGAGGCCTAGAAAACTTCGAAGCTCTCTAATGTTTTGTGGAATCGGATACTTCGTAATTGTGGAGATTTTCTCAGGATCTGTTTTAATTACATTGTGAGATACTAATTTAAAGAATTTAGATTTTTCTAGAGAAATTTTCATATTTGCTTGTTGTAAAATATTAATTATTTGAATTAAATCAGTATAATGTTGTTCAATTGTATTAGAAAAGATTATTATATCATCCATATAAACATGACAAGTTTTTCCGACTTGTTCTCTCATTATGTCCTCCATTGCTCATTGAAATATTCTAGGGGCGTTTGTTAACCCAAATGGCATACGTAAGAATTCAAAATTTCCGTTATTTATAGAGAAAGCAGATTTTTCAATATCTGAATTTTTCATTAAAATTTGGTGGAATCCTGATTCCAGATCAATTGTTGAGAAATATTTTGACTTCCCTAAGCTACATAATATTACATACGGATCTTGCATCGGGTATCTGTCAGGTATTGTGCTTTCATTTAATTTTTTATAGACAAATATTTATTATTATATACAAATATTATTATTTGTTCTTTTAGCATTCTATCGATTTCATTATTAACAAAATCTGAGACCGACATGGCATAAGGATATTGTTTGCTATAAATGGCTCTGTCATTGACAGTATTTTTACTCCTCGAATATCGGTACGAAAAGGAATTTCCGTATTTATTTTAGAATGCTTTCTTTCAATTTTATTCATAACTTTATTTTCAAAATCTTTTATTTGATTTGAAATTTTATTTAGGTTATGAATTTTTTCTTTGTCGGAACAGAATTAACATCGTCGTCTTGTTCAGGATTTTTCAATCCCAAACTGATATATTGTTTATTAGCGGATAAATCTGCGCTGGCGTGCTCAGGATCCCAAGCTATATAAACTGCCTTCAGCAATAACCGCTTCGATTTTTTTTTTTATCGTTTTTATCCGCGTCAAAATATTCGAGTTTCTCTTTATTTCCCTTATACTCCATGATTCCTTTCTCGATATCCAATTTAACTCCAATCTTTCTTAACAAATTGAATCCAATTAATAGATCAGATTCTAAACCCTCAATTTCAGAGAATAAATGTTGTTCCCCAAATATATTTATCAAATGATAATATTTTATGATTGAATATCCATGATCTGTAGATACTCTTTAGTGTATTGATAATTCCCTTTTATTCTCATAAATACCCTTTTTTATATAGCACGCGGTGGCTCCTGTATCTATTAATATTTTGAGTTGTCTTTTAGTTTTTCTGTCTACTCTTGTTATATGAGGCATTCCTCTGTAAGGTGCTGCTCTAAAAAATGGACCTCGTTGGCGTAGCCCTGATCTGGCTGTACGGAATACAGATTTGGGGTACTTCTGCAAAATCGAACTACAACCGCATTCAGGTATTGCAAAATCGTGCCATGCGTGCAATTACAGACTGCCCATACTATGTACCCACGTACACTACCCTTCACCGTGATCTGAATCTTCATACAGTGAAAGAGCATAGTGATATACTTGCTAGACGCTTACTCCCTGCTAGGCCTCTAAGGAGATTAAAAAGGAATGGTTTCGCCAAAACACTTGGACAACTCTAAAGACCCCCTCGAAATATGAGACATAGTTGTAAATGCTCACATGCTTAGTGCGAGGTTTGGTTTAATCATTTATATGTTAATAGCGCTGTTATGTTACTGTTACTGGATTGTATGGATTTATCGCTTCAAAATAAATAAATAAAAAAGAATATACAAAAAATTAAAATATATAGCGTCTGCAGTCCCACAGTGTGTTTTGCTGAATGCTACATATAAAATGAAAAGGGAAAAATATTGAGAAATAACCTTTGCAGTCCCATCGTGTGTTCTGCACAGTGTTACAATATTTTTCTTGTTCGACAATTATGTAATAACAAAATAATAAATATATGAATGGACGTGCAGTCCCATCGCGTGTTCTGCATTCTGTTTGTAAAGAAAAGAAAAAGAAATCGAAAAAGTAAATACCTCGAGTTAGTTTCTGTAGTCCCACCGCATCTTCTGCAGAAGACTACTTAAAAACTTATGATTAATGGCACAAGATACTTACATTCAATGTCGCAAAAGTAAAAGGAAAGAAATTCATTGAATAAAAAAAAAGAGTTCGGTGCGTTAATAAATCGCTCGTATGTTGACTTGTTTAAAAATAAACACACTCTAACCAAAGACCCTAGAATAACAAGATGCGTAACTCGATACGAAATTTTTTTTTATTATTATTTAAATAAAGCTTAGAAATAGTAATAGCCGAATCATTATATCACGAAAAAAATTTCAAAAAAAATTCAAATTTCAGCTGGCGACGTGTGAAAAATTAATAAGGCAATGATTGTTGAGTGCTTGTGTCCGCACTGCGTGCCTTAAGATATGACTTTTGCAATAAACAGTTTTCATATTTTTATTTATTTTATAAATTTTTATTTTCTACTACGTAATATTTTTTGGAAATGTTTATTTCTCAATGAAATGTCTTCTTTTTGAAAAATTTATGTTTTAAATTACAGTAGTTATAATAATTTCCTTTGTATTTGCTTTAATTATTTAGTATATTTATTAAGTCATTTGACTTAATATAATGTATGTAAATGAACAATTTTTATTATTTAAGATGCACTTTAGATTCAGTTGTTTTTCAGTTTTAGTTTTTTTTTATATTCCAATTTGATATTTTTAAAAAGCGCGCAATTTCATCATATTGTGCAAATTTGATTCTTCGGTCAGAATTGATTTCGTCCCGAAAATCGTCTTATAGCACAACACGCACACATACGCGTTCTTGTCCCTTGTTTTTACTTACACAAGCAAGCAAATTCTATTTTTAGATTTCTTACGCTCTCAGCGTAAGCGAACGGAAAGAGAGCAATTTTGGCCGTCACCAAAAAAGTGGCTGCATAGTGCCTAACCAATGTATGGCCGTTACGCATCTTGTTATTCTAGTGTCTTTGCTCTAACTATGACGGAGGTACGATTATAATTTTTTTTGCCTTCACAGGTAAATTCACAAACACTATATATATTTTTTGTACACTACCAGACACTACTATTTTTGTACACTACCAGACATACAACCTCATTACAGAACATAAGTAAATTAAGTACACAGTTAACGTACCTTTCCTAAAGATATAATAAAAGTGACTTAATGCCTAACATAAGTAAAGTAAAGGAACGGACAGAGATTGTTTAACTTCGAGGCAATCAACAAGACAAAGGAGACAGAAGCCGAGCATAATTTCGATGAAGGAGGAAATTTTCGGTCAGAAGCCTCGAAAAACAAACAGGATTCATGAGTAAATTCCAGTTGGAAACGAACTTGCCCTACAATATTCTGTCATTCAAAGACAATAGCAATTTAAAATTTCTCATAGACACTGGAGCACTGAAGGCTCTTTTATCACCCCTAAAACTGTAACGTTAAATGCAAAGATTACCTTGGAAAAACCCATTTCCATTATTACAATTCTACAGGAACACACAATCTCTCAAATAAAAGTACTACCCATTTTCGAGGAAGTCAACGACCAAAGAGAATTTCCGTTTATAATCAAGTTCCACCATTTTTTCGACGGATTAATAGGCATGAACATTCGGAGCCAACTGCCAGCCAAAATCGATAACGAACAATTCAGGTTTACCCTACCCAACGCAAGTCTGACTTTGCAAATAGAGCCTAATTCAGAGGTTTATGTAATCAAGGAAGAATCTAAGTCCTTAATCAGGGTTCCAGTTAGTGTCAGGGAGGGGCCAAACCCCAACGTTCACACTTGACGTCATCCGCGTAGAACATTAAACGACAAGGAGAAGCAACAACTTCACCGATTATGTAGTAGGTTTTCGAACATAGTATTTCGTACTGATGAGAGACCCGTATTCTGGAAGCCACTGAAATCCAAACTCAAATAGACAAACTGTTACAACAGAATATTATCAAGCACAGTCACTCACCTTGTAGCGCTCCGGTATTTCTCGTTTCAAAAAAAAAATGGATGCTTCAAATATAAAGAAATGGAGAATGGTAGTGAATTTTAGAAAATTGAACGAGAGAATGATTAAGGATAGGTACCCCATTCCTAACATCAATGATGTACTCGACAGAATTAGTAGAGCAAAATATTTCATGGCCTTGGACCTGGCCAGCGGATACCATCAGATTGAAATGGATCCTAAGACAGCCTTCACGGCACTAGGAGGACATTACGAGTTCATTCGTATGCCGTTTGTTCTCACAAACGCTCCAGCAACGTTTCAAAAAGCGATGTGCTTGCCGACCTCAACGGAGTAAGTTTTTTAGTTTACTTGGATGACATCATAATTTTCTCACCATCGTTACAACATCACATCGCTCATTTAGACATAGTATTTCGCAGATTAAGTCTGGCTAATTTAAAAATTCAACCGGATAATTCCGAATTTTTAAGGAAGGAAATTGAATATCTGGGTCACATTGTCACGGAGGACGGAATTAAGCCAAATTCCAAGAAAATTTCGGCGGTAAAGGCTTTTCCAACTCCGACTACCAGAAAATAGATTAAATATTTTCTAGGTCTTCTTGGTCTTTTCTAGGTCTTCTTGGGTTTATTCGTGATTTCGCCAAAATAACTAAGCCAATGACACAACAGTTAAGGGGGAAGGCACCGGTACTAGTAACGGAAGAAATTAAGAAATGCTTTGAAACATTCAAAACACTTCTGTGCAATGACCTCTTGTTGAGATATCCTGATTTCAAAAAACGTTTCATATTAGCAACAGATGCGAGTAATGTGGAAATAGGAGCAGTATTGTCAAAATGAACAGTATTGTCACAATGAACACTAGGTTCAGATAGGCCGGTTTGCAAGTACGACACTAAGTCCACGGGAGGAAAATTACTCCACGGTGGGAAACAAATTTTTTTCCACGGCCACACCTCCCGCCCAACCGACCGAGGGGTACTGCCGTGTAAAGTACGGCTCGATTCGCGAGAAGATAGTGGCGATATAGAAAAGAGAACAGTGACGAGGAAATAAACATAATGTAAAATAACTCTAATAAATATTAGTGTTAGTAGGACCTAATTATGTAATAGAAAAGATAAAATAGATTGCTTTAATAGCGGCAGAGAGTCAAGATTACAGATAATAGGATAAAGTCTATTATAGTCAGAACATAAAACTCTGTAAGGGTCATGCAACTCATAATTAGATCTACAATGATTTAAGATAAGGGGTATATAGTTTCTAGTGAATCTACTTGGAACCGAGAAGTTAAGCCGACTAATCAAGTCGGGACTCTCAAATCACCACGAATAAGCTTAGAAATAAAGACTGTTCCAAGCATAGTTATACGGTTAGCTAGGGACGGTAAATTAATTAAAAGTAGTCTACTGGAATAAGGAGGTAATATACGGTTTGCATCCCAATTTAGGCGCCGCAAGGCAAAAAGTAAGAATTTTTTTCGACCGATTCAATGCGGTCCGAGTGGACTGAGTATTGTGGACTCCAAACAGGTGATCCGTACTCGAGAATCGGACGGACTAACGAAATAAATAAGGTTTTAGTCAAGTAAGGATCATCAAATTCCTTAGACCATCTTTTTATAAAACCAAGCACACCCCTGGCCTTATTGACAATAGACGAAATATGGTCAGAAAATTTTAGTTTTGGGTCCAGAAGAACACCAAGATCAATAACTGGTGTTATTCTGTTCAAAGAGCACCCACTTGTGTAGTGTAAGTCCAAATGGCACGAAGTGTCCTTGTACTGGAGGCATAATTTAACGTTTTATTTAATGTTTTATTATTAAGGGGAGGTCGTTAATCAATAAGGTAAAAAGAAGCGGACCAAGATGGCTCCCTTTGTTGGACACCGGATGTGACTCGGAGAATAGAAGATAAAGAATTTTTAAAGAGGACTTGTTGTGTCCTGCCATTCAGATAGCTTGAAATCCAATTTAGAAGATCAACAGGGAAACCTATAAGATCAAGTTTTCTTATAAGAAGGTAATGATTAACAGAGTCAAATGCTTTACTAAAATCAGTGTAGATGACATCTGTTTGAAGATTATTTTTGAAACCCTGTATTACGAAAGAAGTTAGCTCCAAGAGGTTAGTGGTTGTAGATCTGCGTTTCACAAAACCGTGTTGACACGGTGTTACGATTGATCTACAAAGGTGCTGCAAATGAGGAGTGATAACATTTTCGAAAAGTTTTGGGATAGCCGGCAATTTAGAGATTCCTCTGTAATTGCTCGCATCCAGTTTGCTACCTTTTTTGTGAAGAGGAATCACAAAGGACACCTTCCATATATAAGGGAATTGTGAAGATTCCAAAGATAAGGTAAACAGTTTCAGTAGAGGCTTGCACAAGGCTTCCGCACAGAATCAGAAACCTCCCCTTTGTTAATAACAGTTGTTGTTGAAACTGATTTAACGATTTTTGGGTCTCTTGTATTACATTTTCAAAACTACTTTTGGCAGAATGCTGTGAATTTTGATCTGAGTTTGATTGTTCTAAATCGCTGTTAGTAATATAATTTATTTTTATTTGAGATAATGCGGGTGTATATATTATTTTCGGGGTGAAACTTTCTATAAAGGAGAAACCATCTTTTCATTTCTATGTTCGGGTTTTTATCTGAGATTGTGAAAGATAAAGATTGATGGTATGTTTTTATTTCTATACCAATTACACCATATAAGTAATTCATGAGATTTTTAAGAGCCCAAACTTTTGCCAACAAGTCTTTTTTATTTGTGGCATAAAGTTGTTCGGTTTTATTTAAAGTTTTTGATATGAAAGTAATTGGTTTATGATCCTGTGATAAAACTGCTCCGATAGCTTCATCTGATGCGTCTGTCGTTAAAGTGAATTTTTTGTTATAATCTGGTTGAACTAATTCCACTTGTGCTATTAAATTATCTTTAAGTTCTTTAACAGCTTTAACAGCTGGGTCGTCTAACTGTATTGTAATTTTTGTAGACATTCTCCTAGAAATTTTTCCATTATCTCCTCCTAAGTATTTGTTTAAAGGTTTGGCAATTTTTGCATAATTTCGGACCAATTTACGGTAATAGCCGGTGAGGCCTAGAAAACTTCGAAGCTCTCTAATGTTTTGTGGAATCGGATACTTCGTAATTGTGGAGATTTTCTCAGGATCTGTTTTAATTACATTGTGAGATACTAATTTAAAGAATTTAGATTTTCCTAGAGAAATATTCATATTTGCTTGTTGTAAAATATTAATTATTTAGATTAAATCAGTATAATGTTGTTCAATTGTATTAGAAAAGATTATTATATCATCCATATAAACATGACAAGTTTTTCCGACTTGTTCTCTCATTATGTCCTCCATTGCTCATTGAAATATTCTAGGGGCGTTTGTTAACCCAAATGGCATACGTAAGAATTCAAAATTTTCGTTATTTATAGAGAAAACTTATTTTTCAATATCTGAATTTTTCATTAAAATTTGGTGGAATCCTGATTCCAGATCAATTGTTGAGAAATATTTTGACTTCCCTAAGCTACATAATATTACATACGGATCTTGCATCGGGTATCTGTCAGGTATTGTGCTTTCATTTAATTTTTTATAGACAAATATTTATTATTATATACAAATATTATTATTTGTTCTTTTAGCATTCTATCGATTTCATTATTAACAAAATCTGAGACCGACATGGCATAAGGATATTGTTTGCTATAAATGGCTCTGTCATTGACAGTATTTTTACTCCTCGAATATCGGTACGAAAAGGAATTTCCGTATTTATTTTAGAATGCTTTCTTTCAATTTTATTCATAACTTTATTTTCAAAATCTTTTATTTGATTTGAAATTTTATTTAGGTTATGAATTTTTTCTTTGTCGGAAAACCGTCCTCGGGATTTGTGGATTCTAAACTATTCGATTTAAAACTGACAGAATTAACATCGTCGTCTTGTTCAGGATTTTTCAATCCCAAACTGATATATTGTTTATTAGCGGATAAATCTGCGCTGGCGTGCTCAGGATCCCAAGCTATATAAACTGCCTTCAGCAATAACCGTTTCGATTTTTTTTTTTTATCGTTTTTATCCGCGTCAAAATATTCGAGTTTCTCTTTATTTCCCTTATACTCCATGATTCCTTTCTCGATATCCAATTTAACTCCAATCTTTCTTAACAAATTGAATCCAATTAATAGATCAGATTCTAAACCCTCAATTTCAGAGAATAAATGTTGTTCCCCAAATATATTTATCAAATGATAATATTTTATGATTGAATATCTATGATCTGTAGATACTCTTTAGTGTATTGATAATTCCCTTTTTTTCTCATAAATACCCTTTTTTATATAGCACGAGGTGGCTCCTGTATCTATTAATATTTTGAGTTGTCTTTTAGTTTTTCTGTCTACTCTTGTTATATGAGGCATTCCTCTGTAAGGTGCTGCTCTAAAAAATGGCCCTCGTTGATATTATTTACCCTCATTGTTTTTTGAGCTGGCTGGTTGACTGTTCCCATTGATTCCCGTTTTATCGGGAAGTGTGTTTCGGACTGATTTACATGACCTGCGCTTGTGTTATGTTTTTGCGCTGGGTATTGGTTATAATTATTTCTTTGGAAATTATTTTTAAAATTGTGTCGGTTTTTATTATAATTCCACTGGTTGTTATTATTCCTAGGATGATTATAATTTTTATACGGACGATTTTGTACTCTTATGGAGCCGTCTACTTCCATAGATTCTGGTGGTGGTTGAACTTTGGAATTATTATTAAAATTCCAATTGTTATTCGCTCCCAAGTTCCCGTTTTGCGGCCAATTATTTTTTATCCTATTTGGTGTATTATTAATCTGTCTAGAGGCAAATCTAAGGTTGTTTCCTTGATTTTTATTTTCATTCCTAAATCCATTATACCTATTTGCTAATTGAGCTCTAAAGTTGTTAGACTCCAATTCCTGACACTTTGCCAAAGCATTTGGCAAGTCTGGTGGGTTAAGAGAGAAGATTGTTTCTGAGATTGAACCGTTTAATCCAGAAATAAAAATTCTTAGAGCGTTGCTCCTAATTGTTTTATTTGTTTCCTTGGTTATAACGATGTCCTTTCCCTAAGTCATTATAGTTTTATTTATGAGTAACGTCATTTTCTTGTTTACTTCGTTTTAGAATTCTGTAATGGTCATGCGTCCCTGTCTTAAGATGTTTAATTCTGATTCGAGTATATGGATTGATCTTATATCGTTATAAATGAAATCCAATCTGGAAAGAATTGCTCGAAAGTTTAAAACGGTACCATGGTTGGTTAGAGCATCGTGTGCTGCTTCCATGATTTTATTACGTAGAATTGTTAAAGCGATAAAATATTGTTCACTTTCAATTATATATAAACTCATTGCGGTTTCCGCCGCTTCTCTCCAGCCTACATATTGGGTTATTTCACCTGTGAACTTTGGTAAGGATTTAACTACCTCTAATATAGTTTCACATTTTATGGTTCGGTCAATTGTTTGGATCTTATAGTCTTCCACCTCATTTTTGTTAGCGGTTAACTGCCCTTCTATCCCTTTAAATTTTCTGGTAACTTCACTCAACTGTACATTTATAAATCGACTTATTAATTCCATTGTCAGATTGCCGCCCGCAGAAAGGGTTAATACTGAAACTCCGTTTGCCATTGTTAAATTTAAATTTTCTTCCTTTTTCTCCCTTCAATTGGTTGGTCTTAATAATTTTTTGTTGGAGTGTTCCTTAAATTGGGTCGTCTTGATTATTATTTATTGGGGTCTTCCTTTAATTTTGTATATAGCTGTGGAGGGGGATTGCCCTCAGCTCTTCCTTCCTTCTTGGTGTTGATTTTTTTTAAATTTGTTTGATTTTCTTTGGGTTTGTAGTTGAGTTCTGATTTTTTATTATTATTATTATTCAGTCCGGCGCGAGTTCCGTTTTATATTTAACTTATTATCTTTAATATTTATTTAGAACTTTTAAATACGTGGCCCCACGTTGGGCGCCAATTAAAATTGTTACTATTTAATTATTAAAAAAAAAAAATTTTATTTTTTATTATTTAACATTTATTCGGTGACAGACTTCTTCACCTATACTATTACGAGACACTTTGTTGGTAGCTTATCTTTTGCTTCAAGCTGTTCACGATCTCGTTCCGATTCAGACTGATCTTCAAATTCTAAGTCCAAATCCAATCAACCTCGGCCAGAAGCTTTTCTTTTGGAAACTTACTGACCTTTCTATAAAAGCTTTATGCTGAAATTATTCCACTTCATTGTGAAATTCAATTATGCTGATCGATGCAGTTTTTGATTGAAGCGCAATAAGAGTTGCCCGTGATTTGGTCTCCAAGCGGAAGCTGTGTTTACGTTAAGTTTGGGTTGCTTATATTAGCGGGTAGCTAAGCGCTGGCAAAGGCAATGACAAAAATAAAGACAAAGGAAATGCCGACGAGATTGAGAATTGAAATTTGTTTATAAACTGTGGAAGGGAGCTATGTTTATGGGTTGTGGATAGCTTGTATGCAATCGAAAATTTAGCAACAAAGGTCGGACAACTGAAAACTAGAATTGAAACGTGGCTACCAAAGAAGAGACAAAAGAGGGGACTAATCAATGGTTTGGGAAACGTAATTAAAATAGGGACAGGGAACTTAGACGCGGACGGACGCAAGATTCAAGATAGTTTGAAGACAATTTCAAAAAATCAAAATGACCTCACACTAAACGTAAACAAGCAGAACACAAAAATAGCATGTTCAAAACGGTTAACTCGGAACACCATCTGTTACACACAATATGTCTCTAGAATTAACATGAACTTGGATGTTTTGTCAAAATATTTAAAAAATGTTGAAGAAAGTATGTTACTAGGCAAACTAAAAAGTGTACCCACTTTTATTGTATCTGAGGAGGAGGTAAACATAATCAGACAAGAATTAAACGCCCCGGAATTATGGGAAGTGTCAGACAAACACATATTTCAAATGTTAGAATTATATACTTTCATGATGGCAATTAAGATAAATTTTAGAATAAGAATACCTACATTCAAATAAAATTACTATAACACCCATTGTACCTAACTATATGGCATATTTTAATACACAATGTCAATTAGATATAATGTTAAGACTGAATGTCTCAATAACATACTTACAATGGAAACTGCAAATTGTAAAACCGTAGATTTAGGAAATCAAGAAATTATAAAAGAAGTAGAACCAGCACACATTGTAATATTTAACACACAGAACACTACCGTTGAATCAAAGTGTACCACCAAAATTTCCATAAGAGGTTCCGCATTAATAACATTCGAAAACTGTAAGGTTCTGATAACCCAAATTCCATACAACAAGGAATGATCGCAATACGACGAGAAGATAGACGCACATAGACTGTTGCATTTTCTGTATGTTTATTTGTGTTTATTTGGTGAATTCTATGCTGGACGTTGGAGGTGACTGCTGTCCGGACTTGGATCCCTGATTTTAGTACACTTGCAAAAGAAAAATTTGGCATTGTTCGGTGGCTGGCAGACGAAGGGATGTTAGTTGCAGTCGGTTCTATTACTTTGTGAATTGTTGGTGTGATACGTTCTCGAGCTGAATCCACTCGTTTGTTTAGGTGACTCTTGAGTTCCTTGTAAACAATGGATCCTCGCCAGTTGGCTCTGTGTTTTTCGCCACAGTTGCTGCATAACTTAATTGAACTGTCGTTTTTATTCTTAGGGCAGTTTACAGTACTGTGGGCATCGCTGCAAACGACGAAGATGGATTTTAGGGTGCAGTACGCTTTGGTGTGGCCATATTCTTGGCAGTTGGTGCACTGCACAGTTTTCCTGCGCTTGTGTGGCTTTTCTACGGCTATTCTTCGGTGCAGTAAATACTGTAGCTTATATATAGGATGTACTTTATTTTTGTTGTTTTTCTGACTCTATGACTCCAGTTAGACTTTCAAGAGTGTCTGCGGCTCTTTGTTTCTGTTGAGAATGTTGATCACCGTTTTGGCGTTGAAGTTCTTCTCCTTTAGTGCCGCGATAATTTCGGATGAGGTCACTGATGACTCCTTTAATGACAACCTGCAATCCTTTGGCACTTTTCAGCTGGTAGGTATAGTAACTCTTCCCAGCTTCGTCTAAGTACTTGGTCACTGATCGGTGGCTAGACTCATCCTGAGTCTGCACTTTCGTTTTTTGTATGTTGCCTTTAGAAAGGGACTGGCGGCTTTATCTTCTTCTGCTCTTGCTCCTGCACTTTGCAGTCATCCAATAGTCCAAACTTTTTTTTTTCTGTTCATTCGCAGCCTGCTTGTGTTGTGGACCTAGATTTCGCTTTATTTGTAAAACGCGATCCCTGTTTGACAAAGTTTTTTGTTTTGTTTTGGTTCTTGTCCGCTTTCGCTTTCAAGAGTGCTCTTGCTTTCGTTGTTGTGGGTACAGCGGAATTGTACACCGCTGTCGGTATTGAGCATAGACTTAATGTTGATGTTGTTGCAGTTGTTGTTGCTAAAGGTGCAGTGCAGTAGATATCGTAATTTCTGTACTGGTAGCTAAAGAACTTGACACCGCTTGGAATGGGGAGATCGTGAGAGAGACGCTCTCAGTGCGTTCGGGTTCTCTTCGTGCAGTCAAAAGCATTGGTGAGCAATTCGGTTCCTCTGAGTGCGCAATTCACGTTGGCTCATTTTAGAACGATCGAACAATTTTTAGTATTTAACATTGGCAATAGCGTCTCTTTCGCTTTTGCTATTATGCATCTGGGATGGGAAAAGTCGCTGGACAAACTCTATTGTTATTACTCGTTTGAAAATATGTCTAAATATGTGCCTAGATTCGTAGAAAATTGCATCACATGTAAAGTATTTAAGACACTTGTAGGAAAAGTGCATGCCGAGCTGCATTTTATTCCTAAAAAAGAAATACCGTGGCATACGATATTTACATCACAGGCAAGGAATACATCATCGTCCTTATAGATGCCTTCACTAAGTTTGTTTACTTTAATCACTAAATATAGATTCTGAAAGCTGTATTAAGGCTGTGAAATCAGCCGTGTCCTTATTTGGTTGTATCGAATTGTAGTAGCTCAGGGTCGTATTTACGCAACTAAAAGTTTTCGCGAATTTTGCTCCTCTCAAAAAATTATTTTTCATTTAATTGATACGGGTGCAAGTAGGGCGAACGTTCAGGTAGAACGGGTCATGCGTACCTTGAAGGGTATGCTGACGGCTATCGAAACTAGTGAGAGATTATGTTTGAAGTGCAGCTGCCAATAAATGGTACGATTAATCGTGTGACTAAGTTTAGCCCTTTAGAATTACTGATTGGTAAAGAAGCTCGACCTATTGCATAAAGGCCGCTAAACGATGATAATGATTATGAAGTATGATAGACAAAGAAAATTTGAGAAAGGAGGCTAAAAAGATTATGGAAACTCAAGCAGAATACGACAAAAATATATTTGATAAAAATAAAGCTAAAATAGTAAAGTGGGTGATCAAAAACAATGAACGTCATCAAATTAAAGTATATTCTAAATTTAAAGGGCCATTTGAGATAATTGAAGTATTTGATGGAGATAGATATAAACTAAAATTTTAAGATATAATTCGAAAGTTCAAGTATTGTCATGATTGTTTAAAAGCAATACTCAATGAGTTACGTGAAGATAGAGACAGCACAATAGAAGCTGTGTCTGATGCCCAATACAGATAAAGAAAGTGTAAAAGGAAGTACACAAATGATAAGTTAAATTATGTATTAAAGAAACTACAAAAATAATAAGTTAAATTATGTGTAAAAGGAACTACACAAATGACAAGTTAGAGTAGAGTAATAACTTAAAGTATGTGTTAAAGGAACTACACAAGTAATAAGTTAATTATATGTAAAAGGAACTAAACAAGTGATAAGTTAGAGTAGAGTAATAAGTTAAGGTAGAGTTGAGACAACACACGAGGATGTGTATTATGTCAGGAAGGCCGTGTCGCATTATGAATGTATTTTGACCACTGTACGTGTCTGTCACATTGTTAGCATGCTTTGACCACTGCGTTTGCAAGACGATGCTGCGCAATGATTTTGGTATATTGTGAGGTCATTAGAATTTGACTATAACTTAGAATATGACTGGCGCTGTCGCCGAGTGTAGTACAACTAACGTGAGTGAAGCACAGATCGATGCGCGAGTCGTAAATGCGATCAGTGCCGTTCAGACGGTTGGAATTCGCTTCGCTCGGAAAGTTTGTGTGTCAACATTGCAGACCAGCCACTAGGAAATGACAACTCTGCGACATAAATATAGCGAACGAGATTTTGCAATGAAGCTATTTTTATAAGATACCGAAAGCGAATGATAATGAGCGACTTAATGACAGAGCGAGAAGGGAGCTTAGATAGCTAATAGCGAAAGCTACCGACAGCTGAGTTAGCTAGAGAGTGTAATGGTGTCTCCAAAGTTGGCAGCAAATTTACAAATGAATTAGGAATTGATTGCGGTTGCGTGACCCGACAGTGCACCTTGGTGCTTCTTTTTATCTAAATCTTGCAAATTAAACATAAATGTTAATGTAGTTAGTAACAGAAGCAATAAGTGTATTTTGGTCGTGCGTGTCATCAGATAAGCGCGGCCTGCATGGCTTTGATTCTTGTTATGTTCTGTATATTGCCATTGCACGAAAATCGATCAATGTTATTGTTTTTGTTCTTTGATATTCCCTCTCTCTTTGGGAAAAAAATATCCCGAGAAGAACCGTTATCTTTTTAATTCTACTTTGTTTTACTTTCGGCGTAAAAATTTAACACGTATTTTGCATCATTAGATTATCTTTTTTTTTTTTTTTTATCTTCACAAATTTTGATTATCTTCACTAATTTGAAAGGTAGGACAACAAAATTTTTTATCCTGTTATATTAAAAAGTTTGCTTTAATTTAGCGAAACAAATGGGAAGAGGGACCCTGTTATCCATGCAGAAAGAATAAATATCATAGCTTTCTATAAATGCGGGCTGTCTTTACATCAAATTGCAGAAAAACCAGTAAATTTATGGAAAAAACTATAGACCTTCGCAATAACCTTGCCTCCATACGTCGAACACCTTTCAATTCCCCCGACTCCTCCGCTAAAATTCGAGAAAAAAGTGGTGAAAGCCCGAGCAGATCGTTGATTAAAAAACACCCTTTGAAGAAAGCTTAAAAAAAAAGTGGAAAACTTACCCAGTCGGGCTGGAGGTGTCTTGGTATGGGGCGCAGTATCCTATTTTTTCCCCTGTGAATTGCAGTTTTTACCAGCAAAAATGAACGATAAAGATTATAATTTGTATTAAAAACTGCTTTTCCCTAATTTAAAAACGTTTTTGGAAATCTGGAATGGCTTTTTCAGAACGACAATGCCCCAATCCACACTGCACGTTCGGTAAAAACAAGGATTCAATGCGAAAATGTAAAAGTTCTGGAATCATACCATCATACTCCCAGGACCTTAATACAATAGAAAATGTGTGGGGATGGTTGGATGGAATGGTATACGAAGGTGGTAAACAATATGCCACTAAAGAGGAATCGATCAATCGAATAAAACTTGCTTGGTCTACGATTACTTTTGATTACTTAAAAAAGAATATGATTCATTTCTTCCATGAAAACAAAGGAAGATAAACTCATTATTAATTTCCTTAAATATTTGATTTTTTTCGAAATGAATCGAAAAAACTTAAATTACCGTTGCGGGCTCTATACTGAAGACCCAATTTTGATTTACCCATTTATGAATTGTTTTTTCTTTTTATTTAAATATAAATCTATAAAAAACAAACTGCATCCCATATAAACTTTTCATTTATAGAATTGTTCAATTTTGACATATCTCATATAAAAAATTTTTGGTCAAGAGCCGCTAACGTGGTGACGCGCAGTGTATTTGTGCAAGATTTTTCCCATCCAGTTACCAAGTTTTCAATCATCCTACACCTTTTCTACAAAAATGACTTCTTTGTATCACCGGTAGACAGCTCATTGATTGATAATTCCCCATCCCATTTCCCTGTGTCCTCTGTTGACGTAAATGAGAAATCCATCCAACATTTGTATCGTAGTGTTCAGGGTACTAATTGCAGATGCGAATTCGTGCAAGCACTGAGCTCTCGAAAACTCGAAAACCTCTCGACACTTTTAAACCAAATATTGCCTGGACATGTGACTGAAAGTGGAAAACTTAATTATCAAATTGATTAATCATCCAATTCATAGGAGTTTTATTACTGGCATTCGAGGGTTTGAGCGAGCGTGTGTTCTCCAGTGCCACGCTGCCTAAACTCGACGGTAGATATAGTATTAATAAGAGTTACTCGTAAAGTAAAAGGGTATACTAGATTCCTTGAATAGTATGTAACAGGCAGAGGGAAGCGTTTCCGACTATATAAAGTATATATATTCTGGATCAGGATCAATAGCCGAATCGATCTAGCCATGTCCGTCTGTCTATATGAACGTCGGATTCAATAACTATAAAAGCTAGAGGGTTGAGATTCAGCATACAGATTATACAGACAAAGACGTAGTTTGTTGACCCATGTTGTTACGGCCATTCTAACACCCTGAAACCGCCCAAAACTGTCCTGACAATATTTTTGAAAAGCTTCGTTTTATTTTATTGTTTGCCTTCCCAATTTTTATCTGTATCCCAAAACACGATATACCCTCCCCTCCTTCTACCAAAAAAACGCGCAAAACGGTCACGCCCTCACTTTTAAACTATTTTTAAATTTTTTGTCATTTTATTCTAATATTTTATTATTTTTTTCATTATGTGTTCACGCCAAACCAGGCTACTAGCACATTCGCGCTACCGTCCTATCCCGTAAACCGCCACCAGCAACACACCCCAATTGTGTTTCGTCCTAAAGAAGTAACTAAAATAATCAAAGACAATCTCAGCCCGAAAAAATCCCCCGGCTGCGACCTTATAACACCGGAAATGATCATCCAGCTGCCACATTCTGCAGTTCGCTACATAACCAAGCTCTCTAATGCCATCACCAAACTTGGTTACTTTCCACAACGATGGAAGAGGTCGATTATCATAATGATTCCAAAGCCTGGTAAGAACCACACAGTCGCTTCATCTTACAGACCAATAAGTCTCATGTATTTCGAAACTATTCGAAAAATGCCTGCTGATCCGTCTTAATCAACATCTGATATACCACAATATAATCCCAGCCCACCAATTTGGATTTCGCGAAAGCCATGGAACCATTGAACAGGTGAATCGTATTACAACGGAAATAAGAACTGCATTTGAATATCACGAATCCTCTACAGCAGTGTTTTTAGACGTATCCCAAGCATTCGACAGAGTCTGGCTCGACGGCCTAATGTTTAAAATCAAAACATCCCTACCCGAAAGCACACACAAACTTCTAAAGTCTTACCTCTATGACAGAAAGTTTGCAGTACGGTGCAACACTGCCACTTCCACTGATCATACAATTGAGGCTGGAGTCCCCCAAGGCAGCGTTCTTGGACCAACCTTATACCTCATCTATACAGCCGACATCCCTACAAATAGTCGCTTAACGGTATCCACATTTGCCGACGATACAGCTATCCTTAGCCGTTCAAGGTCCCCTACCCAAGCTACAGCACAGTTGGCACTGTACCTCATCGACATTGAGAAGTGGCTCTCTGACTGGCGAATAAAAGTAAACGAGCAAAAATGCAAGCACGTGACGTTTACGCTAAACAGACAAGACTGTCCTCCGCTCTTGTTGAACAACATACCACTCCCGAAAGCAGATGAGGTAGCGTACCTAGGAGTACACCTTGACAGAAGACTCACATGGCGCAGGCACATTGAAGCCAAAAAAACCCAACTTAAACTCAAAGCCAACAACTTACACTGGCTCATCAACTCTGGTTCTCCGCTCAGCCTAGATCACAAGGTCTTGCTCTACAATTCTATATTGAAACCTATCTGGACCTATGGCTCACAGTTATGGGGCAATGCCAGCAACAGCAATATTGACATCATACAGCGAGCACAATCAAAGATTCTGAGAACCATCACTGGGGCACCGTGGTACGTTCGGAGTGAAAACATCCAAAGAGACCTAAATATCCCATCAGTTACCAACGCAATCACGGAACTTAAGGAAAAATACCATAGCAAGCTTTACACGCACCCCAACCACCTAGCGCGAGGTCTAATCCAGCTCAGCAGCCGTTCCCGTCTCCGGCGAAAGGACCTACCAACCCAGCGAATAAATTATTAGGACCGTTTAATCATAGAACAGTTGGAAAAATAATACAACTGTTCAAAAAATACTTGTTATAGTTAAGATTTTTAAACTTATTGTTAGTTCTTATACAAGAAGATTCAATAAATAAAAAAATTCTAAAAAAAAAAAAAAAAAATTTTATTCCCCAATATCTATTGATATCCCAGAAAAAATATAAAATTTCCGAATTTCGCATTCCCACTAGCTAACTAACGGGTATCCGATAGTCAGGAAACTCCACTACTCTCTCGTTTTATATTGATGTGTGTTTATAAAACTGTGTATCATAACTATTTTTTTTTTTACTTATTTAGCCGGGAGCTTCGGGAAATTGAAGATAAACAAGAAAAGGAGATACAAAGCAGAAAGTTTCTTGAACGTGAACAATCAGAGGCAAAGCGATTAGCCTCAAGTTTTGTTGAACATTTGGATGGTCATCAGCTGTTTGACTCGCTTTGGCGTGGCGACGAAGATGGCCGAGTTCTGATGCTTGTTGGAACACAAGCTCAAGAGCTAGCGGACGAATACGATAAGGATATTTTTGAGCTTACGCAAGAAATTTACAAACTTGGCTTAGAAAGATTTACTGAGCGCGATGAAGAAATTCGAGATTTCTTTAACAATCTTTTCGATGGCCAAGAAGAACTTCAAATACTTGGGCAAAAAGAAATAGAATGGTTTTTACAATTTAGAGAAATTATTTTTGAAGAAGCTCGTATCAAATTACTTAAACTAGAACAAAATTCCATGCACGGAGAAGACGAAGACACTCCAGAAAACATAAAATTATCTGATGCTTTGGATAAATTAAATATTCAATTTGAAGATGCAATAAATGATTTGTGGCAAGCGTTAATGGCCCAGGAGTTATATTTGCATGAATCTATACAGGTAATGTATAGGAAAACGAGTATGGTATTTTGAGTAAAAGTATACAGTTGCCAAAAGTCTATTAATGTGTTATAAAGAAAATAATTGGTTTTAGGCTTAATAAAAAATTGTAACGAACTAATTATACCTGTTACTCGCAGTGTAAAAGGGTATACTATGTATGCATTTTGATATGCCTACTCTAACGGCCTTAAACCGGCCAAAACTGCCACGCCCACATTTTTGAAAAATTGTTGTATATTTTTTCATAATTTTATTGGTTTTGTAAATTTCTATCGATTTGACAAAAAAAACTTTTTGCCGCGGTAACTCTACAGTTTGGAGCAATTGAAATTTTTTTCTCATTTTCTTCATTTTATCGATATCTCAAAAATTATGAAATTTGCGTTAGTGTTGTAAAATCTATCGTTTTGCCATGCAAAGTTGTTGGATATTTATTATTATTATTAAGTGTGTTTCTATGTGTACTGCGACCCAGTAGTATCTATTGTACTACCCCTTCATGACTCAAAGATCTCCCTGAAGTCCAATGCATTGTATAAATGCCAGAATTTTATTGGGGTTCAGGGCTGCAATTGATTCCCGTGGGACTACATACATGCCCAGGAGTCTGTTCCTCCTGATGGAAAGCGTCATGCAGTCACATACAATATGTGCAGAGCTCTCCTCCTCCATGCAGCAGAAGCACCCAGCCCACTTCCCTCGTCGGTAAACTTCCGTCCGTCTGTATACCACTTCATTGTTTGTGGTTTCATAGAGTGTACTTTCCCCAGGGATGTCCAACTGTTTTTATTACTGAGATGAGTGAGTCTTGTGCGGTTGCAGGCAGGAAAGGGTAGCTTTCCGTTTCATTTAAATGACGATATGAATTGGCGTTACCTCCATTAGTACTTCCAGGGCTGCAGTGGGACAGGTACGCATTGCTCCTGTCATGCATATGCAGGCCATTCTTTGCACCTTATGAAGTTTTACCTTGGTGGTGATAAGGCGTGCTCTATCACCCCAGGCTATTACCCCATAGGTAAGTATGCGTTTGACTACCATGAGGTACAGCCATCTTTTCATGCGTGTGGTTCCCCACGACTTTTCAGCAATTTTCCTACTGTGAAAAGTGCTCTGGTGCACTTATTAATTGCGTTATCGACATGAGTTTTGAAGCTGTTTGGAGTCTAGGGCTATCCCAAGATACTTAACTTCTTTGCTGGCCTCTATGCGACATTCTGACAGGGTTATTGCCTTCATTCCCTGTAGCTTGTACCTATTTGTAAAAGGAACAATAACAGTTTTGCTAGGATTTAGGCTCAGGCCTTCCTACTTCCTAATTCCTTGCACCATTCGCTGGTCATTTTGAAGCCCAGTTGAATGATATCGCAGAGTGTTTCCTCATATTTACCTCTGGCTATAATGACAATATCGTCAGCATAGCCTTGGCAAAGTATACCTCTGCGGGTGAGTCTGTGCAGCAACTCGTCTACCAGCAAGCTTCACAAGAGAGGCGAAAGGACACCCCCTTAGGGGCATCCCCTTGTGGTAGATACTGTGGACGACTGTCCTCCTATAGTGGCCTTGGCTCGCCTAGATGCCTGTAGTGATTTGATCCATCTGCTGGTTGCTGCATCTAGTCCTCTTCTTACCAGGGATGCGTTGACCGCCTAAGAAGGTACATAGCGCCACTTCAGCCCAACTACGATTAGCCAGCACTCTTAGCAGAGACATGACCTAACTAAAAGCCTGTTTCCAGCCGCCATCGCGTGGAGAGTGTAGTTGCACTTCCAGTAGTGTGTCACAATTACGGAGCGTACCATCGTTGGTGGCGCCTTTATCTCCTTGTGATACCCACTGGCGTGGCGGCCTGTTGGATATTTACAGTATAAATAAAAAAAAATAAATATAAATAAAATAAAAATAAATTTTAAATATGACTTTATAGTAGAATTTTTATCATTAGAGTATTCAGCGTAAGACGTGTGAAAATAAATAAGGCAATGATTGTTGAGTGCTTGAGTCCGCACTTCGTGCCTCCAGATATGACTCTTGCAATAAACAGTTTTCATATTTTTATTTATTCTATAAATTTTTATTTTCCACTACGATTAATTTGAATGAAATATTTTTCTTTCATTGTAATGAGGCAGCGCTGTTGCGTGAAACTTCAGAGGCAAAGCTGGTGTGTGCGTCAATAGAGGCAGAGCTGGCACGAGCACCGACAGAGGCGGAACTAGTGGTAAGGTTACATAAACTAACAGTAGTAACAGTGTGTTCTATACTTTTACTAATTTTGATTTTTTTCTAACCATTTCAAAATGCAACTTGCCGAGATCTTGGCACTTCGCGTAGCATATTTGAGGTTAAAGTTAACAGAGTTGGCGCTACCAACAAGTGGAAGGAAACTAGAGTTGCGGAGTAGATAGATTAGGAATTCAGGATGAAGGGGAAAGCGATTCAGATAAAATTCAATCCGTGGTTAAACAGCGAAATTTAGCTGAGGATCAAAGAGTAGACTATGACAGGTCATGGTTCACTCTGATGTAGAACAATGGATCGATGAGTTAGAAAGTTGTTCAACTACTGTCCGGTGGAGTGATTTGCAACTTTTTATCTATTCGAAACAGATTCTTACAGGAGCGGCAAAACATTTTTGTACATAGTGAGGCGAATATTCATAGTTGGATTGTTTTGAAGGCTAAGTTAACAGAAGAGTTTTCAATCAAAATTGCATCAGCTGAGGTTCATAGAAGATTGGACCAGCATCAGCAGAGAAAAGACGAATCATTATTTGAATATTTGTATGCTCTAAAAGAAATCGCTATTGACTATTACATAAAGGGTATTCCAGAATCGAAGGGGAATAAGATTATGTTACACCAGGCCAGAAAAATACAGGAACTGAAACATCAAATCGAGATATATCAGAAAGATAGATCTGGCAAATCGAATAAATCTGCTGGTGAACGTCAGGAGCAAAATAAAGATCAAAGCAAAGGTCAGGTTAAGTCTGGAACATCCAAGAAATGTTTCAAATGCTGCGATAGTTCCCACGTAATGAAAGATTTCAAGAAAACAGATTTTGTTTGCTTTAAATGTGGTCAGGCATGCCACCGGAGTAGCACAATGTACATCAAAAACATATGCCAAGAAAGAAACAAATGCTAGTGTAGTTCAAGAGGATAAAGTAGGAGTGTAGTTAGGTAGTGAATCTACTCTTTCGGGTCTTGAATTGAAGAGCATTGTTTACAAAAATATCATATTTAAAGGTTTGGTTCACATTGGCGCTGATTTGTGCTTAATGCGCAGACAAGTTTTCATGAGTCTAGGAGCAGCAGAAATAACTGGTAAAGGAAAAAGATTGACGGAAATTGGAGAAAGTCCTATTTTAACATTTGGAAGTATTATTATTACGTTCTAATAGATGATATTCCAATGGAAGTAGAATTTCATGTGGATATAGGTTTCGATGCTATTTTAGGAAGGACTATTTTGGACACTGTCGATATGAAGGTTACCAAAGGTGGTACTCACTTTAATATCAGGATAAAAACTGAAGATGGAGTTAAAATTAGGGAATGATGAATTTCGAAGCATGTGTGTGGAAGAGCTTATAGCAACTTCTAAGGTGGATTTATCTCATCTTAGTCAGCCTGAAGCTAAAACGGTATTAAAGATGATCGAACGATGATCCAATGCCCCTGTCGAGATGAAAATTGTTTTGAAAGATGACGTTCCAGTTTATCAGTACCCAAGGCGACAGTCGTATAGTGACCAAATCTTTGTAGATGAGCAGGTGCGGGAATGGTTAAAAGAAGTTCCTTTAAGAGTACCACGTTGGTGGAAAAAAGTTATTACATTCCAAAATGGAAAGGAAAAGTTTCTCGTGTTGTAGAAAGTTGTGCTCGTTACATAATAGTTAACGCAAAATCTAGAAAAAAAGGAGGGGTTTTGACAACAATCAATAAGGGTAATATAGTAACATATCTACACCCACAACTCCCCACTCTACATACCCCAAAAAAGGAGAAAACCCTCCGGAAAATTAAGCGGAAACCCCACTTAAAATCAGATGAGTCAAAGGTTACCAATGAGTGCCCCAGATCATCCAATTCAGAGGAAACCCCTCTACATATACAAAAAAAGGAGAAAAACCTCCAGAAAATTAAGCGGAAACACCACTTAAAAACAGATGAGTCAGCATCCAATCAGTGCCCCGATCATCTAACCCAGAAGAGTCCAAGACTACCTATGAGTGTCCCAAGACTTCTAAATTTGAGGAAAACCCTCTTATTACCCCATACATAGAAGAGGCCCTTCTAGTAACATCCTCTAACTACGCCCTAGATGACGAGTTAAGAGAATCTAACGTATTTAGATTAGAACATCTAAATACAGAAGAAAGGGAGCAACTTTCCCACGTTTTGCTTGAATACCGTGATATTCAGTACAAATAAGGTGAAACTATGACCTTCACGAGTACGATTAAACATTCCATTCATACAAAACACGAAGACCCTATCTATAAAAAACCATATATCATAAATACCCCCAAGCGTTTGATCAAGAAGACAACAGGCAAATCAACGAAAGGATAGAACAAAAAATAATTAGGAAATCTAAGTCCCCCTATTGTTCTCCAATTTGGTTTGTGCCAAAGAAAAGTGATGCTTCTGGTAAACCAAAATTTCGATTAGTCATAGACTATCGTAGTCTCAATGAAATAACCATCGACGACAAATTCCCTATTCCAGTAATGAATGAAATATTAGACAAGCTTGGACGCTGTCAATACTTCACAACCATTGATTTAGCTAAAGGTTTCCATCAAATTCAAATGGACAAGCAATCAATATCCAAAACAGCATTTTCAACAAAACATGGACATTACAAATATACTCGTATGCCTTTTGGTCTGAAAAATGCACCAGCAACATTTCAACGCTGCATGAACAATCTTCTAGAAGACTTAATTTATAAAGATTGTTTAGTTTATTTAGATGATATTATCATTTATTCCACTTCATTGGAAGAACACATAACGTCACTAAAAAAGGTATTTGATAAGCTACGATTAGCTAACCTAAATTTGCAACTTGATAAATGTGAATTTCTGAAGAAAGAAACAGAATTTCTCGGCCACATTATCACAACAGACGGTATAAAACCAAACCCTAACAAAATAAATGCAATTATTAATTTTCCTATTCCTAAAACCACAAAAGGAATAAAATCATTCCTTGGACTCTGCGGATTCTACCGTAAGTTCATTCCCAATTTTGCAAAAATAGCAAAACCTACGACGTCCAAATTAAAGAAAAGAGCAGTAATTAACACAAAAGATAATGATTACATGTCCGCCTTCGAGAAACTAAAAGTACTCATCACGTCCGATCCAATCCTAATATACCCCAACTTCGAAAAGAAATTTTCACTGACAACAGACGCTAGTAATATAGCCATAGGTGCTGTATTATCCCAAGAACATAAACCCATATGCTATGCAAGCAGAACTCTAAACGAACACGAACTTAACTATTCGGCTATAGAAAAAGAACTATTAGCTATAGTATGGGCAACAAAATATTTTAGGTCCTACCTATTCGGTAGAAAGTTCGACATATTAAGTGATCATAGACCACTTGTATGGCTAAATAACATAAAAGATGAAATTACAGAGATGGAAAATAAAACTTAACGAATACGATTATAATATTCAATATCTACCCGGTAAAGAAAATCATGTAGCTGACGCTCTATCTAGAGTTCAAATAAGGGAAAACTTCCTAGGAGAAGATGACCCAGCTTCCCTGCTCACAACAGCTACTGTGCATAGTGCACAAGAAGACAACCAAAATCACATTTCAATAACAGAAAGACCTCTTAATTATTATAACAGACAATTCGAATTCATAAAAGACAATTTTGACGACGTCCAAATAATAAAATATTTCCATAAAACCAGAATTAAAATCACTGACTGATACCCTTGCTAAAGATATCATTAAAGAATACATTTGCACTAAGAAAGTCCCGACAGTTTTACTAAAACTATGAAAACCAGCAGAAAACTAATAGACATTCAAACATACGCCCAATTCAAGGAAATCATTCTCAAAACACATAAAGAATTATTACACCCTGGTATAGAAAAACTCACACTTCAGTTCAAAGAACTTTACTATTACCCTGATTACCAAAAACGTATCCAAAACATCATAAACGAATGTGAAATCTGTAACATCGCTAAAACTGAACATAGAAACACAAAATTAATCCTTGTTTAAATCCTTGAAACAACCCCAGAATCCTTTAGTCCCAGAGAAAAGTATGTCATGGATTTTTACTTAGTAAACAATAAACAATTCCTATCATGCATTGACATTTATTCTAAATAAGCCTCCCTGATAGAAGTAAATAGTAGAGATTGGCTTGAAACTAAAAGAGCTATTTTACGCATATTCAACGATATGGGTAAACCCATAGAAATATTTCGGGTAAACCCGACAAAGACTTCGCCTTCATGTGCATTGAACTTAAAATTTGGTTAGAATCAGAAGGAGTAACTTTAAATATAACAACAAGTAAAAATGGAATCTCTGACGTTGAGCGATTTCATAAAACCGTTAATGAAAAATTAAGAATAATAACAAGCGAAAATGAACCTGAAAACCAATTCACAAAATTTGAAAAAATACTTTACATTTACAATCACAAAACTAAACACAACACAACTGGTCGAACCCCAGCAGACATCTTCATTTTTGCAGGAACCCCTGCCTATAACACTCAACAAAATAAAGTAAACAAAATTGACAAACTCAATGAAAATAGACACGACTTTAACATAGACACAAACTTCAAAGAATGCCCTCTAGTTAGATCAAAAACGACTAACCCATTCAAAAAGACAGGAAATGTAAGACAAATAGATGATAAACATTTCGAAGAAACAAATAGAGGTAGAAATATAACACACTATAAGTCTAAGTTTAAAAAGAAAAAGAAAATTAATAAAAGTAAATATAATAACGATAATTCCAGGCTTACTCCCGAGCATGATACTCATGTTATGCCTCCTATCGACAATTAACACACAATACCTAGAAGTAACCCCTATCCAGGCCAAAAACGGTTACCTAATCTTTCAAACCGGATCAATAGATTTACCGATAAACCACGAATATCATCACTTATCTATTAACTTAACTAAATACTTATGAAGAACTTATTAAACAAACTCAACATTTTATTAACTCACCACAAATACAGAATCTAGTAGAAAAACTTAACAGAGAAATGAACGGTATACGAATTGAAAAACGTAGTAAACGCGGTCTTGTTAACTTTATGGGAACAATTTACAAATACTTATTCGGTACCTTAGATCAAGAAGATAAAGAAGAATTACAACAAAAAATAGCCGACATCTCTAAAAATAATGTACAAATAAGCGAACTTAACCACGTAATAGAAGTCATTAACCAAGGAATCGAATTGACCAACCATTTTAATAATAACTTTGAAGGAGAACAAATGATAAATCTAATAATTTTCAACTTACAACAATTAACTGAATACATTGAAGACATAGAGCTTGGTTTGCAATTGACACGCTTAGGTATCTTTAATCCAAAAATTTTAAAACACGACTCATTAATCC
The DNA here is from genome assembly GCF_004382145.1 of Drosophila mauritiana. NCBI lineage: Eukaryota > Metazoa > Arthropoda > Insecta > Diptera > Drosophilidae > Drosophila > Drosophila mauritiana. The sequence goes on from NW_022881582.1 coordinate 881,681, forward strand.
ACGTCAGACATAGAGCTTGGTTTGCAACTGACTCGCTTAGGTATCTTTAATCCAAAACTTTTAAAACACGACTCATTAATCCACGTCAATTCTGAAAAACTTCTTAATATTAAAACTTCAGCTTGGCTTAAATCTGATACGAACGAAATCCTGATAATATCCCACATTCCAAGAGAAATAACCAAAACACCCGTTTTTAAAAAAATACACTACCCAGACGGAAAAAGTTACCGAAACAATACAAGACAAATATTTTTCACACAATAATCAAACATACACGACAAGTTCTCAAAGCTTAGTTGTAAATAAGTGTATAATTGGTATACTAAACCAGGTCCCAACACAATGTAGATACAGTAAAACACATTCTGATTTTGTAGAACCTAATATAATCACAACTTGCAACCTTTCCAAGACTATCCTAAACCAAAACTGTATCAATAGAGAAACTATAATAGAAGGCAATAACATGATAAAAGCATTTAATTGTTCGGTCCAATTAGAAGAAATATTAATTACCAACACAATGTTAGACCAAAGACACTAGAATAACAAGATGCGTAACAGCCATACATTCGTTTGGCACTATGCAGCCACTTTTTTGGTGAAGGCCAAATTTGCTCTCTTTCCACTCGCTCACGCTGAGAGCGTAAGAAATGTAAAAATAGAATTTGCTTGCTTGTGTGAGTAAAAACAAGAGACGAGAACGCGTATATGTGTGCGTGTTGTGCTAGAAGACGATTTTCGGGCCGAAATCAATTCTGATCGAAGAAACGAATTTACATATTTGGAGTTGTGGCCAATTTCGTAGCAATATGATGAAATAAAATAAAAATTCCCTGACTATTATAATAATTATTATAATAATAAATAAAGCAAATACAAAGGAAATTATTATAACTACTGTAATTTGAAACATAAATTTTCCAAAAAGAAGACATAACATTGAGAAATAAATATTTCATAAAAATAATAATTATTTTTTAATTTCATAAAAAAATAATTATTTTATTAATAAATAATAAAAATAATAATTTTATTAATAAATAATAAAAATAATAATATTTCATAATAATATTTCATAAAAAATAATAATACGTAGTAGAAAATAAAAATTAATAAAATAAATAAAAATATGAAAACAGTTCGTTGCAAAAGTCAAATCGTCAGGCACGAAGTGCGGACACAAGCACTCAACAATCATTGCCTTATTAATTTTTCTCACGCCGCAAGCTGAATACCCTAATGACAAGTATTCTAATATAAAGTCATTTTCGAAATTTATTTTGTGAAGTACATAGATTCGTCTATTACTATTTCTAAGCTTTATTTAAATAATAATAACGTTGAGGCAATGCAAAACAAGAATTTTTCGCATGGTGCCAATTGATAAAAAATAATATAGATTTAAAGTCAACGAACTTCTAAGGTGAAGGGCATATTTTGTCAAATTTACAATACATGAGCATACGTGTGCACACATACAGTTGTATGCTATCACTGATGCGTAGAAAAGAGCTGTTTGCTGTAGCGCTCTCCGCTCTTTCTCTCTCGAACAAAAACTCAAGAGAGCCTGGAGTCACCTCTAGAGCCACGGCCAAAAAATCGCGTGCCAAAAATTTGTATGGCCGTTACGCATCTTGTTATTCTAGTGTCTTTGGTTAGACTATACTCAAATTATCTATGTAAACAATAATGTAACAAAACTTGAACCACTCGAATACATCCAGGCAAAAGAAATAATCGAACAACAAATAATAACACTTTCAACATTAATCATGATAGTTATTATTGTAATATTGTACTTTATCTATAAATATAAAACTATACCCCAAAAGTTAATTGTAAAATTAAAAAAAAAAAATTTAAAACACAAAAAAATGAAAATATTATAAGTCCTGAAACAGACAATACTGCACCCCCAATACCCCTGTATTGTACCCTACTCTAAACGCCTGAGGACAGGCTTTTTTCTTAAGGATGGGGAAGTAACATATCTACACCCACAACTCCCCAATCACAACCACACACACTATTGTAAACAATCACACACACACATTAATGTCTAAGTACGAAATGTATTCAAAGATCGAGAGCCCTTCGATTATGCTTAGCTTTCATCTACGCACAGCAAAGTGCAAAAGTCCGAAGTCCAAACTCTAGACTCTGGGTCGAGCCAATGTCCACGTCCCCTAAACATTCGATCACTTGGCGAGCCAACTGAAATAACAAAAACTTCCGCCCACACAATCGTCTCAGGATTCTCAAATTACTCCTATTTTTCGGGGCTCCTCTCTTAACGGGAGAATAGACACCTCTCTTTCCGGGAGAATAGACGTTGTAACTTTATTCTCTTAAACTTCGCTCTTAAGCTATCCCAATCCGCCTATATAAACCCAAACATGTCCCTATACATCAGTTCAGTTCTGAGTACGTTATCAATCGCGATAACACTGCTAAGCCCACTTCAACCTCGAAGTCCATTATCCAACCTAGTGATAATCCAAAGGCTCTAGTTCTTCCTTTACTGGAAATAATAAAACGTTTAATAATAAATAAAATAACCTCCTGTGTTCTTTTTTTATTAAACACTCGGTCTGAATTCGTAAATATATAGTAAAACAGTTTTTGTTTTGAGTCGAATTAATGATCCGTATTTGAACTAAGATCAACGCCGAAATAAATAAAAACTCCGAATGAATCCGCTTTGCGTTTTTTATTGATTGAATATCGGCGGTGTGAAAAAATCTTAGATGTACTGGGCTAGTGGGTTGTTTACTTGATCTGCGCGAGAGCGCTTCTTGCTTATGCTTATGTGCATAAATATGAAAAAGAATTCTTATTTGCTACGTTGTGCGTGCCTAGTGGCTGGGTTTTGATTACTTCTTGAGTGGATTCGTAATATCGAGAAATGTTTGTTTATTTAACGAGGAATCAATACGGCGGACCACCGCTGTCGGTCTTTTGTATAAGTGAATTATGAGGAAGGCTTACTTCCCTCCCCTTAAAGAGAAGTACAATAAAAATAGGTGTTATGATATAACACTAATAAGTTTCACAACGTCATCGTGTTTTATCGTCTTTATCTTAATTATATCCAGTGGTGCGTTCAACGGTGATAAGTCTATTCCCGGGATAAAATAATTTTTACTTAAGATAATGTTTCCGATTTCAATTCAGCATTGTTTTACTGTAATAATTTTGTTTCCCGTTATCTTGACATTGTTGTTCTATTTTTGACAGTTTTCTACTATGCTAGTTTCAGTTAAATTCCTGGTTGAAATTATAGTTGGATCAACATATTTAATCATTTCTTTTGTGTGGATTTGAATAAAAGTGCAAATTGGATTTCTACTCTTAATTATGTTTGTAATTCAATCATTATTTATTTCTTCATTTTTTTGATTAAAGTTTTTATTTTTATTTTCAAAGTAAGTCTCATGGTCTGAGTAATCCAACTGGTATCCGTTTTGATCAGGATAAGGGATAATTTTAATTGTGTTGACCAGTGTTTGTTCAATGGGTATGTGTGATATGATTAGTAGTTCGTTGTCTTTGAAATTCATCCAAGTTGATGTTTTAATCAGTAGTATGTTTTGGCTGTTAACGTTATTTAATTTGTCGTAATCAAGTTCTAATCGTGAGAGTTGCATGCCCATCTCTAAGTTCTCTATGTATCCAATGAACTGCATATGTTCGTATACAAGAGTGTCGATACTATTGCAATTATTCTCATAACTTTTTAGTCGTTGTTGAACGACGGGTTCATAAATTGTATAACATTGTTCATTTCATAAAGTTGAATTAAATTTTCCGCGATTGAATCAAATTTTTCTTGAAAATGCACTCGATCATTCTCATCAAGTGTACCAAATAGGAATTTAAGATAAACCTATTACGTTTAATAGTCCACGCTTCTGTCTATTTTTTGCTGAATAGTTATTCCGTTTAATTGTGGGTGTGTCTGTGTTGTTTTGTATTTAATGGCCAAAATATGCAGTTAAATTAATTTTTAGGCAATGATGTTTGATGGGTTGTTGGGGGTTGCTGGTCCTGGAATTTTCCAAGTATGCTGAAAAGAAAACAGTCGAAGAAAAGCGAACACTAGACTTTCTGTAATTGCGCGGTCGCGACCGGGCGTGGTTAGTTTTGACAATGCTGCTTATTCTAATTAGTTAGGCTCTCCCAAGCGCAGCGGAGACTCCTTGGAGACTCTGTGGTGAAGAGCGGGAGAGCGTAAGAGGGAGCGGAGAGCGGTTGACAGTCCAAACCCCGTAACTTGAACATTCCGCCCCCCTTGCAATCACTGGGGTTGTAACATAGCCATCCTACGGCAGGCTGCAGGCACCGGACACGATCCACCCAAACACGGTCTTTTGAGCGACTGGCATTCCCTCGTCGAAGGTCAGGAATCCGGATTGGATAACCTTAGGATAAATATCTGCTCCTAAGACCATGGAGACGGTAGCAGGCCGATGGAACTGGTCATCAGCCAGCATGATGTCCCGGCACTTGGACACTACGGTGTCGCTCAATGCCCGGACAGGTGTGCGGATCCGCACACTGGGCTCGATCTTGAGCACTACCTCTAGCTTAGTGTTCGCGTCGATCCTGGAGCGAATCGTCGTCGTGCAGACCTTCTCGTCGCCAACATTGGTCATCGGAAGCGTAAAGGTTGACGCCAACGAAGCGTCGATTCAGCTCATGGGGGTGCACGGATCGATAAGTGCTGCGGTGTCGAAGGTCGCACTTCTTGTAACGATCACCGCTTCGGCAGTCTCCCGTGGAATGCTCGTGAGCGAGGCAATTGGCGCAGTATTTGTTAATGAGGACTGCTCGCAAACGCATTTCAGGGCTGAGCTTTAGGAACCTCGCGCACTTCCGAAGAGGATGGATACCGCAACAGACTCGGCATCGGTAGGATTGAATACCTCGGGTACGTCTGCTCTCCAAGGTACGAACACTGCGTGCGTTTTGTTGACGAGGGACCATGCTGCGCGTAATTGAATGTTGAAAGGAGATCGAAACGAAATGAAAAATAATGGATGATTAGTGCTAGTGAACTACAACTAAGGACGAGAGGAGCGCCTATTATTGTGGAGATTCGGAAGACTCCGTCGGCAAAAGCACCACTTTTGACTCTGGTCGTTTAACAACTCCACGTGCAGTACGGATATTTACTACACGGACGTTGCCGTCGGCTCCTGGGAAAATAGACTCAATTCTGCCGAGCCGCCACTCATTAGAGGGTAAGTTGTCGTCCTTGATGACGACCATGTCATCGATGCGTAGATTTTTGGACGGGGCCTGCCATTTAGAGCGCTTGTGAAGTTCTTTGAGGTACTCTTCTTTCCATCGCACACGGAACTGCTGATGGAGAGCTTTCAAATGCTGCCACCGATTAAGAATGGATTTCGTTTCCCCCTTTACTTCGAGTTCAACCGTGGACATAAGGGGTCCCCCGAAAAGGAAATGACCTGGCGTCAGAGCCAGCAAATCTGTCGGATCCTGGCCTGGAGTTAGGGCACGCTTCTATTTTTGCCAAGAGCGTGGAGAGCTCTTCGAAGGTGTATTTTCGTGTGGCAGTGCATTTGTAAAATAGCGTCTTAAAACTTTTTACGCCTGCTTCCCAAAGGCCTCCCATATGGGGTGGGGGCCTCCCATATGGGGTGCCCCCGGAGGAATAAATTGCCATTGCATCTCTTGATGAATATAGGCATTCGTCACCGACTCTTTTAGGGCTTGAAGGAAATCGCGGGAAAGCAGGTTGGCAGCTCCAACAAAGGTTTTGCCATTGTCTGACTGGACTTGACGTGGACACCCTCTTCTGGATACAAAACGAGAGAAAGCGGCAAGAAACTTTTCGGTCGTTAAGTCAGATGTAGGCTCTAAATGGATGGCCTTGGTGGAGAAACAAACAAAAACTAACACATACCCCTTTGTAATAAGACATGCTCAGGTTCATCAGGTTCTTAATTCTCGGAATCCAGTATTTCGACCGGATGAGGCGCACCATCAACTGGTTACCACCATGGAGTTATTCGGTTATTCGATGAGTGAAATTCGCAAGGAGGCGAGAAAGCAGGCAGTTATACGGAAGAATCACTGGATGCCGTTCATTGTATTGAAGGCTTTCGGAAGCCGTCACACGGCCGCACGCCCTGATCAGTCCTTGCGGATCTAGAAACGGGTTCATGCTTAGGATGGCACTTGAACTTGGCACTGGACGCTTTTCACTTAGGCAGTGATATTCCACAGGGAATTCTCTGCGCTGAGTGTTCGAAATTAGGAACCGCTCGGCGGCGGCGATTTCAGTGGCCAGTAGATGCACATCAGATGCAGATGTCTGCTTCCTGCACCGCTGAATGAAGCGATAAACATAAGCAAGGACTCGTAGGGCTTTCTCTAGCTTGGAGAAACGTGCCAACAACTCTTCAGAAGGAGCTTTTGCGAGATGGACTTTTAGAGCACGCTTCTCCAGGTCGGTCACCGGAGCGTTGTCGACCTGAGTTGGCCATTGGTTGCGTGGATTTTGCAACCAAGTCGGTCCGTGCCACCATAACTGGCTATCGGCTAGATCTTGGAGGGAAACTCATCTACTTGCCAGGTCTGCTGGATTACGCTAAGATTGAACATGAGACCAATTCTCTGTTTTTGTGGCCTGGGCGATATTCGTCATTGGCTACAAATGTGGTCCACTGGCACGCTGGCTTGCTTAACCATGCAAGCACTATCGTGGAGTCCGTCCAACAGTAAAGCTAGGAGTTAATCGTAGGCATCTGCGGAATGATGGCTGCAGCCATTGCGGAAAGCAATAACGCTCCGCACAGCTCCAGTCTTGGGAGCGAAACCGTTTTGACTGGTGCTACAAAAGCCATGCATCGATGCATCGCAAAAGCCATGATGCTCGACCTTGAAATCTGGACGAAACTATAGCCAGCGTGGGATGCGTATCTGCTCTAAAAACGAATAACTTTGGAGAAAATTAAGCCATCGCTGAAAAAGCTCATTTGGAATGTTTTCGTCCCACCGAAGCTCCTGCAGCCAAATCTCCTGCATGAAAATTTTAGCTCGAACGATAAACGGCGCTAACCAGCCTGCAGGGTCGAACAATTTGGCAATTTGGGACAGGACTTGGCGTTTTGTAAAGGACGTTTCGATAGCCAACTCTGGCGGGACGAAGAAGAATTCGTCGGAGGTTGCCTTCCAACGAGTACCGAGGGTTTTGGCAGTACTTTCTGCATCGATCTCGAGAAAATCAGTATTTAAAAGATGGTTGCTCTGAATGGCCGCTAAAACTTCCTTTTGGTTGGAGGTCCATTTCCTCAATGGAAATCCGGCGGAGTTCAGAGCGTCTCGGAGCTCTTGCACCATGAGCTGAGCTTCTTCCGTGGAGTCCGCTCCGGCTAGAACATCATCCACATATATGAAATTTCGAATGACATTGCTAGCTTTTGGATGGCTGAGTTCTACGTCAGCTGCTAGCTGCTGCAGTACTCGGATGGCCAGGAAAGGCGCGCAATTGACTCCAAAGGTTACTGTTTTCAATTCGAAATCTCTGATTTCCCCTCTATTGTTACAGAAAAGTATTCGCTGGAATAGAGTGTGTTTCGGATCTACCCAGATCTGCCGATACATTTTTTCGATATCGGCGCTGAACACGTATCGGAAATGGCGCCACTTCAGAATTTGAATGGTCAAGTCGGACTGTAAGACAGGGCCAGCATGAAGGATATCATTTAAACTGGTACCATTCGATGAAGGGCTGGAGGCATTGAATACTACACGGAGTTTAGTAGTTACGCTTTCCGGTTTTAAGACGGCGTGATGTGGCATATAATAGGCGTTGCAATCATGGGTACGAAGAACTTGTCGCATGTGCTTTAAGTCGAGATATTACTGGATCACCGAATCGTATTTCGCTTTCAAGGCCTCATCTCTTTTTAGACGCTGCTCATTTCTTAAGAGCTGAGCCAACGCGAAAGACCTAGAATGCCCTAGCCCGGAACCGATATGTTCTGGGTCGCGAAAAGGCAGAGTAACGACATATTTGCCGCACTCGTTTCTCGTGGTCGTTTGAAGAAAATTCTTCTCGCAAATGGAATCGGATTCTTTTACCAACTTTGTTGGTATATTCTCCACCTCCCAAAATTTTGTGAGTAGTTTGTCTAGTGAATTATCGTACGCGTGGGAGATCTGTGTCGAAAAAGAGGAAATTCTGCTTTGGGCTGAGGCTGACACTGGCCCAGTTAGTACCCAGCCGAAAATGGTCTCTTGCCCCAAGAGAGAGCCACAGATGTTGGTTTTTTGATCCACTCAGAAGCACCGAAGGCAGAATGTCGGCTCCGATAAGGACTTCTATTTGTGCGCTCTCATAGATTCTCTCTGATCTCATCACATTTTGGATCCGCCAGAGCTTCTTGGACTGAGCAGCTACTATTTGGTCGGTTATGAATGTCGCCTCTGATCCGGAGTCGATCAGGGAGCGTGCCTTAAAGTTAGTGCCAAGATGGGAAATATTGATTATGGCAGTGCCAAGAAGGATAGCTCTTGAGCCCGTGGCGAAATAATTTTGAACACCGGCTTGCCCATTTGGAACGAAATTAGCCTGATTAGCGGAAATTGGCCTTGCAGGATTTGAAGGGCTTGAATTGCTGGAAAAGAGGTTGTTTCGGTGCAACGTGTGATGCCGGCCACGGCAAGTAAAACAATTGTGCGTGCTTTTGCACTCACGAAGCTGATGTCCCTTTGCAAAGCAGTTTAAGCATAACTGCTTCCGTTTAATGTAGGCTTACCGGTCGTCAACCGACATATGGAGAAAACGCGGACATACACGGACAGGATGGTTTTCCTTGTTGCACAAGTCGCAATTTTTCGATTTTGGAGCCACTTTCGTCTCATAGGAATTTAGTTTTCTAGAGGGCCCACTTGAGTTCATCGCTTTGGAGTGCGACTGACTTGGTACGGACGGTCTCACATCATCGATGGCCTCTGGGGTTCGATGACGTTCTGTGAGGAAGGTGTTCAGCTCTCCCCATGTCAGGATGTCGGCTTTCTTATGTAGCGACTGCTCCCATAAGGAGAGAGTTATCTTCGGGAGCTTGGATGAACACAGATATACCAGCAGGCAGTCCCAGTTCTCAGTGTTGATGCCTGGCAGTTCTAAGGCAGTCAAGCAACCTTGAACAGTACTTTGCAGTACCGTCAAGGCCGCCCCAGATTCCAGGTATCGACTGCACATTAAACAGTATTTTCAATTGACTGTTTACCAACAATCGTTTATTTTCGAAACGCTCTATTAGGTTTGTTTGATGGGTTGTTGGGGGTTGCTGGTCCTGGAATTTTCCAAGTATGCTGAAAAGAAAACACTCGAAGAAAAGCGAACACTAGACTTTCTGTAATTGCGCGGGCGCGACAGGGTGTACCAGGGTGTTTATTCAGCGTGGTTAGTCTTGACACTGCTGCTTATTCTAATTAGTTAGTCTCTCCCAAGCGCAGCGGAGACTCCTTGGAGACTCTGTGGTGAAGAGCGGGAGAGCGTAAGAGGGAGCGGAGAGCGTAAGAGGTAGCGGAGAGCGTAAGAGGGAGCGGAGAGCGGCTGACAGTCCAAACCCCATAACTTGAACAATGTTCAAATGCTGATGTTATTTGAATTGCTTTACTTGAAAAAAGGAGATAGCCGTGATTGGTGTCAATGTTGTTTATTTGAATTTGTTGGGTGTGGGCCGTCCCAAATAATAGAAGTTACATCATCCTAAACTGTGTTTTATAGTAACGAGTGACTCTATTTCGATTTGTGATTTTATAATGATCGGAGATCGGCCACTCCAGTAGGTATCACAAGGGGATCAACGCGCCACCAACGGTGGTACGCGCCGTAATTGTTACACACTACTGGAAGTGCAACTACACTCTCCACGCGAGGGCGGCTGGAAACAGGCTCTTAGTTAGGTCATGTCTCTGCTAAAAGTGTTGTTGGCTGGAGTTGGGCTGGAGCTGGTAACTCTCTAAAATTTCCACACCTCCGGGCCGGACTAAGGTGTCATTCGACCCGTGCCGAAAGTCTGCCAAGCTGGGGCCCGTGTAATAACTGGCCCAGTCGATAACGGAGAGTCCAAGGGCAAGTGGCGGCCGCCCGGTCTAGTTAGCCTTACCCGGGTACTGCGGACCTCTGCCCGGGCCTACCTTTTATTTCTCTGCAACTCGTAGGTACTATGAGCAATAGACCAAATAATTTTAAAATACCGCAGGCCTTGACTGCGGGAAATGTCGCAAGACATTACGAGGACCGTCTCCTTGACGGAGAGCGGCCTACTTCGGTGGTAACACCAAAAAATGCTCGTAAACGGAGTGCGCCAACGGCACAAGCACGCCCAGTTGCGGGAGAGAAGTATCGGGTAGCCACACCGAGTCACTCGAATGTGGTCCAAGCCGGCCAAGCGGGACGGGCTGAAAACCCATTACCGCCATTTGGTCAGCCTGGGCCCGGGATGACCCTAACCTAACCGTAAGTTCTAGCTACAGGTGAACCTACCTTTTACTCATCTAACACTAGACTGACGCCAACAGCTTTGGACTTTTTTATCGTAAATGGGGTGCCAATAAATAAACTTTCAATTGAAACAAAATACGATCTATCTTCTGATCACCTACCTATAGTAGCAACATTACACTCCCCCATCACACTCTCTCAAAATAAATCCAGAAAGAAATCCCTACTAGCACCCGGCTCCTCTGTCGAAACATTTAGGAATGTCCTAGACAGAAGTATTAACCTAAACATGGACATAAATTATCCAGAAGACATCGAAGATGCTATAGTGGTGTTCATGGACAAAATTCACGTGGCTGCGACACTTGCTACACCAGGAAGCAGAAATTCTCCTACCCAGAGTAGACGCAGTGTACTTCCACAAAACGCTTCAGTTCTCATACATCTCAAACGAAGAGCTAGACGAGAATTTTCCAGAACAGGAGACGCACCCGCCCACAACATTTACAAAAGGTTATCAAATCGTCTTAACAAAGTTCTGGTGAAAAACAAACAAGACCACTTTGACCAAATGCTGGAAAATGCAAGTCCTGATGCATTAAAAGACAAGATATTCCAAAGGCTCCGATCAGAAATCCGGCTGGTGGTTGGTGCGGCTCCAGTCAGGAGAAGGCCGATATCTTTGCAAGCAGCTTAGAGGATAGATTTAAGCCACTGAATCTTACTCCGGCAGAACACCGAAATAGGGCGCAAACACTCTTGGACCAACCTTTTCAAATGGCCCTTCCCACAAACCCTGTTACTTTGGAAGAGGTAGTAACGCAAATCAAAAAGCTCAAACCTAAAAAATCGCCTGGTGAGGACCTCATAGATAACAGGACGATCAAACTCCTTCCCATCAAAGCTGTACTTTTCTTAGTCCTACTGTTCAATAGCGCTCTAAGGCTGGAACACTTTCCAAGCAAATGGAAATCAGCAATCATAACGATGATTCCGAAGCCTGGAAAGCAACCCACTGAAGTAGATGCATATAGGCCCATTAGTCTTCTACCCGCGCTAGGGAAAATGTTGGAAAGGGTAATATTAGAACGCATCCTCAAACTTCCAAGCGTGAGCCAAGCTATTCCAAAGTGGCAGTTCGGTTGGTGCGGCTCCAGTCAGGAGAAGGCCGATATCTTTGCAAGCAGCTTAGAGGATAGATTTAAGCCACTGAATCTTACTCCGGCAGAACACCGAAATAGGGCGCAAACACTCTTGGACCAACCTTTTCAAATGGCCCTTCCCACAAACCCTGTTACTTTGGAAGAGGTAGTAACGCAAATCAAAAAGCTCAAACCTAAAAAATCGCCTGGTGAGGACCTCATAGATAACAGGACGATCAAACTCCTTCCCATCAAAGCTGTACTTTTCTTAGTCCTACTGTTCAATAGCGCTCTAAGGCTGGAACACTTTCCAAGCAAATGGAAATCAGCAATCATAACGATGATTCCGAAGCCTGGAAAGCAACCCACTGAAGTAGATGCATATAGGCCCATTAGTCTTCTACCCGCGCTAGGGAAAATGTTGGAAAGGGTAATATTAGAACGCATCCTCAAACTTCCAAGCGTGAGCCAAGCTATTCCAAAGTGGCAGTTCGGTTTCCGAAAAAGTCATGGCACTCCAGAAAAGCTACACCGAGTGACAAACTTTGCTTTGGAGGCAATGGAGTACAAGATGTATACAACAGCTGTATTCATGGATATACAACAAGCCTTTGATAGAGTTTGGCATGATAGTCTTCTAAGTAAGCTTAAGACCATTTTGACGCCACAGCTTTCTATCGAACAAACAGTTCAGTGTGGTTGTCGATGGCGACAAATCGTCTACGCGTACAATCTCAGCAGGCGTACCCCAAGGTAGTGTTTTAGGCCCGACTCTTTATTCGCTGTATACTTCTGATATGCCGGATACCTGGTGCTGTACAGAAGTTGAAGACGAAAACGTTCTTATTGCAACCTACGCGGATGACACCGCGGTACTGGTCAGGAGTACAAGCATAAGTGATGCAACCAGGGGCCTACAGGAATATGTGACGGCCTTCGAGAAGTGGGCAACGGAATGGAATATCGTGCTTGCGTCACATTCACAAAAAGGCCTTTGAACTGCTCTGGAATTTCCATGTTCGGCTCCACACTTCGACATGAGACCTTCTACAAATACCGCGGAGTGATTTTTGACAGAGGACTAACGTTTCAAAGACATACGACTATGATCAAGCAAGCAGTACTTTCAAAAGCTGCAAAAATGTCGTGGCTCTTATCGCCGAGAAACAAACTCTCATCGGCAAATAAAGTTCGCCTGACCCCAATTTGGAAGAATGCGTTGCAAATATACGGAATTATAGCCAGAACTAACCTGAATAAAATAAGAGTTGCTCAAAGTAAAGTAGTTAGATCACTATGTAACTCCCCCTGGTACATGAGAACCAGAGATATAGAAAGAGATCTTAATATTCCAAAGATAGGCGATGTATTGAGGACCCATGCGGAAAGTTATATGCGGAGACTAGGTTCCCACCCCAACACCCTGGCGAGAAGGCTTATCCATCCCCCGAATAAAAGAAGGCTAAAAAGATTCCACCCAAATGATCTCCCATCGAGATTATTATAATTATTTATTTATGGAAAAGAAATCTATTAAATATTGTTAGAATAACTTAATTTATAAAGTAATGTATAAGTAATGTATATATTGGTATGCCTATGCTGTACAATTTTATGAAAACCTGGTCAAGCTGCCACATAGGTAGCAGTAAACTTGTTTAATTCCAATTAATAAAATTTCCAAAAAAAAAAAAAAAAAAACCGTAAGCAGGGCAAGTCACCCGCAGAAGTTTTGTCTCTGGCCAAGACACCGCAGCCGCTAGAGCAAAAGCCCAACTCTGCTTCCAGGCGGGCAAAGACCACCCTGACGCCTCCGCCGGAAACGCCTAAGAGGCAGAAGGTGGAGAAGAGCAGGCCACTGACTGCTCTCTTCGATGGCCCAAGTACCTCAAGGGCTGCAAAGGCAACTGAGGTACGCAAACCATCATATGCGACCGTAACTGGGGCCATTAAGGTTGCGGTCGTACCAGAGGGGTACCCCAAAGTCATCCTCAGCAGTGAGAACCTCTCACAGCTCGAGGACGCAATAGGAATGGAGGAAATAGTCCTCTCCGGTTGGGATTCTCCAATCAAGTTTGGAGGAATCCACTTCAGGGTGGGCCACCTGATAGTGGACTGCCGCAACGCAACCACTGCTGAGTGGCTGCAATCAGCAGTCCCCAGCCTTAGTAAGTGGAGCGGTGTCTCCCTGGGGGTAAGGGTGGGCGACGACCTGCCATCGCCACACAACATCACCATCTTCGGCCCCAGGACAGGGGACAAAACAACAAAGTGGATCATGGAATTGACAAAATGACTTGGACACTGAGAACTGGCGTCTCATATCAAGGAAGAATGAGGGTGGTGGCTCGCTCCTTAGCCTTGGCATTGATGACAACTCATGCGCCAAGATTTTCTCTAGTGACCACAAGCTGAGCTTCAGGTTTGAAGACATCTCAGTTTGTGCTTTAAAAAAGGTCAAAGCGATCAAAGCCGGCACGAGACAGGTCGAGACTCTTCGAAATCTACCAGTCTCCGCGGAGAAGGAGAAGCCCAATAAGCTCTCCGAATCCAGCGAGGATCTGGCGGATGATGAGGATCTTGATGCGACCATCATCGAGATGGGGGATCAGACCCCGTTATCCTCTCAGAAGCTAGGCATGGAACTAGACCTGCTGAGTAAGGAAAAAGCGATACCGGCGGATGGTGATCTGGGTATCTCTCTGTGCTGGCAAGGACGTTCACCAAACAACATCATGGGCCGTATGTACCGATCGTGGTAGAAAATGTGGTAGCAGCCAAGAAGACTGTGGTGGCATCGATACACTTTGCCGGTGACGAGGCGTGCCCACCGCCCGAAATCACTGCACTGGCAGAATACTGCAAGAAGGCACACTCACCCATCATCATCGGATGTGATGCAAATGCACATCACGTGATATGGGGCAGGAGCGACGTGAATCAAAGAGGTGAGTCACTCTTAGAATTTATCTTGAATAACAATCTAGAAATCCTAAATGTCGGCAATGTAGCGTAGGCACAATCCCAGGAATACGAACTGGGAAGGGTTCAATGCCTCCTTACTGCGGAATCCAGCTAGTAGGGTAACCGGGAAACTCCTTACCACTCTAGAACTGGAGGCCGCCGTATAAAATATTAACTCCTGTCTTACTAAGACAGAGAAAACTGCTCCATTGGCTGAGCCAAGATGGAAAATGATGCTCAATGGTGGAACGACCAATTGGAGAAGTTACGGAAAGCGACCAGGCGTCTCTTTAACAAAGCAAAAAGAGAAGAGAACTGGGATGCCTACCGGAATAAACATACCATGTATAACCATGAGATCAGGAAAGCCAAACGAATTAACTATAGAACCTTCTGTGAGGCAATAGTAAACACATGTGAAGGCGCAAGACTTCACATAGCAATCTCCAAAGGAGTGTCAGAATCAAATCAGGCACTACGTACGGAGGATAACTCCTATACTATAGGAAGTAAGGAGAAACTTGAGCTACTACTGGCAACTCACTTTCCGGGAAGCACGCTTCAAACGGATGGGAATACCGCGGTAATGGCACAAAGTAGACCGTGTGCTACTGATTGGGCCAAAGCAAAATCAATAGTAACAATGGAGAGATTAAGATGGGATACTGGTACATTCCAACCCTACAAATCTCCTGGTCCAGATGGCATTCAACCAATCCTGCTACAACGAGCGCTAAATCAGCTCGCAGTGCCTGGAAAGAAATACTGATCCGAAGTCGTTCAGACCAATCAGCTTGACATCGTTTTTGCTAAAAACGTTGGAAAAGCTAGTGGATGTCAGCATTAGAAGCACTCTGATTGTAGAGCATCCGCTCCAGCGGACGCAGCATGCCTACAGGGAGGGCAGATCAACTGATACTGTATCACCTGAAAAGCCTTATTGTGGATGCACTTACTCATAAGGAAGTGGCGTTATGTGTCTGCTTAGACATACAGGGTGCATTCGACAATACCTCCCATGAGGCTGTGAACGCATCCCTGGCAAGTAGAGAACTATATGCAACAACCAGCAGATGGATCAAATCACTACTGGCATCTAGGCGAGCCATGGCCACTATAGGAGGACAGTCGTCCACAGTATCTACCACAAGGGGTTGCCCCCAAGGGGGTGTCCTCTCGCCTCTCTTGTGGAGTTTGCTGGTAGACGAGTTGCTGGCCAGACTGACCCGCAGAGGTATACTTTGCTAAGGCTATGCTGACTATATTTTCACTATAGCTAGAGGTAAATATGAGGAAACACTCTGCGATATCATTCAACTGGGCCTCAATATGACTCAATATGACTCAATTAATCTGCAAAGGAACTATCATGGCAAGGACATTGCTATACTGTCTGATAGTCAAGCAGCCATAAAGGCGCTCAGCAAAGCTAAGATAACATATAAGCTAGTAAATGAAGTGAGTGAGGAGGACCTAGACAATCTAGGAGCTGTCAACAAACACACAATAAGGTGGGTCCCGGGACAGAACAACATCCCGGAATATGAGCTAGCGGACAACCAAGCCAGAAAAGGGGCAGAGAACCATTCTGTGGTGTTGGTTACCACAGATTACTGTGCTTACTTAAGTCAATATAACCATAAAAGATTCAAGACCTTAATGACACACGGGAAAAACACCGAGCGCATTTTAACTGGCTTTCTTACGGGGCACTGCCGACTTCGCAGTCATTTGCATAAGATTGGCATTGCAGACAGTGAACTCGGTCGCTTCTGCTGCATGGAGGAGGAGAGCTCTGCCCATATTATATGTGACTTTATGGCGCTTTCCAACAGGAGGAACAGGCTCCTGGGCATGTATGTAGTCCCACGGAAAACAATTGCAGCCCTGAACCCCAAAAAAAATTCTGGCATTTATACAGTGCATTGGACTTCATGGAGATCTTTGAGTCATGAAGGGGTAGTACAATAGATCAGAATGGGTCGCAGTACACATAGAAACCCACTTAATAATAATAAATAATAAAATACTCTTAAACTTAACTTTGATATAATAAATAAATATTACACTAATATTACATTTGGGGACTCAACCGCCGAATTACGGTGAAACTGTGAAAATAACTCGCCTTATTATGAAATTGCGTCTGTTGGGTCATGCAGCCGCCAAAACTGTGCAGTAGACTAAGCTCATATTCTTTAATATTATAAGCCAAATTAGGCAGTGGTAGCAGTTGCGATGCCCATAGTGCAAACCGCTGCTCTCGCACGCATTTATCTGTACGGCGCTCATTCCTTGTTTGTTGTTGTTAGCTACCTACGTTTAGCTTGGGCGCTGCATTTCGGCTGCCTGCCCCGCCAGTTGCCAATTCGTCGTGTTTCGGAAAAGACCAAACTTACGCATTCAATTATCGCTATCGTAAAGGCATAACTATTCGCAAAATAAAAACTGTCGTTATAAAAGCAAACTTTCTTCGGTTTTTTATTATTCGCAACAGCTATTGAAAAAGCTCAATAGCTAAACATTTGGTGACCCCGACGTGATTGTGTTAATTTGCATGCATTAATTAATGCACTTATCCCGTTTATAAATAAATATAAATACCTTAAATCGCAATCGGTTGGACAAGTGAGTGGAGATTTCGGTGATAGTGGCTGTGTTTAAGCGAGCTAGCATTGCATATATACATACATTGCTACATATATCGTTGCGTGTATTGACCCCGCTTGCATTTTCGGCATCTATTTTGTGCTCATCTTCCCGCTGAACCGAATCAAAGGCGATTTGTTGCTATGCCCGCTGAAGGTGAAAAAAACAGGGTGACCTTTTTAAAGCGCAAAGCCAATGCGCTGTTCAGCAGGTTGCAGAGGCTACAAACGTCGCTGTCTAATGAGACGCTAAGCGGATACGACGAACCCACTCTTACGGTGAGGCTGGAGCAGATTGATGAGCTGCAAAGTGCCTTCAATGTTCTGCATACAGAACTGGAGGAATTGGACTTCGACGAAATTGGCAGTGAAATGAGCGAGTCTTTCGATGAATTCATCGTTGAATTCAAGGCTAGTGTGCGCGCGGAAATAGCCAAACGCAATGTGCATTTCGCGCCGCACTCAACGCTTGCGGAAGGTGTTGTGCCCCACCAGTGTAGTGGTCCTCAAACGCAGCCGCGGCCGAGGCCAATGCCGTTGCCGCCTGTGCAGCTGCCAACGTTTGGCGGAGGCTACGCAAACTGGGCTGATTTTTACTCCGTGTTCACGAGTATAATCGACGGCCATCCGGACCTCTCCAACATTGAGAAATTTCAACATCTGCGGTCATGTTTGAGGGATTCAGCGCTGGAAACTATCCGATCATTGGAGATTTCAAACAGCAATTACGAAGCGGCTTTAGAGTTGCTTCAAAAAAGGTTTGATAATCGGCGTCTCGTTTTTCAGGCGCACATCACCGAGATTCTGGTACGGAATGGTTCAGTGGCATCGCTTCGGGAATTGTCGGACAAATTTAACGCTCACATTCGTGCGTTGAAGGGTTTGGGCACCACTGAGCAAATCGCTGGCTGCATCATAGTGCAAGTGCTGCTGCAAAAGCTGGATGCGGCGAGTCAAGCTAAGTGGGAGGAGCGCTTGGAGGATCCGGTCGTTGCCAACCTTATTCCGTCGTGGGAATCGATGGCTGCATTCCTGGAACAGCGATGTAGGACTTTGGAGGCCGTGGATTGCGCCATGGCAACCTATGCGCCAAGCGTTCAGGTGGGCAGAAATCGCTCGACGCTAGTTGCTACCACCCAAAATTCTCTTGGTTGCATGCTTTGCCATAGTGCAGAGCATGCCATATATTATTGCCCGCAATTTAGAGACTTAGCGCCTGCGCGTCGTCTGCGCGAGGCAAAGAGACTAGCACTATGCCTAAATTGCCTAAAGGCAGGTCATCAGCTACGACAATGCAGCTCGAGCCGGTGCCGCACCTGTGGAATCAGGCATCATACGCTGCTCCATCTAGATGGTCGGCTTTCCTCGCAGCCACGTGTTCCGGTGTCTTCAAGCTCCCACACTGAGCCTTCTGCCCCGCTTTCGAATTCTTCTACTCTAATTGCCCAGGATCTCGGTAGTGACCTTGTGCTGCTAGCCACTGCAACCGTTCTAGTGCAGAATCGATCGGGACTGTTCGTTCCCTGCAGGGCCTTGTTAGATGCTGGCTCTCAACTGCACTTCGTCACCTCTCGGTTTGCAAATCAACTGCAACTTAAGAGGTCGAGGTCGTCCGGCTCCGTCGCTGGAATCGGGGATTCCAATTTCGCGACTGATGGATTCTCGGTAGGAATTGCGATTCGGTCTGTCACTTCGGACTTCTCAACGAGCATAACAGCAGTTATCGCTCCCAATATCACGGATCGCCAGCCAAGTTCTAATGTGGACATTGGGGACTGGAAGATTCCAGAAAACCTGCAGCTCGCCGACCCGGAATTTCATAAAGCTCAGCGTGTTGACATGTTAATAGGAGCTAGCCTGTTTTATGAGCTGCTGTGTGTAGGTCAGATAAAGTTGTTGCCAGGACTGCCCCTGCTTCAAAAAACTCGCCTGGGCTGGGTTGTGTCTGGAGGCTGCGCGCGCCCTTGCGGTAGCGCCTTAATAGCTTCACGCGTTCCTTCTTCAGCCAGCAAGGAAAACATAGTTGTGGCAAATAGGGTTGCTGCCATTCAGGAGCTGACAGATGTCACGGCTTGGCGTTATGTTCCAACAGCGTTAAATCCGGCTGACATCTTATCCAGAGGATCCCTGCCGTCTGAGATTAGCGAATCGTCACTCTGGTCGCATGGACCCGTCTATCTTACGGAGCCTGAAAGAGATTGGCCAACAGCTGTTTGTCCTGACAAACCGGTGCTTGAGCTTCGTCGAAGTGTGTTCATCGTAAAGTCGCCGTACGTGGATGTAATTGCTAGCTCCAAATTTGCAAATTCTTACCCCTCACTGCAACGAGTATTTGCATACATTTACAAATTTTGTAATGGAATTCGTCATCCTGGGCTCACCGTCGCACACATTCAAGAGGGTACTCATATGATGCTGCGGTTGGTGCAGTGCGCGCATTTATGGGAGGACCTGCAGTCCCTAAAAACGCTGGGAAGAGTTTCCTCGTCTAGTCCCATATCATCGCTCTCGCCGTTCCTGGATCAATTTGGACTTCTTAGAGTAGGCGGTCGCCTCCGGAATTCGTCATTGGACTTTGATGGCCGCCACCCGAAAATCCTTCCAAGGTCCCATCCGGTGACTTTAGCAATTATCTCGCACTACCATGAAAGCAATCTTCATGCCGGACCTCGAGCTCTTCTGGGTGCAATTCGATCCCAATATTGGCCTATTGGGGGAGGAAGACGGTTACCAAGGCCGTGAACAGGTGCATCAGATGTTTTCGGATTAAGCCGCGGCTGATAGAGCACATAATGGCAGACCTTCCCAAGGAGCGCTTGGAAGGATCTCACGCTTTTGAGATGGCCTTTGGCGAGAGTCATGCAGTTGATTCCTGGCAGAGACGGCGCCGCTCGAGTTGCAGAATTGAGGACCGCGTCTGGAGTAATAGGGCGGGCAGTGGACAAGCTGTGTCTGCTTCCCCTTGAGGACTCTGTTGGAAGCCAAGCTTCCAATGGGGGGAGGATGTTGGGTCATGCAGCCGCCAAAACTGTGCAGTAGACTAAGCTCATATTCTTTAATATTATAAGCCAAATTAGGCAGTGGTAGCAGTTGCGATGCCCATAGTGCAAACCGCTGCTCTCGCACGCATTTATCTGTACGGCGCTCATTCCTTTTTTGTTGTTGTTAGCTACCTACGTTTAGCTTGGGCGCTGCATTTCGGCTGCCTGCCCCGCCAGTTGCCAATTCGTCGTGTTTCGGAAAAGACCAAACTTACGCATTCAATTATCGCTATCGTAAAGGCATAACTATTCGCAAAATAAAAACTGTCGTTATAAAAGCAAACTTTCTTCGGTTTTTTATTATTCGCAACAGCTATTGAAAAAGCTCAATAGCTAAACAGCGTCAGAAACTGAAAATTAATGTGTATATGTTTGGCTTCGAAGAAAAGGAACGGTGAAACATAGAGACGAATGCGAAGTGCGTCAAGTTCGGAAGCAGCTGCAAGAAGGAGAGATACGAAAGAAACAGCAAAAAATTACGGTGAAACACCAAAAACGGGGTGACAAATAAATACACGAAGACAACCACAAGAGAAAAAAAAGAAGCGGTGATGGAAAATCAAGTACAATTACAACAAATAATTCAGCTGCTGAGTTTGAAAATTCAAGCTGATGAAGTTGCAAAGTCTCATTAAAGGGCTTCGGTAAAGTTGTGGCAGATTTTGACGGCGAGTCGGTGACTGTCGAAAATTGGATTGAGAACTTCGAGTTGAATGCTGATGCGTATGGGCTAAAGGAGATGCAAAAATATGCACAAGCGGTAGGCTCGTATGAAGAATTGAAAACAGCACGTTTAACTGTGCTGTACACGAGAAACAGGCAAATAGGAAAAAATTTCAAACGGAGAGTTTCCATGAATACGCCTTGCAGATGAAGAAAATTGCCGCGCTGGGCCAAGTTAAAACCAAGTCTGTAATACGTTATGTTGTGAATGGACTGAGCATCAAACCCGATTACAAATTTATAATGCATACCTGAAATACATATAAGGAACTTAAAGAGCGGTATGAAAATTTGGAATTAGTAGGTGAAAGCAAGACAAAAACGCAGATTACAGCAGCGGTTAGCATGCTGTTGGTAAAACAACAGTAAAAGGACGGCTCGTTGCTTCAATTGTGGATCGTCTGAATACATGGAGAAAGATTGCAATGCTGGAACGAAGTGCTTTAAGTGTGGTGCTGTGGGTCATATAAGTTACACAGCTAATACAAAACAACATTTAACAAGAATTGCCTAAAATAATAAATAACAAAATATTGCAACATTGCTCAACTTGCTCAACCGCCGACCCAACTGAAGAACTGCAACATTGTAATACACTGTTCAGTTCAATAAACTAAACATCCGTTCAAAACGTCGCAAATGTCATTAACAGCGTCCGCAGCAGCGTCTTGCGTGCGCACTTTCGGCCCTTGACGACAAATTGCTGACATTGCAGATCATGGTCAGTTCAAACCAGATCTGCAGAGCTCTGCGACGTCGCTGCCTAACAGCCACTCCTAGCTTAGGGTACCATAAAATCTTCACACAATCACAATTTAGAATTGAATAAAACCACAACGATTTAAAGTTTCTGAGTTTTTAATTAAACGGAAATTAATTGGCGCCCGAACAGGAACCAGTCCGAGGAAAAAGTGATTAAGTTCAGTTTAGTGCAAAAAAATAAAAAGTTTTTTGCTACTCCACTGGCCCAAGAACAAACCCAGTTGTAGTTCGAAGTGGCTCTTTCCATCAATTTGGAAATCGGAAAGCAACACAGGATTAGCAAATTAAATTTGGCTGATTTATCGGTGGTCTACAAGTCTTGTCAGGCACGCCCGCAGGAAATTCTCTATTTTGTGTGCGTCGCAGGATCCCAAGTAGGAAGCGAACAGGACAACATCCGGACCATCAGGAGGAGTAGCCGCATCATTCAAATAATGTAAGATAGTGAATAAGTAAAGCAAACAAATCAAAAGTTTTAAGTGAAAACAAACCAAAATAAAGTTTAAGCAAAAACAAAGTGAAAGTGAGTGCTAAAAGGAAATAACGACTAGATAAAAAATCTTTCTAAAAAATATATTAACCCAAAATTTTCTTCCATAACGAAATAAAAAAGGCGTAAAGCGATAACTAAATAAACTCCATCACTCAGTCTACAACCAAATAAATAAAGAAAATCTTTTCAACGCGTGGTATAACAAAACCCAATCTTGGGAATCCTAAGCAAAGGACCCTGCAAGGTAGAAAGGTAAAACCAGCTGCTGGTTTTCAATGCATTCTTTTTAATAACTTAAATACAAAATTTTTCAACAAACCTTACCATTGAACAAAATATTAAAAAGACAAAAAACAAATTCCTTTTCGCACTTAACTCTCATAATAACTTTAAGTCAAATATGCACCAATAACCAGAAAACTCACTCTAATTTTAAACAAATTTAAACACTAAATCAAAGTTAATTTTTATCGATAAACGTATTAGTTTAAGTGAAATCAAATATCAAACTAAACTAAATTCCCTAACATCGACAAATTCCCTGACAAATTTCACTCGTATGGCTAATCAAAAAAACCTTATCAGGCCACCCGTTATCAACTTAGAGCAGCCAGTTATACCAGCAGTAGGAAATATAGATCAGCAGCTAATCGAAGAAAATTCACGCCATAGACAAAGACAAGAATAATTTCAACAAAAAAAAAAAAAACATGGGGCAAGAACAATTACAAACTACCATTCGTCAAGTTTCAGCCGAACAATTTCCAACTTTACTACTTAAAGCCCAGAATCCCAGAATGCAGAAAACCAAGAAATTTTACCAAAATTCCGACCAAATTTAGCTGATCTTGATAAGATTCCTGACATAGTAAAAAGTCTTCGCGTATTTTCCGGCAATCCATCCGAATTCAGTTCGTGGAAGAAGGGCATTGATCGAATACTAAAAACGTATGAACACACCGTAGGTACCCCAAAATATTTTGGAATTTTACATACTATTAGGAATAAAATTACCGGTAGCGCTGACACAGCCCTCGAATCATTCAATGTCCCCCTTAATTGGAATGCTATTTCCAAATGTATTACACTACACTACGCCGACAAGGGAGATTTGGGTACACTTGAATATATAATGACAACAATAACCCAAGCTGCAAATCAAACTGTTGAAGAATTTCACCAAGCAGTATACAAACATTTATCCCTGATTTTAAATAAAATTGGTTGCACGGAATTGTGCGCCGAATCAGAACAACTTATGACCAAGGGATAAAGCACTAGACACCTTTGTTCGAGGACTTCGTGGAGATTTGCCACGATTTCTGGGCAAAAAAGAGCCCACTGACTTACCTTCAGATTAGAAAATCAAGCATTTCGAACTAATCACGCGACGATTAAGGGACATCCTATTGCACATTGAAATCTACCACCAAAGCCTACAACAGTTCTACCACATTTTCATCAAAACCAACATTTTCAACAAAGACTATTCTTCCCCCAGAACGCACAAAATACTAACCCACAATTTCTAATGTACCAACCAATACCACAACCATTACCACGACCATTGGCTGCCAAGCCACAACCGAAACCAGAACCTATGGATATTGACAGAAGTATTCAAACAAGACAAATAAATTATATGAATAGGCCCCATCAGATAGAAGCAGGTAAAAGACCACCAGCACTAAATACAACACAAAACGACACTAACAAAAGGCAAAGAAATTTTAAAATTCATACAAGCAGAGACGAACAAACAGACACTGACTATTTTAATAGCACACTTGACGAATATGAACAGTTAATTGCAAGCCAGGATGAACAACAAGACCAAGATGAAAGTTTGAAGAAAATGACCAAGAATATCAACACAACTACACCTATCTAATTTTTTTAGAGTAACCGACTCCTCATTACCATATTTCCAATGCAAAGTGAGGAGTGTCCAAGTGCTTAACATATTAATAGACACCGGTTCAAATAGAAATTATATCCAGCCCAAATTCGTCCCAAATCCATTACAAAACAAAAATCCATTTCAAGCAGTCTCTGTAGGAGGCAACATTAAAATAACCCATTACAAAATGGCAAACTTATTCAACGACCCAAACACTATAGTTAAGTTTTTCCTACTACCTACGCTAAAGACGTTTAACGCTATACTTGGAAGCGACAGCCTAAAAGAATTAGGTGCTGTAATCGACATCAAAAGAAAAAGAAAAAGAAAATAAATTTGAATCCGTGAACGTAATAATCCCAAGAACAGAACACCTGACAGAATCTCAAAAAATAAACTTAAGCCAACTTGTAAGAAAATACCCCAACCATTTTGCTGAGCCCAACGAAAAACTGACCTACACCACTAGAGTCAAAGCAGAAATCCGCACAAACACAGATACCTTGGTTTACTCGAAATTTTACCCATTCCCATTTGCTTTAAAAGACGAAGTCAACAAAAAAATCAATGAACTTTTAGAAAATGAAATAATTCGTCCGTCCCGTTCCCCCTACAATTCACCAGTGTGGATTGTACCAAAAAAAGTAGACACCTCAAATGTAAAACAATATAGAAAGGTAATTGACTACCGAAAATTAAATAGCATTACAATAGCAGACAAATTCCCCGTGCCAGATATCAACACAGTATTAGCACAACTAGGCAATAACAAGTTGTATTCCGTCCTTGACCTCAAAAGTGGATTTTACCAAATACAGTTAAAAGAGAGCGACATAGAAAAAACAGCACTTTCCATAAATAACGGAAAATACGAATTTACTAGACTACCTTTTGGACTAAAAAACACACCCTCTATATTCCAACGCGCCCTCGACGATATCCTTAGAGAACACATAGGTAAAATCTGTTACATTTACATTGACCTCTTAATAGTTTTTAGCCAGGACGAAGAAACACACTGTAAAAATCGTGACTTAATTTTTGATACTTGCAATATTTTTGATAAATTCGAATTTTTTAAAAATAAAGTAGAGTTTCTGGGATTTGTTATATCGGATAAATGAATAGAAACAAATCCAGCAAAGGTAGCAGCAATAGCCAACTATCCCCAACCAAAATCAGTTAAAGAACTAAGAGCATTCCTTGGATTAGCGAGTTACTATAGAAGATTTATAATGGGTTACGCATCGCTAGCTAGACCATTCACAACATTGCTCTGCTGAGAAGACGGTCGTATTTCCAAATTAGCTTCAGCTAGAAAATAAATACAACTCAACAGTGAAGCCATGGAGGCGTTCGAAAAAATCAAAAGTAGGCTATTATCCGATGATGTCATTTTACAATATCCCGACTTTAATAAAGAATTTGTCCTAACTACAGATGCCTTTGACTAGGCAATAGGATCAGTAAAAACATCAGTTAAAGAACTAAGAGCATTCCTTGGATTAGCGAGTTACTATAGAAGATTTATAATGGATTACGCATCGCTAGCTAGACCGCTCACAACATTGCTCAGAGGAGAAGACGGTCGTATTTCCAAATTAGCTTCAGCTAGAAAATAAATCCAACTCAACAGTGAAGCCATGTAGGCGTTCGAAAAAATCAAAAGTACGCTATTATCCGATGATGTCATTTTACAAACTTCCCGACTTTAATAAAGAATTTGTCCTAACTACAGATGCCTTTGACTAGGCAATAGGATCAGTACTTTCGCAAAACGAAATTATGAAAATTATGAAACAGCCAAAAAGGAAATGTTAGCCATATGTTGGGCAGTAAAAACATTCAAAGGCTATTTGTATGGAGGGTCAAAGGTGAAAATCTATACAGACCATGAACCTCTTACGTACGACTGTAATTGGAAAGGAGGTATAGCAATTAGGAGATGGAAGACACCTTGACGAATATAACAAACAACTTCTTTATAAACCAGGAAAGGAAAATGTAGTGGCAGATGCTCTCTCCAGCGCCCCTAATAGAAATCAAATAAATTCACCTACCTCAACACAACACAGCGCTCAGAGCTCAAACCAAAATCTCATCCCTAGTATCGAGGTCCCGATTAACGCATTTAAAAACCAAATATTCATTCATAATGAACATCATCCTGACTACAAATTTATACTCCCATTCCCCACATTCCACAAACATATAATTTCACAATAAACATTTTCTGACGATGACTTACTAAAATGACTGCAAAAATACTTAAACCCAACAGTTATAAATGGAATTTATACGACAGAAGACATAATGGGACAGATTCAAAAACTATATCCACAACATTTCCAATCCTTTATAATTAGATTCACACAAACTAAAGTAATTGACCTAAATTCAGAAGCCGAACAAGACGAATATGAATTCCCTAAAATGAAACAAAAAATAACTACTCTCGCAAGACAATGTCAAATATGCAAAGAAGTAAAATATGATAGGCACCCACCTAATCCAGAAATAGCAGAATCGCCAATTCCGGAATATCCGGGTCACACAATTCATATTGACATATTCTCGACAGAAAAAAAATTAGTCCTGACAGCAATCGATAAATTTTCCAAATTAGCTTGTGCAAAAATCATAAATTCAGAATCAATAGAATATAGAAAAAAATATAATAGATATAATTTACAAAGCACCTCCCTATAAAAGTTCAGTTAACGGACAAATAAAAAAATTCCACTCTTTCCGAAACCATGAGATGTTTAAAAGCAAAACTGATTTACCGAACATTTGAAGAACTATTAGACAGATCCGTTTATGAGTATAATTACTCATTGAAAAACATAAACAAAAACAAATGACAGATTTACAAAACCATAATAAAGAACGAAAAGAAATAATAAATTACCAACCAGGGCAAATAATATTTGTCAAACAAAATACTAGACTAGGCTCAAAATTAACCCCCCGATTTAAAAAAGAAATAGTGAAAGAAAACAGAAATACAACTATTGTCACCGATGCCGGAAGAGTTCTTCATAAAAGTAATACCAAAAGCGACTACTAATTTTTTTATATAATACTAAAAAAGGTCCGTAAAACTCCTAGAAATACAACCTAAGTCTGTTCAGTCTGGAAAAAAAGGATTATAATTAAAAATAATAAATAATATAAAAAAAAAATATATAAAGACCAATCACATTTACCAGCTGTCGTCCGACTGCGGGTATCAATCCGATCATGAAGGGATCGGCCCATACCCGCCAAAAAACTTGGCTGTTTAATAAAATCAATTTGTTCTTTCATAGGTATCTTTTAATTTTAATGGGTTTGCCATCGGTAATGGCAACCATATCACAAATTACACTGACGCGCATACTATAACAATTTATAAAGGAGAAGGAAAAATAAAAATATCATCCATAAACCTTATTCATATTATAAATATACAACAAATCTAAAACGAACTTCTGAAAATAAGCGAGCACACAGTTACTGACCTAAGAAATAGCTACTTATACCATACCTTAACCCACGAAATAGTACAAACACTCTCAGCGTAAGGCACTCTTACTTCATCATTTAAAAACAGACAGACCAGATCAATCAATTGGATTTGATCAGCCTGGAAACCCTGATCATGCGGACTTAGTAATGATCGAAAATAATCTAAACAACCTTATTTCCAATATAAATAATGATCAAATAATTATAAAAACCGAACTACAGAACAGGATAAAAATTTTAACTAAAGTTTCAAATATGTTGGCAAATTCAATAAAACGTGACGATTCTTTTAATAATGAAATAGCGACAAGTTTACAGAATCGGGTTAGATTAATGAAAGAAGAAAAAGTAAATGTCAAATACGCCATTCAATGGGCAAAACTAAATATTATAAACACATTACTTTTAAATGAAGAAGTACGTAATATATTCCTTAAAGGCAACTTAACTTCCTTGTCCATTGAAGAATTGTTAGAATTTGCCGATGTCTCGGTCCTCCACAATAAAACATCAATTATTTATATTGTCAAAATCACAGAACTAGAAACAACATCATATCAAAACTGTTGTAGTTTATAATTTATATTTCCTTTCTTAATAAATAAATAAATAGTCAAGTTTGTGTTTGAGTTTTATGTTTTATATTTTAAGTTATTTTCAACTGCAACACCAGCACCACGACCTACTCACAGCAAAAAACGTACAAGAATGAGAGAACAAATAAAAGGTGTGGCCATTCATGTCAAATATAAAGTAGTGTTGTTTAACGTAAATTTTGTAGGTTGAATTGTATATTCCAACACGCCCCCTCAAAAATAACGTCTATAATTAAAAACATAACAATAATATTCATTAGTAACTATCAAATGTGGGTGGTGTGCATTCTGGGAAGTGTTAACTGATCCAGCATTTGCTGCGAGGATACGGGGAAAACCCAGAAAAACCCGATCAGATCATTGTAACAAAATATGTTTACAGGAATTTAAATTTGAAAAATATATATAAAAATTTCATTCAGCATTCGATTGGTCGTCTTGCAGCAAACCCAATTTGTCTCGTAACTCCACAAATCTCGCAGCAGGCAACGATTTTGTAAATATGTCAGCCAGTTGATTCTCTGTAGGAATATACTCAAGACAAATCACATTATTCTGAACTTGCTCTCTGGCAAAATGATATTTAATATCAATATGTTTAGCTCGTTTATGACATGAGGGGTTGTTTGCTATGCTAATACAGCCTTGATTGTCTTCGTAAATTTTAATGGGGTTTTCTAGTTTAATGTTAATACTAGTTAATAAAAATTTAAGCCATAGAGCTTCTCTCACGGCTTCAAATAGGGCCATATACTCAGCTTCAGTTGATGAGGCTGCTACTGAGTTCTGTCTCTTTGTATTCCAACAAATGAGATTAAAATCAAACATTTTGAATAAATACCCTGTTGTACTTTTTCTATCAATTTCACTACCACCCCAATCAGAATCCACATAACCAATAATTTTATTTTCAAATGCCAAGTTCTTTTTAAAAATCAATTTCATATCGATAGTGCCCTTCAAATATCTAAGAACTCTTTTTAAGTTCTGCCATAACTCGGAGTTATTTTTGCTACTATGTCTGCTCAAGATATTTACTGCAGTAGTTAAATCTGGGCGTGTACAAAGCATTATGTACATTAAACATCCTATGAGGTTACGGCATGGGGTATTGCAGTCTTCATCTGAATTAGGTAATTCATAATTTATTTTACTAGGTAAAGGAGTACTAACTGCATTACAATTTTCCATGTTAAATTTACTTAAAATTTTTTTAACATATGCAGATTGGCTTAAATAGATTTTATCTTCATGCATTTCTATCCTAATTCCAATAAAATGTTTTATTTCATTTAGGTCAGTCATCCTAAACTTTTCCATTAAATACCTTTTGAAGTTATTCATTCTTGTCATATCTCCTGTAGCTATAACCACATCACCTACATATAATAATACATATATGTTTTCATTGATGTTACCTTTGTCTAAAATATATATACAGCGATCAACTGAAGAGTTTACAAACTCACACTCTTTCAATGCTTGCTCAAATACTTCAAACCAGCATCTAGCCGCTTGCTTGAGTCCGTAAATTGCCTTATTCAATTTACACACATTGTCACTATTACACGATATACCTTGAGGAAGTCTCATATAAATTTCCTCTTTTAACGTGCCATTTAAGAAAGCTGTTTTTACATCCATTTGATGGACTTTCAAGTTATACTGTATTGCCAATGAAAATATAAATCGGAAACTTGAAATTCTAGCTACAGGAGCAAATGTCTCTTCATAGTCTATTTGGTATTTTTGAGTGAATCCTCGTGCAACCAATCTAGCTTTGTATCTAATTGGATTTCCAAGTTCATTATATTTAACAGAAAATACCAATCTGCTATCTACAATATTTTTGTTTTCAGGCCTTTTTGTAATTGTCCAAGTATTATTAATTTTATGAGCATTTAACTCTGTATTGATGGCTTCTTCCCAAGAAGATTTATCATCCCTATATTGAATTTCATCAAATGAATTTGGGACATCGTTAAATATAGTGTGAGCATTTAGAACAACTTTATTTAGTCTATTATCCTCTTCATTATAAGATATCTGAGGCTTAGTCTTTAATCTCTCACTTCTTCTATTAATAATTTCTATGCCATCATTTTTAGTTGGATTATCAATTCCAATTTCTTTTAAGTGCTCTGCTGTTTCACTTTCCCTACTCTCATTCGGGTTGCCTGATCCCTTACTTTCATTCAGGTGATCATCTCGCTTTCTTTTCTTACTCTCATTCAGAAAATATTTATTACTTTCCTTACTATCTTTCAGGAATTGTATGTTGTCGCATTCCTTACTCTCATTCGGGAATTCTGTTTGTATTATTTTCCTACTGTCATTTGGAAAATTTTTATTTTCACTTTCCTTACTATCTTTCAGGAATTGTATGTTGTCGCATTCCTTACTCTCATTCGGGAATTCTGTTTGTATTATTTTCCTACTGTCATTTGGAAAATTTTTATTTTCACTTTCCTTACTATCTTTCAGGAATTGTATGTTGTCGCATTCCTTACTCTCATTCGGGAATTCTGTTTGTATTATTTTCCTACTGTCGTTCGGAAAATTTTTATTTTCACTTTCCTTACTATCTTTCAGGAACACTGTTTCAAATTTAACAGCTCTAGAATTAACCATATTGGTTTCATCGACAACAACATCTCTTGCGACAATAAATTTTTCATTTACAGCATCCCACAACTTAAAACCATTGGGTTCATAGCCCACAAAAATACTTTTAAATGATTTATCATCAAACTTTCCTTGTTTGTTTTTAATATGCACATAAACAGTTGCACCAAACACTCTCAAATGTTTTAAGTATGGCTTCTTATTGTGCCACTTCTCATATGGGGTCTTTGAACTATCAACAAGTGCTCTGCTAGGAATTCTGTTGATTAAATAAGTAGCAGTTAATACTGCTTCGCCCCAAAAGCTTTTATCTAGTTTTGCACCACTAACCATGGTTCGAGCTTTTTTTCGTAATGGTTCTTATCATTCTCTCAGAAACACCATTTAACTGAGCTGTATGTGGCACTGTTAAGTGATAAGAAATTCCTTTCTTAACACAAAATTGTCTCATTTGACAAGTATTCTCTACCATTGTCAATGTATAAATACACAACCTTTAAATTAAAATGAGCTTCACTCTTGGCTACAAAATCTTGAAACATGCTAAACACATCAGATTTATATTTAATTAAATAAGTTACACAATAATGTGTAAACTGATCAACAAAGATCACAAAATAATTTTTATCATCTAAAGTAACTGGAGTAATAGGCCCACAGACATCTGAGTGTACTACAAAAAGTGGTCTTTTAATATGAGTCTTATCTTTCAATTGTTTAAAAGGAAGTCTTGCCTGTTTACCATTTAAACAGGGTTCACAAATTTCACATGATAACTCTAAGTTGTTTAGAAGACTTTGATCACTAAACATATTCTTTCGTTTTATTTCTAATAATTTGCCATCGCTTATATGGCCAAACCTCTCATGCCATAAACGAAAATTATTTTTATGCTTAGCATTTATAGAATATGCTTGAAAATTGATCACAGGTACATTGTTTAACATACCTGAATTTTTGACAACCATTAACCCATTTTTCGAAATGGTTACACCGCTTTTGTCAAATTCGATCGACATTCCTGCCTCTTGGAGACGCTTTACGGACATCAAATTACCAGCAGCTTCCTTACAAAAGAGTACATCCTTCAGTGTAATCTCATGGTCATTCCGTAGTCGGACAATACCACGCTTAGTGGTATAAATAAATTCGCCTTGCTTGGCCACTGCAATCTTAAGTGGAGGCACAACCTCCACACTGTCGGTATACAGCGACTCATCATTTATAAGATGGTCACTAGCACCAGAATCAAGGACAAACCCGCAGTTATCCATCACTGAAGTATTATTCACTTCTTTTACCATAAACGCAATGCCGTGTGATGTTGCAGTTTGAACTTGTTTTTCATTTTCATTTTCTTTATTTTTATTATTTAATATTCTTTTATAATGGAAGCAGTCTTTTTTAATGTGGCCTTCTCTGCCACAGTGGTGACACTTGACTTTATACTTTGAATTTCCCTTGAATATTTTCTTTGGTTTAGTTACCCGATTTTTAAACAAATTATTTTTATAAGTGTTATTTTTGTTGTGCACGATCGCGTTCATAACTTTCTTGCTTGTATCGTTGTGGTCATTTTTAATTTTAATTTCTTGATCCAGCAATCTTTTTTTCACAAACGCCAATGTCAAATTTTCTTCAGATAATGTCTCTATCGCTGTAATAATTCCATCGTAACACGAAGGCAATGTGATCAGTAGATGAGAAATTTTATCCATCTCTTCTATTTTTGCACCAGCTGCCATCAATTCACTTATAAGTTCGTCAAAAATATGAAAATGGCTTAATAGTGACATCTCACTCGATAGCTTCAGAGAAAGCAAACGTTTTCGCAGCGCCAGTTGCGACGCCAAACTTTTTCGTTCATAAACGGCGTCCAAATTCTCAAGAATCTGACGCGCCGTAATGTCGCTTGTTGCGAAATTTAAAAACGAGTCGCTTAGGTACTCTATTATTGTACTTTTTGCACAACGCTCTGCCTTTTTCCAGGAGTCATCTACCTCGTTAGGCATTAAACCATCAACTACTTTAAGTACATCTTGCTCGGCTAAAAGAGCCCTAATTCTAAATTTCCAAATCGCGTACTTCTCGCCATCAAACGGCTTAATATTACGTTTAGCCTTGTCCATTTTTCACTCAAATTCTGAGAAGGAATTAATTTCACAAGAATGTGAAAAAAAAATGCTATTTCACAATTTATTTTCACAATCTTTAATTCACAATTTAATTGTTTATTAGGCATGGACTGGGCCCATAACCTGTTGTAGTTTATAATTTATATTTCCTTTCTTAATAAATAAATAAATAGTCAAGTTTGTGTTTGAGTTTTATGTTTTATATTTTAAGTTATTTTCAACTGCAACACCAGCACCACGACCTACTCACAGCAAAAAACGTACAAGAATGAGAGAACAAATAAAAGGTGTGGCCATTCATGTCAAATATAAAGTAGTGTTGTTTAACGTTATTTTTGTAGGTTGAATTGTATATTCCAACAAAAACCTTTTAATAAAGCTCATAATTAAAAATTATTCCATTGTACACCTAGAAACTAATGAAATATTCCAACATAAAGAACAAATGTTAAAAATACCAACAAATTGTAAATTATCTAATAATCTAAAAATCTGTAATAAGGACAAAATTGTAAACCTAAATAACACAAAATGTATTTTAAAGCTAGTTCAGGAAAAGGATTCCCTGTGTGATTTTAGTAACTCGGAACATATCGAAGAAATAGAAGAAATCGACAAGAGCATAATTCTACTTAATAATTTTAATGGCAATATAACCAATAATAATATAACTCAACATCTAATAGGCACATACTTAGTGCACTTTTGGAATGACAAAATTTACATAAAGGGCAAAGAATTTAATAATAAAGAAACAACAATTATAAATTACCACTAATACAAATGACTCCAAAATTAGCCGAGCGACTACAAGTCCTATCCTTAAAAGCTTTGGAAACTCTCCATATTCAAAATACAAAGCATCTACGGCTAATCGCATAGCCATTCTCACCCTTATTTGCATCATAATCATCATTATTTCTACTGCAAAATTCCAAAAAAAAGTTATTCTACAAATACAAAAAAAAAACTAATACAAAACAACATTTAACAAGAATTGCCTAAAATAATAAATAACAAAATATTCCAACATTGCTCAGTTCAATAAACTAAACATCCGTTCAAAACGTCGCAAATGTCATTACCAGCGTCCGCAGTTTGTCTTGAATTCTCCTCCCCAGTTTGCACCTATCATACGGAAGCTGATAGACGAATATCATCCAACCGCGATGCTGGCAGAGTCACCTGTTCAGCTAAGAGTTGTGCCGGATGAGAAGATTAAGCCGTTTCGTCATCAACCAAGTTGACATCCTCCAGTTGAAGTTCTACAACTCTATATGGATGATATTATAATATATGGACAGACGAATGACAAATGTATTAAGAAACTAAAGTTGGTGCTATTACGTATAAAGTGGGAGAAATGTCATTTCCTTGTAAACTAAATCCACTTCCTGGGACATGCAGTACAAGTTGGAAAGGTTTGGCCTGGCAGAGAAAAAACAATGGCCGTTAAGCAGTGTGCAGTACCTAAGAATGTAAAAGCTGTTCAATACTTTTTGGGTCTAACGGGATTCTTCAGGAAGTTTGTGAGAGACTATGCCATCATTGCGCGGCCTTACACCAATCTATTAAAAATGGATGCTACTTTTAAATATGAGTCTAAAGAATACGCAGCTATTGAGAATCTGAAGAGAGCATTGTGTGAAGAACCTGTTTTACGGATTTATTGTAGAGGTGCATCAACGGAGCTGCACACAGGTGCTTCAAAGGACGGATTCGGTGCCACATTGCTGCAGAATATTGAAAATCAATTGCACCCCATAATTTATTGGAGTAAAAAGACGAGTCCAAGTAAATCTGGAAGGCACAGTTACATTTTGGAAGTAAAGGCTGCGTATTTAGCTATGAAGAAATTTCGCCATTATTTACT
This sequence comes from Drosophila mauritiana, assembly GCF_004382145.1. Taxonomy (NCBI): domain Eukaryota; kingdom Metazoa; phylum Arthropoda; class Insecta; order Diptera; family Drosophilidae; genus Drosophila; species Drosophila mauritiana. The sequence goes on from NW_022881582.1 coordinate 916,585, forward strand.
TGGAGTTCCGTTCAAGCTGGTTACTGACAACATAGCGATTACACAGACCATCAAGAAGAAAGACGTTCCTCGAGAGGTAGCAGAATGGATTTTGTATATGGCAGATTTCGACTTCAAGACAAAGCATCGTGCGGGTGAGAGAATGTGTCACGTAGACTGTCTCAGTAGTTAGCCAATGAGATTTGCTTGATATCGTCTGAGATATCTTGTTGGTTGAAGGCTGCCCAACAAAAAGATGAATATATTCAGGCCATACGCACGATATTGGAAGAACAACCTTACAACGACTTTAAACTGAAAGGAGGACTTTTGTTCAAGTTTATCAAAGAAAATGATTTGCTTGTTGTACCTAAAATAATGAAACGTGAGATTATAAGCGAAGCTCATGGAGTCGGACATAATGCAAACCAGAAGACCGTACATTCTATACAACAGCAGTTTCGGATTCCACACCTAGAGAGCAAGGTCGCAAAGCTTATAAAGGAATGTATTCCGTGTATTATTACGAACAAAAAGCTGAGCAAACAGGATGGACTTTTATGCTGCATTGAGAAAGGGTACAAGCTGATCACTTAGGAACGATGGACTCGTCTGTGAAACAATATAAGTACATCTTCGCACTTGTTGATGGATTTTCGAAATTCGTGTGGATTTTTACTACAAAATCAACTGGACCTGACGAAGTTTTGAAAAAAATGGCAGAATGGTCAAACGTATTTGGATAATAACCGACAGAGGAGTTGCGTTTACGTCAGGAGCATTTAAAGAGTACGTCAAGAGAAATGTAATGGAGCATGTCTTAACAACAACTGGAGTTGCCAGAGGAAATGGGCAGGTAGAGAGAATAAATAGATTTATCTTCTCTATTATTTCTAAATTGTCGGCTGAAGAGTCTTCAAAGTGGTACACACAAGTGCAAAGAGCTATTAATTCCCATGTAACTTGCTCTACAAAGAAGTCACCATTTGAGATAATGTTTGGAGTAAAAATGCAGAATAAGTCCAACGCCAGACTATTGGAACTTTTGGAAAATGAAATGCTTGAAGAATTCGAAAAAGAGAGGCAGATATTACGACAAACGGCTAAGGAACAAATACTGAAGGCTTAAGATAATTATAAAAAACAGTTTGAAGAAGTTGTATACAAAGAAGGTGATCTTGTACAAGTAAAACGTATTCAGTTTGTTGCTGGAAAAAAGTGGGCAAGCGCTTTTCTAGGACCTTTTGAAGTAATAAAAGCAAAACTCAATGGCAGATATGGAGTTTGTAAAGTTGTCCAAGGAGAAGGCCGCAACAAAACGCATACGAGTGCTGATAACATGAAGTTATGGAAGTATGCTCAGAACAATGAGGATTACTTATCGTCTGAGACAGGCGATGATGAGCAGGATGGCCGAGTGCAAACAATGATAGTGATGGCAGCGCGATAGCACAGGTGGCAGCACTGCAGGAAACTATCGATAGGATCAGGAGAGCAGTTGGCTGGAATGATCGAAGAAGAAGTGGCAGATCGTGAAGATGGAGGGAAGTCGTCGCCAAGAAGTCAAGTAGAAAAAGTTGAAACAGAGAAGTCGAAAAGAACGCGCATAAGTCAAGAGATGTGGAAAAGCGAATAAGTCGGTCGGTTTTTCAGAAACTATTAGTCAAGTCAGACAGTCGAAGTAGTGTTTCGTGAAGTTCTGTCGGTTAAATATTACACATTTGTAAATACTCTTAAAGCCGTCAAGCCAGTAGGTATCACAAGGGGATCAACGCGCCACCAACGGTGGTACGCGCCGAAATTGTGACACACTACTGGAAGTGCAACTACACTCTCCACGCGAAGGCGGCTGTAAACAGGCTATTAGTTAGGTCATGTCTCTGCTAAGAGTGCTGGCTAATCGTAGTTGGGCTGGAGCTGGTAACTCTCAAAAATTTCCACACCTTCGTCATTCGACCCGTGCCGAGAGTCTGCCAGGCTGGGGGCCCTTGTAACAACTAGCCCAGTCGCTAACGAAGAGTCCGGGCAAGTGGCGTCCGCCCGGTCTAGTTAATCGGAGTGTGCCAACGGCACAAGTACGCCCAGCTGCGGGAGGGAAGAATCGGGCAGCCACACCGAGTCACTCGACTGTTGTCCAAGCCGGCGAAGCGGGACGGGCTAAAAACCCAACCGCAACTTGGTCCGCCTGGGGCCCGGGATGACCCTAACCGTAAGGGGCTGAGCGGGCCCAGAACGAAGTGGTATCTTCGTTACCTTCAGCAGGGCAAGTCACCCGCAGAAGCTTTGTCTCTGGCCAAGACACCGCAGCCGCTAGAGCAAAGGCGCAACTCTGCTTCGATGCGGGCAAGCTCCACCCTGACGCCTCAGACGGAAACGCCTAAGAGGCAGAAGGTGGAGAAGAGCAGGCCACTGACTGGTCCCTTCGATGGCCCAAGTACCTCAAGAGCTGCAAAGGCAACTGAGGTACGCAAGCCATCATATGCTGCCGTAACTGGGGCCATTAAAGTTGCGGTCGTACCAGAGGGGTACCCAAAGTCGTCCTCAGCAGTAAGAACCTCTCACAGCTCGAGGACGCACTACTGGAGGAGATAGTACTCTCCGGTTCGGAATCCTCAATCAAGTTTGGAGGAATCCAACTCAGGGTGGGTCACCTCATAGTGGTAAAGATGGGCTACGTCTTGCCATCGTAACACAACATCACCATCTTCTGCCCCAGGACAGGGGACAAACCAACAAACTGGAAATTGATAAAGATACAGAATGACTTGGACACTGAGAACTGGCGTCTCATATCAAGGAAGAATGAGGGTGGTGGCTCACTCCTCAGCCTTGGCATTGATGACAACTCATGCGCCAAGATTATCTCTAGTGACCACAAGCTGAGCTTCAGGTTTGGAGACTTCTCAGTTTGTGGTTTAAAGAGGGCGAAAGCGATAAAATCCGGCACAGGACAGGTCGAGACTTCTCGAAATCCACAAGTCTCCGCGAAAAGAAGATGCCCAACAAGCTCTCCGAATCCAGCGAGGATCTGGCGGATGATGAGGATCTTGATGCGACCATCATCGAGATGGGGGATCAGACCCCGATATCCTCTCAGGAGCTAGGCATGGAACTAGACCTGCTGAGTAAGGAAGAAGCGATACCGGCGGATGGTGATCTGGGTATCTCCAGATCAGCAACGCCGACGTTGGAGCCGATCATTAAATGGTCGGGAGTACAGGGATAGCAGGTGAACATCCATCGCGCCAAGGCGGCCTCGGCTGCGCTGGCAAGGATGTTCACCAAACAACATCATGGGCTAGCCATGGTACAGGAACCCTGGTATAACCAGGGAATAAAAGGACTGTACGTGAAGAACGCCAAGGTAATTTGGGATCAACGGGCCTCTAGCCCTAGAGCCTGTAGCCTCACATGTAGAAGTATTAATTATTATATACTTACAGAATTTCTCACGCGGGACTATGTACCGATCGTGGTAGAAAATGTGGTAGCAGCCAAGAAGACTGTGGTGGCATCGATATACTTTGCCGGTGACGAGGCGTGCCCACCGCCCGAAATCACTGCACTGGCAGAATACTGCAAGAGGGCACACTCACCCATCATCATCGGATGTGATGCAAATGCACATCACGTGATATGGGGCAGCAGCGACGTGAACCAAAGAGGTGAGTCACTCTTAGAATTTATCTTGAATAACAATCTAAAAATCCTAAATGTCGGCAATGTAGCGTAGGCACAATCCCAGGAATACGAATTGGGAAGGGTTCAATGCCTCCTTACTGCGGAGTAGGGTAACCGGGAAACTCCTTACCACTCTAGAACTGGAGGCCACCGTATAAGATATTAAGTCCTGTCTTTCTAACGCGTTTAGAGAAAACTGCTCCATTGGCCACGCCAAGAGGGAAAAAGATGCTCAATGGTGGAACGACCAATTGGAGAAGTTACGGAAAGCGACCAGGCGTCTCTTTAACAAAGCAAAAAGAGAACTCACTTTCCGGGAAGCACGCTTCAAACGGATGGGAATACCGCGGTAATGGCACAAAGTAGACCGTGTGCTACTGATTGGTCCAAAGCAAAATCAATAGTAACAATGGAGAGATTAAGATGGGATACTGGTACATTCCAACCCTACAAATCTCCTGGTCCAGATGTCATTCAACCAATCCTGCTACAACGAGCGCTAAATCAGCTCGCAGTGCCTGGAAAGAAATACTGATCCGAAGTCGTTCAGACCAATCAGCTTGACATCGTTTTTGCTAAAAACGTTGGAAAAGCTAATGGATGTCAGCATTAGAAGCACTCTGCTTGTAGAGCATCCGCTCCAACGGACGCAGCATGCCTATAGGGCGGGCAGATCAACTGATACTGCCCTATATCACCTTAAAAGCCTTATTGTGGATGCACTTACTCATAAGGAAGTGGCGTTATGTGTCTGCTTAGACATACAGGGTGCATTCGACAATACCTCCCATGGGGCTGTGAACGCATCCCTGGCAAGTAGAGAACTATATGCAACAACCAGCAGATGGATCAAATCACTACTGGCATCTAGGCGAGCCATGGCCACTATAGGAGGACAGTCGTCCACCGTATCTACCACAAGGGATTGCCCCCAAGGGGGTGTCCTCTCGCCTCTCTTGTGGAGTTTGCTGGTAGACGAGTTGCTGGACAGACTGACCCGCAGAGGTATACTTTTGCTAAGGCTATGCTGACTATATTTTCACTATAGCTAGAGGTAAATATGAGGAAACACTCTGCGATATCATTCAACTGGGCCTCAATATGACCAGCGAATGGTGCAAGGAAGTAGTTCTGATCGTAAATCCTAGCAAAATTGTTATTGTTCCTTGCACAAATAGGTACAAGCTACAGAGAATAACCTATGGGGCAATAGCCTGGGGTGATAGAGCACGCCTTAGCACCACTCCATAAGCTGCAAAGAAGGGCCTGCATATGCATGACAGGAGCAATGCGTTCCTGTCACACTGCATCCTTAGAAGTACTAATAGAGGTGACGCCGCTTGATATCGTCATTGAAATGGATCGGAAAGCCACCCCAATAAGAATTGAGCGAGAAGGAAATGACTGCCTCACAAGTAAGGATGCTGAAAGCCTAAAAAGGGATATCCCTTTGCTAATGCAACCAAGGGATGAGATGCCAGCTGGGCATAGGTTCGCTCAGAACCTCAGCACTCATCTCAGTAATAAAAATAGTTGGACAACCCTGGGGAAAGTACACCCTATGAAACCAAAAACAATAAAGTGGTATAAAGACGGATCCCTCACCAACGAGGGAAGTGGGCTAGGGGTTGTAGGCCCCAGGTTGAAATACCACGAATCAATGGGCAGATACACCATCATTTTTCAAGCTGAAGTCTGTGCTATTGGACGCTGTGCGAAGTTTAATCTGCAAAGGAACTATCATGGCAAGGACATTGCTATACTGTCTGATAGTCAAGCAGCCATAAAGGCGCTCAGCAAAGCTAAGATAACATATAAGCTAGTAAATGAAGTGAGTGAGGAGGAGGCCCTAGACAAACTAGGAGCTGTCAACAAACTCACAATAAGGTGGGTCCCGGGACAGAACAACATCCCGGAATATGAGCTAGCGGACAACCAAGCCAGAAAAGGGGCAGAGAACCATTCTGTGGTGTTGGTTACCACAGAGTACTGGGCTTACTTAAGTCAATATAACCATAAAAGATTCGAGACCTTAATGACACACGGGAAAACACCGTGCGCATTTTAACTGGCCTTCTTACGGGGCACTGCCAACTTCGCAGTCATTTGCATAAGATTGGCATTGCAGACAGTGAACTCGGTCGCCTCTGCTGCATGGAGGAGGAGAGCTCTGCCCATATTATATGTGACTGTATGGCGCTTTCCAACAGGAGGAACAGACTCCTGGGCATGTACATAGTCCCACGGCAAACAATTGCAGCCCTGAACCCCAATAAAATTTTGGCATTTATACAGTGCATTGGACTTCAGGGAGATCTTTGAGTCATGAAGGTGTAGTACAATAGATCCGACTGGGTCGCAGTACACATACAAACCAACTTATTAATAAATCAAGATCTATGTAAGGCTTGTTTAAAGGGCAAGCAATCTAGACTAAAATTTAATAAATTTAAAAACTAAGAAAATATCCAGAGACCTTTGATTGTAGTCCATTCCGATGTCTGTGGGCCAATCCCACCCTCTACTATTGATAATAAAAACTATTACGTTGATTTTATTGATGAATACACACATTACTATGTGACATATATAGTAACATATAAATCAGATGTGTTCTCTGTATTTAAAGAATTTATCGCCAAGAGTGAGGCTCATTTCAATTTAAAATTAGTTAACCTTGATATCGATAACGGTAGGGAGTATCTCTCAGGGGCAATGAGAGATTTCTGTGTGGAAAAAGGCATAACCTATCATTTAACGATTCCTCATACCCCACAATTGAATGGCGTGTCAGAGCGGATGATTGGAACAATCACAGAAAAGGCTCCATCGATTATTAATATCTCTAAGCTTAATAAATGTTTTGGGGGTGAAGCTGTTTTAACAGCAACATACCTAATTGACAGGTCCCCAAGTAGAGCGCTGAAAGAAAAGATGACACCGTATGAAATGTGGCATAATAAAAAGCCAATCTTAAAATATCTTAAGATATTTGGTTCAACAGTATATACACTTAATAAAGTGCAGAAAAGAAAGTTTGATGACAAGACAATTAAAACAATACTTGTCGGTTACGAACCAAATGGGTACAAATGAGAATGAGAAATCGACAAAATTTATGACAGCTAGGTATGTTGTGGTGGACGAAATAAACACGTTAAAGTCAAAGTTGGTACATGAAGAAGACCCGATGATGATTCTTTTAATAAAGATAATGTAGAGTCAGCTTTTCAAATGGTGGAAAATTCTGAATCTGTTGATTCTAGAATAAATGTACAACATAGTGAAAATTCCACATGTCTAAAGAATGCCGATCCAGTTTTAGAAACTGATGATGAAATAAATGATAACAAAAGTAAGCAAGAAATCAGACGCAGTGAAAGAAATAAAGGTAAACCTAATCTATCATATAGATTTTTAGAAAAATGTCTAATGAATACTCAAGTCTCTTTAAATGATATTTCCAGTACATTTGATGAAATTGAATTTCGTTATGACAGATCTTTTTGGAAAAAAGCCATACAGGATGAACTTGATTCGCATTCAGAAAATAAAAAATGGTTCGGTGATGGGAATTAAGGTCTTCAAGGTGAATCAGGGATTGGTGGTCTTTTGTGGATTGACCTTTAAATACCATCTTTTGCACCATGCAGCCAGTGTGGTGAGGTACTCTTGGAGACCCCGTGCTGCATCGTTTCAACAATTAGAGCTGTACAACAGGGCAATCAGCGGCAATCATCAGCGTACATAGCAAGTAGGGCCTTCCTGGGATTTACCATATGATAGGCGTTTGGGCAGGGCAGATCTGCAGTAAATACTGAGTAGAGCAGCGGTCCCTGAACGCTGCCCTGCGGAACTCCAGCTCTCATAACGCAGGAAGTCGAATAGGTGTTTCTGACCCCGATCTTCCAAGTATGATCTTAGAACTCCATAATATGGTGCTGGGAATAACTTTTTAATTTTGCTAAGAAGGCCGTCATGCCAGACAGTATTCCAAATCATCAAATGCCTGTAGGATATGTTTTGTCAATCTGTGTACCTGCTCCACAGTGCTGTGTCACAGACGAAATCCAAACTGATGATCCGGCAGGATTCGACGCTCGTTAAGATTGTCATCTAATCTGTTGGCATTCAGTAGTTCGCATACCTTAGATAGCGAAGAGAAGAGACTTATGGGTCGGTACGATTCAGGGCTCTTTTCAGGTTTACCGGACTTATGTATCATTAAGATTGCTGCCATTTTCCTGTGCTTTGGGAAATACTGCACCGTGAATATGGCATTATATATCAGCGCCAAGTAGAGAAGTGCTCGAAAAGGTAGTGATTTTAATGTGGCATTGCAAACATTGTCGATGCCAGGAGAATTCTTTATCGGTAGAGATTTATAACTTCAACAATTTCCTCAACCCTGATGGGCTTAATTGGCAGTGAGATTTGCAGAGGTGTCTCTAGGCTACCAAGCGTCTCTTGATACTGCTCCGTTGTAGCGAATTGGATGTGGGTCAACCTAGTCTCCAGATGATGTGCAAAACAATTAAAAAAGTGCATTTCCATAAAAGAAGGTCCCAGGGGTCTTGAGATCTGATTGCTCGCCTTCGGAGTCTTCTTTTCTGTGTCAGAAGCTCTGTACCCTCTCTTGTCAAGACTATCCCATAGGTGGTGCCTGTCCAAAGGACGGGAGAAGAGAAACAGCCGCAGCACTATGAATGATTTCTGTTAGGTTGTCAACATCCATTTCAATTTCCTCACCACAATTAAGAGTGGTGTTCAGCGAAATAAGGCTCTCAAATTGTTGGATAAACATGACTTGGATTGACATGAGTACTATATGTCTCAATGCTAATGATCAAAGGCAAGTGATCAGAATCCATGTCCCAGCTTTGTGTTATAGTTGCTGGTTATCTGGTATACCATGATACACTGCAAAGTCTATGCAGGAGGGCTAGTATGGCTGGACACATTTGGATACCTGGTTGGAGAGCCAGTTGCGAGGATCTTAGCTCCAGTCACGGATATGGCTTCTGGTGGAGCTTTTCTTGAAATGCCGTTAGCATTCCAAATAAGAGTCTTTAGTGGATTCATTAGGGGGCTGAGACGTTGTTAAAGAGCTGGGGGTTAAGTTCACGGGCTGGGAGTGAACCGTCCTTTAATATATTTTAATATATTCGCTAGTTCAAGAACCATTTTTTCAAGCTTTTCCAGTCCTTGATTGGTTTGGCTTTTATACTGTAGTTGTTCTTGCTGCTGCTGTTGCAACCACATAAGAAACTGCTGGTGTTAATGTTGTTGGATCTGCTGTTGCAGATCATTGCATTCCATAAACTGTTGTTGTTGATGTTGTAAGAATACTTGGACTTTAGATGAGTTATTCTGCTGAGTATTCGATAGATGTTGCTGCAATATCTGTTTCGTTTGTGAGTGGTGTAGGCGTTGGCGCTGGGCTGGTCCATCATTGGAGGGCGCTATATATGGATATCCTTTTACTACTGTAGCATTGGATGCTGCTCTGTTTCCGCCAGGGCTTACAGATGGTTGGCTTTGGGAAAAATTAAGCTGAGGTTCTGTTGGTTGTTACTGTTGTTCCTGATTGGATGATATTCTCGCGGTCATTGGGCTGCAAGGCAGGAAGCTCCTGCTGGTCTCTAGAAGAGCGATGATTATTGTTCTTGTTTAACCTGTTCGCATTTCTTGCAGGCCCCATAGATATGCGAAGAAGCTCCTGATACTTTAGGCAACCTTTAAAGCTAGCCGTATGATTTTGAGAGCAATGGTAACATGTGGGCGATGCGTCTATCGGTCGGGTGCATTGCATGGTTTGGTGATTTTCGCCACATCTGGCACAATTTGGGTGTCTGCGGAAGTATTTAACTCCTGTCAACGACGACATTGCGCGATTTCCGTCGCTTTTGGCATACTTTGTAAATGGGTTTTTAGTATTAAACAAGATAAGTTTGGAAACTTAGTAAAGTATAAAGCAAGGCTATCACGAGGTTTTCCACAAAAATATATAACTGATAATGATGAGACATTTGCACCAGTTGCACGAATTTCCAGTTCTCGGATTTTGTTGGCTCTATCAAACCATTACAATTTACAAGTCCATCATATGGTTGGGAAAACATCATTCTTGAATAGAGCACTAAAAGATGAAATCTACATGAAGGTTCCAAAAGGGTTGCCATATTGCGATGAGAATGCAGTATGCAAGCTTAATAAAGCTATTTATGGCCTTAAACAAGCTGCTGGTATTTAAAGGAAGTATTTAAAAGGAACTGTTGATTTGAGATTGAAATTTGAAAAAAATGTTCAGTTTAGTAATATTCTTATTGAATATGCCGATTCTGATTGCCAGGAAATGAAAGTTGTTTAATTTCATGGAGCACAATGTAGCAAAAATCTCTTGCAGCTTCATCCACCGAAGAAGAGTATATGGCCTTTATTGAAGGTGTTACAGAAGCCTTATGGCTCAAGTCTATATTGGTAGAAATTAAACTAGAATTAAAAGGTCCAAAAGATATCTATGAAGATACTCAAGGTTGTATTAGTATTGCAAATATCCCAACTTGCCACAAGAGAAAAAAAGCACATAGACATTAAAGTATTGGAAAGTATGGCGTGTTGGAAAGTATGTAAGTTAACAAACAATCAAGTTCATATTCCCTAAGCAAGTAAGTAGCTTTGCATAAACAATGCTGACGCGCCATAATTGAGTTCAGCGCTGAGACCGTTCGGCGCTGGAAATCCGACACTTCCCATTTGGAGTGTTGCGCTGCGCCGCAAGTAATGCTGAGTCGGCTTGCCGCTCATGTCTTGGTGACGCGATGCATTGTCGCGTAGGGTAAACTAAGCAAAGAATATTGTCTGTACTTTCAGTTCTTACAAAGCTGCTCAATAAACCACAGCTTCACTCCGGCACATAGCAGTAAAAATAACCTTGTTCTTAATTACACTACATTGCTACGCCACTAGGATAGCAATATAACTAAGGGGGCGAAGTCAAACCCTCCAACATAATCAACCTAAATTCAGTGTCAAAGGCGTACCTCTACCGAAGAAGGAAGACCCCCTGGACACAAAGGGGGAACGCAAAAGTCACATAGCAGAGAGTATTTGAAGAGCTAAGCTACGTTCTATTTGTAGCTTTGTGGTATGTTTTTTTATTTTTTTTTTTTTTAATTCATTTATTGAATATAATTAAGATTAACTATTTACAATGTAACAGTAAGGAGGGCAAATCCAGGATCCCCTGCGGTATGTCCGTGAAGCATTGCTGAGCGAGGACGATCAGGATTGGCTCACTCGTGGACCCTCCTGGCTCTCTCGGCTCTTCTGAGCTCGGTGGTTATCGCTGTGGCGAAGCTGTTGACCGCTAGCCATTCCACCTCCCCCCGCAGCATGAATGGGACTAGGTTATCCGCATTCAGTCTGCTGCCAAGTACCGTTTCCAGAGAGCTCTGTTCCCTTGCGTATTTATCGCACGAGAAGAGAACGTGCTCAGGTGTTTCGCTCCGTCCACTTCCGCACCATGGGAGCCTCCTCATGTCCAAAGCGCTTCAGATAGCTGAGAAACCAGCCGTGCCCGCTGATCACCTACGTTAGGTGGAACGTTATTTCGCCATGCTTCTGTTCTAACCACGGCTTGAGGTTGGGAATCAGCTGCTGCGTCCAGCGACCCTTAAGCTTGTTGTTCCACCTGTGCTGCCATGCCTCCAGGGTGTGCTGCCTTGCTTCTGCTCGTATTGCCCTCTTGACGCAGGGGGTGAGGCTTCTTTTGTGGGTTTGGTTGAAGACCTCTTTGTTTTCCTGCGCTAACAGGTCTAGAGGCGGTATTTCTGCGATCACGAATGCCGCCGCGTTGGACACTGTTCTGAAGGAGCAGCAGATACGTAGCGGCGACAGTCTGTGGGTAGCATGCATTTAGGCCTTGGGCGTAGCTTTCGGTTCCAAGCGCTTTTGCCCACACCGGGACGGCATATAGCATGGTCGCTCGGGTGACGCTCGTCAGCAGCCGTCTACTCGCCTGTTTTGGGCCTCGGGTGTTCAACATTATGGTTGATAGCGCCCGATTTACTCCTGCTGCTTTCGAGCTAGCATAGGGTAGGTGTTCACGGAACGAAAGCCTGGTGTCTATAATAACTCCCAGGTACTAAATTGCCCGAGAGGGGACACCGTGGTACTGTGTTCGTGTTCGGGTGATTTTTGGCCGGATAGTATGGTGGTAAAAGAGTTTCAAGCTAAGATCAAAAATAAGAAAAAGATACCCGTGGGAATTAAACTTCCCTCACGTGGCCAGACCACTGCACCATCCGCCTCTTCATCTTATTCTTCTTCAAAAAACTAACAACAAATCTTACTATCTCCTATCAAAATGTAGGCTTGCGTAGCAAATTAATCAAATTGTATTGTGATAGTCTTTCATTTGCATCCCATATTATAGTGCTCACAGAGACTTGGTTAAAGCCGGAGATACTTAACTCCGAAGCCTTCCCAGGTATGTACACTATATATAGGTTTGACCGTCCCTCCAGATTGGGAGGTGGAGTCTTAATTGCGGTTAGATCTACCCTCGCATCGGAGGAGTTACGTTTGGACGATTCCCGTAACTCGGAATTCTTATGTGTAAAGCTGTCTTTTTCCGACAGATCAGTTTATATTATGTGCTCCTATATTCCGCCATCTTCTGAATTCCCAGAATATCAGAATCATCTGTCCGCTATCCAGTCCATCTTGAATAATCTTTCTGACAGGGACCAATTGGTAGTTCTAGGTGATTTTAATATACCTGGCACAATGTGTCCCCAGAAAAACAATCGAATATCCTTCTCCCTTTAGCACAACATGACTTTATTGACGGCTTGCTCGACTTATCGCTGTCGCAAGTTAATTCCAAATATTCCAAATTCTCTTGGTCGACTTTTGGATCTATGTTTTGTAACAAGTCCTGAAAGTGTGTTTCTGTCCAGGGTAGTACCTCTTACTCAACCTGAAGATTCATATCATCCTACTTTCGAGGTGGCAATCGACATAGGTACGGTATTAAAAGTAAATTCAGAGAATTCAACAAAGCGAATTCCCTGTTTTCGCAATGCAAATTTTCGGAGGCTAAACAATTTTATAGCTGGCTTTAATTGGTCCGATCTTTACTCCTGCAACATAATGGCGGATGCAATTAATATGTTTTATACCACAATTAAATCATTTTTTGACTCTTGTGTTCCGATGTACTATCCGTCAATCTCTAAACTTCCTTGGTTTAATAAAGAGTTGGCACGCCTAAAAAATGTAAAGTCCAGACTCTACATGAAATTTAAAAATACCGGTTCTCAGTCCATACTTTGTAAATATTTAAGCGCTCGGTTAAACTTTACCGTGCTTAATGCTCAGTGCTACAAAAATTATTTAAACCGTTGTAAGTTCCAGTTTGCACAGGATCCGAAACAGTTTTATAATTTCGTTAGCTCTAAGCGAAAAAAAGTTCTTACCCTTCCTCGCTATTTTTTGAGAACACTACGGTTACATCGGATCAGGCAATAGCCGATCTATTCGCCAAGTTTCAAACAACATATTCAACTTTACCTCATTCCGAACAGCCATACTCTTATGCGGTATCTAAGTCGAATCTAATATTTTGCCCCACTATAAACGAAAGCTCACTGCTTAACGATCTTCAGCGTGTTAAACCGGTCTATTCGCCAGGTCCCGATGGAATGAAAGCAATTACAGAGGAATCTCTAAATTGTCGGCTATCCCAAAACTTTTCGAAAATGTTAACACTTCTCATTTGCAGCACCTTTGTAGATCAATCATATCACCATGTCAACACGGTTTTATGAAACGCAGATCTACAACCACTAACCTCTTGGAGCTAACTTCTTACGTAATACAGGGTTTCAAAAATAATCTTCAAACAGATGTCTTCTACACTGATTTTAGTAAAGCATTTGACTCTGTTAATCATTACCTTCTTATAAGAAAACTTGATCTTATAGGTTTCCCTGTTGATCTTCTAAATTGGATTTCAAGCTATCCGAATGGCAGGACACAACAAGCCCCCCTTAAAAATTCTTTATCTTCTATTCGCCGAGTCACATTCGGTGTCCCACAAGGGAGCCATCTGGGTCCGCTTCTTTTTACCTTATTCATTAACGACTCCACTTAATAACAAAACATTCGCGTGTACTTATGTACGCAGACGATGTAAAAATATTGCCTCCAGTACAAGGACACTTCTTGCCATTTGGACTTACAATCCGATCTAGACCGATTTCAAATATGGTGCCGTGATAACATATTAGACTTAAATGGCTCCAAGTGTAAAGTTATGACCTTTTGTCGTGCCAACCCAATACGCACGAACTACACTCTAAGTGGGTGCTCTCTGGACAGAATAACACGAGTTGATGATCTTGGTGTTCTTCTGGTCCCAAAACTAAAATTTTCTGACCATATTTCGTCTATTGTCAATAAGGCCAGGGGTGTGCTTGGTTTTATAAAAAGGTG